>NC_081406.1:60149081-60484081 GCF_030272615.1 Cryptomeria japonica
GGAAGTCTCACTGACTTACAATATGATTCAAACTACAATCCGGAAGGAATAAAATGGAATAACAACATCTACAAATGCCTGATGACGATTATGGTTAAGCACAATTGTCTACCCTGCAACACCAAACTCACCACAATACTTCACTAAATTATATATCCTTTGTTCTCACATTTACCCCTCTCTGATAATGCAGACACAATAATGACACCAAAATTACATAAGTATATCACCTATATATACAAATCATCAACCTTGATAACAAGGTCAGCTAAACCCTCAACCCTCAACTCATATTTATAAAAACTACATTACACAATACAAAGATCAACCACCAGACAAATATTATGATTTAATTTACATATCATGAACCTAATTCAAATTCCCAAATGATTGCATCCACCAAAAATCCCGCCAAGATCAACCGCAACACGCTACACTGCCATAAATACTACCTAACAAACAAATTAACACCGGTTCAAAAAAATAACCAAAAACTCACACAAGGATCAATGCAGATCTCTAAAGCAAATAGGAAATGACTAGGAAACACCATCAAACACATTAGAATCATCTGGAATAGTTGCACCAACACCACTTTTCAAATCTTCATTGATCAACGTCTCAAAGCTCAAGAACACAACCAATCAACAACTGTCATGAGGAAAGATAACTTGCAGAGCACCAAATCACGAACCATCTGAAATGAAGATACACAAGATCATCCCAAACAATAATCCAAAATATCAGCACAAGATCTTATCATACCGGAATATACCGTAGGGAATACCGAATTCCGAAAAATAGTGATCAACAAGACCAAATTACAAAACCGAACCAAAAACCGAACCAAAATCACTAGAATTACTCACAAGAACATGCTGACATCAATGAAAACAACATATCCTAGCAGCAAAAATGAACAACCAAATCCAACATCTCCCCAATAATCCAATAGTACATGTATATATGTATATATATATACATACATATGCACACACACACACACATATATATGTATATAAATATATACATACATATATATATATATATATATATATACATACACACACACACACATATATGTCTACGTATATATATATATATATGTATATACACATATATAGATAGATCTATATGTATATACATACATATACATATACATAAAGATATATATATATATACATATATATATATATGTATATATATGTGTATATACATATACATATACATACATACATATATATATGTGTATGTGTGTGTGTGTCTATATATATATATATATATATAGAGAGAGAGAGAGAGAGAGAGAGAGAGAGAGAGAGAGAGAGAGAGAGAGAGAGAGAGAGAGAGAGAGAGAGAGAGAGAGAGAGAGATCATTACCCGATATAAACATGAACTGAGGTTAGCACATTATCACCATTATATCATCATAAGCAAATGTAAACATCACATGCATAATGAGCACATTTAAACCACCAATCCTAAGTCCCTCATCATAATAGTCCTGAATATATTGTTAGCCACATAACACCATAAGTCTCATCTATCAATATGAAATGTCTAGCACAAAATAAATCATCATAAGAAATAATCATGAACTGCATGTCCTAAATGGTGCAATAATCATGAAGATCAATATAGTTTTAACTTCATTAATCAAACTAGAGTTTTGAATCAACATAGTAATCATAATAAATCCACAATTGTCAAAGAGAATATCAATGTTGAGAATGAAACACGAGGCATGCAAAACATGAACAAATTAAAAAGTGTTTATAACATCCTCTCATAAAGGATGAATTAGGGAGGGGCACTACAATGTGAAGGATTGCTCCTACACATTATGAGATTGCCCTATGATGAGAAGTGCCAAAAATTAGAGTTAGATTTAGATACATAGAAATGTGGACTTGTAATGGGGCAAATGTATGTTCATATGTGTAAAGTTTGAGATGACATTAAAGGTATAAATATGAGAAGACAAACATAAATGAAGATGGACATGGATTGAAGGAGTCAAACTTATGCAAAAGTATTCAAGATATCACTATTTAATAATATCAAGACATTCCATATAAATGAACACAAAACTAAATAAAAAATGATATAAATTATAGATTTCACAACATCAATTTATTAATTTCAATGAGGTTGCTTTTGTTCTATCTTTATATACAATTGGTTAGAGCTCTATGGCTACTCCTTTGTAATGGTGGTAATCTCTTTCTTGTTAAGGATTACCTTGCTGGACAACTTTGTGTAGACACCTAAAAATGGTCAACGCTTGCGGGATCATACTTTAACATTTGCGCATTGCCTCATTTTAGGTTTTTGCGTCGCATTAACATTTCTCCTATGTCATGCACTTGGTCTTTATCATTTGTGAGCATCGAGTCTTTCTTCTACATTCTTCATTCTGTCTCGCTTTCAAATTTGGTCTTGTCGACAACAATCTTCAGTCATGATTTTGGTCGATCTTTGTCCTTGTCAATCTTGTCATATTGCGATCGATTCGTCATCGATCCTTGTCCTTTTCAATCATATCAATTTGGTCTCTTTATCAATATTGATCAATTTGTCAATCAATCTCAATCAAATCATTTATCAATCCAAAATCATGATTGAATCGATATCAATTATCCTTTGTCAAGACCTAATTGTCATCTTTGCATTTCTAATTCATCTTCCAAGGTTTTATGGTTTATTCATTTAATCTTGTTTGGCATTTCTCCCTTTAGGTTAAATAATTATTTTATTTATCCTAAGTCTTCTTGTCACAATTAAATGTTTATTTAATTGGCTAATTAATTTCCTCCTATTTTTGTAAATTAATTAATGAATGAGAAATTATTAATTAATTTACCTAATTTGCATCAATTTCCTAATTTCCAAGTCATTATTTCCAACTTAATTTCCTAAATTCCTAAATGTCTATTTCTATTCCAAAATCTTGTCATAAATCCTTGCATAGCAATTTATCATAAATTGTCATAAAATTGTCATAAATCTTTGCATAGCAATTTGTCATAGACATGTCATAATTTTGCTATTCTTGATTTGAATTTCCATTCTAATCACTATCATGCTAATCTTGTCATCTCTCCAATTCTTCTATAAATTGGATGAATTTCTTCAATCTTGGCTAATAATGAGAATAATCCCTAATCAGACTATCGAATTTACGCTTCGAGTATTCTTGTGTCAATGTCAATCTTGCTTTCACAATTAGGTGTATGCACTTGAAGGTGAGATCTAAAACAAAATCTATTTGGAGAAGAAAGAAGAACAATGGAGCCGCATGAAGAAGCATTCAAATCGTCATCTGGTTTGCACAATCATTAGTTTTGTATGCTTTGTTTTCATGTCTCTATTGAATGTGTCTTAGGATAGATTCATTGCAATGAATGCATTTGTGATTGAGCTATTATTTTTATCTTGTTTTGTGATGATTTCCTATTTCCTAACGTACATTAATTGGTGAACCCGACGTGAAAAACTAACCTTCTAACCTCTTTATGGTGTTTTGAGTGCTCTCAAGTTGATTTGTAGGCCAAAAAACCCAAAAACAGGGTCGTGCAGGGTATTCTGGAGACTCCTGCGCCTGTGTGAAGCAACCTGTGCTTGTGTTGAGCATTCTGCGTTTGTGTCGGTGACATTTTGTGCTTGTGTCCTGCATTTTGTGCCTGTGTCATGGGTTCTGCGCTTGTGTAAAGTCCAGAACAGAGGTAAAAAATGCAGTGTTTTCTTGAAATTTGTTGTGTTTTTGCATTCTGTTTTCTGTGCTTTGGATTTTGGTACTAATTATCTATGCAGAATCTTGGCATACGCATGGCAAAGACAATAAATCAAACTACTAACATGCTTTGTGCAGATTCAAAAGTCAAAGAATAAGCGTATCAAACTCCTAACTTGGGTTTTTGCAGGTTGCCTTGGAGAAACAATCAAACTTTGTGTTTGCATTTAATTTTTAGGCACCTAGTGATTTCTAAATAGGTTGGAATGAACATTTTTTTGCTTTGATTGTTGAGTATGAAATTGGAGTAGGAGAGTATGCTCTCATCCTTCTTAGGGTGATTAGAAATCCAGATCTTCGATACCATGCTTGTATTGTTGATTGTGTGTCACATTTAGAGGGCCTACCTTCCCGACCACTTTGCTTTTGCAAGCAAGTGATAATCGTGAGAAGGGGACGACCCAAAGTGAGTACGGCTAGAATTCCTTGGCATTATAACTCACTATAAAAAAATACCCGATGAGCGAAAGCTTTGAAGGAAGTGTTACGTGGGAATTGCAGTTACTTGGGAAGTGATGACCCTTGGAATCTTTCTCATATCAACATCTAAGTAGGGCCTCTTGGTCTAAATCGTACTTGCGCGACTACATTTGTTTGGTATCTTGATGGGCTTAATGTCTCAATCATGCTTGTGTGACATCAAGGAGTAATGCTTAACAGAAATCCTTACTAAACACTTTGTTTTTAGAGGCCAAAAACCCTTCTAGTTGCTTGAGAAGGACAAATTCGGATACTTGGAAGAGATACTAAGTTCGCCATGGGGAGATTTCCATGGGGACTGATGCTTGGCTGCCCTGAGAAGTGAGTGCCGTGGAGGGGAGCCCGTGGGGTCAAGCATCTATGTATTCTCGTTGAATCTCATAATGAGTCTACCTCTCAAGTACCTAATGTCTTTTCCTACCATAAGAAATGTGGAAATGAGCATGATTGTCTTGAGTCTAAGTTGCAATATCTTGTATTCTTTGCTTGTCAAAAGTTGAATTGCATCCAATTTCAAAGAGCAAAACAAATTGATCTAACATAAGTTTAAACACAAGAGACATTCATCCAACAAAAGTTTATCAAGATTCAAAACTTATCTTCAAACATGGTTGTCAAATATTGTTAAAAATCTTGTCTCAACAAGCATGTCACTTACATTTAAGTTCATCATAGGTTGCATTTTGCAAAATTCATTGTCAAGTACCAAGGTTAGGTTCCACCAAAGTCATACTCCTTTGCATATCAATAAGGGTCATCCATTTTGCATATGTCCTCTTGCATTAAAGTCATACCATTGTCATACATTCATATTTGCATACCCTAAGTCTCTTCATTAAGCTTAAGTCATTATCATATTATATTAGGGTCATTTGCATATTAATTGTCCTTTTGCATATAGTGTCAAAACTAGGTTTTGTCATACTTGAGTAATCCAAATCTTTGATAAACCCTAAGTCATTGTTAGGAAGTCTAGACCTTATCAAACCTTTTGTCCTTTTGTCATCAATGTCATTTCGTCAAACCTAGCTTAGTATCCAAGCATATAGGGGAGACTTTGTCATTTGTCCTTTTGTCACTTACGTCCTTTTGTCCTTTAAGGTCTAGATATCATTCCAATTTCCTAAGGGTCCCTCTCTTAGAAGTGCATTCATGAGTTTGTCAAAATCTTGAAAAACAACAAAAACATAGGTTGCATTCTTGCCATAGATTGCATTCTCATCTATTTAGTTTGCATTTAGTTGCATATCATACATTATCCTTGAAAAATTCCAAAAATATTGCATTTGCATAGTGACATGTCTATTGAAACAAGGTTCCAAGCACCAATGATGCAACAAAGTTTGACATATCAACCAACAATGCAATCACAATTCTATCCAACCCAACAACAAAGCAACATTGATCAAACTTTTTATGATGAAACAAATCTCCAAATACAAAAACTAGAGGAGAAACTAGCTCAAGAAGAGGAGATATTGGAACAAAGAGTGAAAAACATTGAGAAGAATAGATCACAAATGTCCAAAATGTTTCGAAAACTTCCAGGTCAAAATCCAAATATTGAGCCAATTGATATAAGATCTCTTATCGAACGATCAGACATACCAGCTCTCCTCTCCCAAATAGAGATGATGAAACAATTTCAAGAAAAGAGACAACATCAATTTCAACATTATGTGCCTCCACAACAAGAACAAGAAGGTGTTTACTATCAATCTGATTTTCAACCATCACAACCAATGGTTCAACCAATTGTCCAACATATTCAACCAACACAACCAATGGTCCAATTTCAACAATATGTCCAACCAACTATACAATGTCAAAAAATAGTCCAACCAATGGTGGAATATCAATGTCAACAACCACAATCAACAAACATTCAAAAACAAAGGTTCCAACACACACCAGCCCAAGTTTCAAACATGTTGGAACAATTGAACCAAGTCCAATATCAAAACATGACATCAAACCAAAAACAAGTTCAAATTCCAGATACAACTATGTCAAAACCTCGAAAGAAACGTGGCTTTATTGCAATGATCTTAAGGAAATTACCAAGTGAGTTCTTTGAGGAAGATCAAGATAATAGAATTATGTCTAGCAATGCCTCATCCCCTCGCAAACAAATTGACTCTCCAATGGCATCTATCCCTACACCTCTAGAAGTTTCACAAGATCCTTCCATATTGTCCTCATCAAACAATACACCCAAGGATGCAATTATCCAAGGGCTATCCATAATTGATTGCCATGATAATCCAATTCATGATGCACATCCTTGTCATGTTTCAGAAATACAAGACCCAATGCAACCATGCACTTTATTGCCATTACCTGTTTTAGAGGACCCCATTCAAAGTCCCTCTTCCTCATGTTCAAGCATTGATTCCTTGCTAGAATCCATCACAAATGTTCAAAGTGCATTTCCTTCATGCCAAAGCATTAATCCCTTGTTAGAATCCCCCATTCATATCCAAAGTCTAACCCCATGTCAAGAGGATAATTTAGAGCATGAAGAAATGAGTCCTAAAGAAAATCAAGATCAAGATCCTGAAACCTTATCATCCCATCCAATTGTTGACCAAGATCCCATTTCCCCAGACACTCATGATGATTCCCCTATTCTTGTCTATCCTATCCAAAGTCCTATTGACACTCCATTCCCTGAGCAAGATCAGGATATTCCAGTCCATCCAATCCCAAATGATCCCCTTCCATTCCAAGAACACAATATCCTTTCAAATCCCATTGACATTCCACTTCCTAAGAAAGATCAAGATATCCTTTCCATCCTTTATGATGATCCCATTGAAAGTCAAGAGAAAAGTACCTTTAAAGAGGAATCCAATGATTTTCCTCCTTGTCAAGATCAAAGTATCCTTCCAAGTTCATTTCCAACACAAGAACCTATCATTCCTTTAGATCCTCCACAAGATCCACTTGTTCCTCCATCTCCTTGTCCTAATGCTCCATATACACCCCAAGATCGCATTTCTTTTGATGATCCCATTATTTCTCCCATTCCATCTCTTGAAGATCCTGTCATTGAACCATGTCCCTCTCATGATCCTAATCCCTTTCATGATTCTAACGTGTTAGTGCAAGATGTTCATGAACCCTCGACATGCATAATGGGTTCTTCCACTTTGGTGAAATCCGATCCACTTCAGGATCTCATTATTTCTCCCATATCATATCCACCTCATAATGGACTCGCGTCTTCTTCCCAAAGAAAAGAGTATCTTACAAGTCAAGATATTCATAAAGGAAAAGGAGTAGATCTCCATAAGCAAGAATCCCTTCATGTGGAAGAAAATCTTCAAGGTAATGTCTACACAACTCACACTCAAGGCGTTGGTATCCCTTCAAAGTCAAAATCCAAATGTCCACCTTCCCCATCATCGCTTCCATCCATTCTAGGTCCCTATATCCCTCCATCTCCTATGCAACATCAGCAAAGGCACATATCTTGGAGAACCTTCCATCCATCCCATAGGCCTCCATATCATTCCCATCCACACTGACATTCATTCCCTCTTCCAAGCAATTTGGATGCCAAGTATAAAAGTCATAAGTCTAGCAATCCACATGTATTCAAGGATCAACATGTCCAATATAATCGACATGTCAAAACAAAGAACAATATGATCTATAAAGAAAAAGAAATACCAAAAGGCCACAAAGGCCCACTGAGCAAAATAAAGCAAAGTCAAAATATATATGGGTTCCTAAATCCCTTGTGCAAGCAATGCACTCCAAGGAACCACAAAAGCATGAAAAATCAAAAACCATGTGGATCCCTAAGAAGCTCCTTGAAGCACAAAAAGAAAAATCCAACTTGGCATCCAAAATTGCTATTCATCCGTCCAAACCTTCCAAGTCTATTCCTCCACCACCTTCTTCATCCGTTTTGGGCCCTTATGTCCCAAAATCCATAGCTATTCCTTCATCAAAATCTCCATATCCAAAATACATCTTTCCTCCATCAGTCCATCACCCCTCAAGGTGTGTGCCAATGTCGATCTTGCCAACATTTCTATCCACTGAAGCCCAGTTCTTCCAATACCCTATCCATTATCCAATGCATATTTTCCATCCTTCCATCCCTCTGGTCCAATCCTTTGCATAAATCCTTGCCTTAGTTTCATGTCATTTTCCATGTCCTTATCCTACCAACGTCTTTGAGCATGCTTTTAAAAGGTCATGGCCCATTTTTTTTTCAAGGCTTCTATCCAAAAAAAAAAAAAAGACAAAAGAAAAAAATAAAGAAAAATAATTCGTCCACTGGTGAAAACCTGGCAAACAGGCGCCTTGGGCAAGTACCATGATGAAAACCTGGCAAACAGGCATCATGCGTAATCTATGAACTTCTTGCACAACACACTTGGGGGCAAGTTTCCTCCTATCATATCCTATTGCCCTTCGTTATCCTATCATACCATGTCATACTCCTTCATGTCCTATTACCCTTCATTATCCTATTGTCCCTCATGTCCATTTCCTCTTTCCACCTTTGATCTTGACAAGGCTGAGGATCTTCATGAGCATCGCGCATCTTGTTTGCAGCTTTTAGTCCATCATAGCTTTTGGTCTTTATCCATTTGCTTATTACAACCTTTCATCCATATTCCCTGGCTTATTGCAACTTTTTGCCACTATCCCTTATCCTATCCCAACCTTCAGTCCATGTCCCTTATCCATTCTTGGTCTTGCTTATCCTATCCATATCTTATCACTATCCATACACTCTTTTTCATTCCTTGATCTTGATCTGACATAAGGACGCAAAATTTAAACATGGTTTCAAAAACCTCTTGACATGTCCCTCATGCCATGTCACTACTTTACATTGTCATATCCAGTCTCTTGTCCCATCATGCAATAGCCCTTGGAAATTGCATCCGTATTGTCTCCATGATAAAAGGCCTTTGTCTTCCATCTATCCACCATCATTTCAGCAAGCCTATTTATTCACCTGTCATATTCCTTTCCTTGCTAGACACTGGGGGCAAAATCTCAAAAACATTTAAAAATGTCTTGAAAAAAATCTCTACAAATTGAAAAATGTCCTTAAAAAAGATCATAAAAATCAAAAAATGTCTTGAAATAATCCAAAAAAATAAAAAAATGTCCTGAAATAATTAAAAAAAAATCGAATAATGTCCTGAAAAAATATGTAAAAACTGAAAAAATGAAAATCCCTAAAAATCATAAAAAGTCCTGAAAAAATGACCAAAAAAACATTTCAAAAACATTAAAATCCAAAAAACACGCATTTTGCAATAAATAACTCCTCTGTGCATAGACAACTCACTAAGCATCCATCCAATGACAATCAAACAAACACTGTGCTTTAATGAAATCATGCGTAAACAGATGAACTTTTTCAATCAAAACCAAACATTCAAACTGATCACAATTGTCATATCAATCGAATATCAGTATCAAAATCATTTTCCTTGTTTCTATTATCATGGGTCTTATGCAGGGTGTGGTATACTCGAAACCAGACTGTGTCCTGTCTTAGACGGGGTACCACATTTCCTGAAACCAGACAGCATGATCGTCCTATCAGCACTTTCAACTTTTGACAATGAAGATCAAGATGTTTGTCTGATTGGCTTGAATTTGTGTATCTTATCTTTTTATTGATTTATCTTTGGCTTCGATCATGTTCCTATGTTGCTCGATGATGTCACTGAGTGATTTAGAGTGACCGGGATGACTCATGGTCTTTTTCTTTTTTTGATTGTGATTGTCGTTTGTCTGTGATGTGTCTATCTTTTGCAAAAAGGGTTGCATTTCAGCTCTGGCCTTCAATGCCATGATGCTATGCATCCATTTTGCTACATAAAAATAAAGGTTCTCACCTACAAAGTGCATTACTGAAAGCAAGTTTTTCTTCGTCTCTAACTCTCCCCTGTCTCATTTCTTCTTACTAACATTTCTTCCATCAGTCCGGATAGTCAATTCAGTCTAGTGCTCCGATATCCAAACACATATGTTGCATCTTGCATCCATTTGGTTAGTACATTTGCATTACATTTGCACCACATCAAGCATTTTATCCATTTCATTTCATAAATACATCAAAAATACATAAAAATACATCCATACATGTTCATAAACAAGTACATAAGTCATCCATACATAGCAAAATACCTACAAATCATAACACATTGCATCCCATCATCTCGATGCATTTCATATCACATATCATCATAATATCGGAGTACAAAATTGGACTGTCTGTCCTAAGTATGGCCCGCAGGCTGACTACAACATGTCAAACTACATAATGTCCACTGTCTGTCATAAGGAGCACGTGCCTCTATCACTGGGTGCTCCCTCTATCCTCCTCATCCCTGCCATGTCTCGCGGATGATGTCCCTCCTGGTCCTGGCTGTGGTGGTCTCATAGGTCCACTCACCCCCATGCTGCTCAATGACCTCCGAGAGCGTGACCTGCTCTCTGTCCTCGATCATGCCCGATATGAAGGTGCTCTCCGCTCCGGTGGAACTGTACTCTCATATAGTGTCCTCCAATACAGTCTCTCCTCTTCGGTCTCTACCAGCATCTATGCCATCTCCCATGCACTAGCATCCCTAATCGACCCAATGAACTCAGTGACTCTCTGTCCCTCTCGCTGTGCCTCAGCTATTGCTGTATCTCGTTCTATCCTCAAGCTGGCATTCTGTCTCTCCAATGTTGCAATATAGTCCTGCGTCTCTCCAAACTGTCATCTGACTCTCTCTGGAAGGTACATCTCAATCACTCTCTGGCGATTCACTGGTCGCCCAATCAGGTACCTCTCCTGTCTACAATATGGTAACTCCTCACTGTCATCTGACCATCCAGGACAATCACGATATGGCCTCCATATGAACTCTCTCAATCGATCTAGCTCATGTCGCCAGTATAATATGTATCCAAAAGGACCCTGTCTCAGTGCTCCACCATAGCAATACACATATGGTTAGTGTGGTACAACCTATCTCTCTGTAATCGGTCGACATATGGCTATGTGCTCAAATGCCCATACCTGAAGCAATGTGACTCCACAGCTCAAAGTCTGCACTCCCTGATACGCTATCTGATGCAGCTGAATATATAGCATAGCAAGCACACATGGTCCCCATGCATACACCATCCCCTCTGTCACCATCTGCTCTAGCACTCTTCCCCATCCAATAGGGAATCCATGTCCTCGTCTGTCTCCTGCTAGCAGACATGCTATCACAACTGCTATCACCACACATCACTGATCATACTCTCCTGCCATAGTCTCCCAGCGGATCTCCCTCTCGACAATATCTAGATCATCTATGTCGCACTCAAACAATCTGCACAATGCATCTCTCCCTGTCACTGGGTTATACTCTATCATCTCTCCATGTATCGAAATGCGGAGAATACGCCATACATCCTCCAATGTCACTGTCACCTCGCCAGTCGCCAAATGGAATGAGGAGGTCTCTGAATGCCATCGCTCTGCCAATGCGGTAAGCAATCTTGTGTTTGCCCTAATCTCAGGCATGTATGTGATGTAATATATGCCAAGTTTTGCTAATGTGTCTCTGTCCGTGCTCCTGAGTCTATGTCGTAGCATGAAACAGTCTGGTTGATTATCCCGCGTGATCAACGGATACTATCGACTCTGCATCACAATTGGGGCATCTTTTTGTCAGTTTTAGGGTTTGTTCCTATGGGCTACATTTCCTTGTTTTATGGCCAAATTTGGGTGTACTTTATCTATTTTACCCTATCCTACCCTTGTCCCCCCTTTTCAGGTCCTTTGCATGCAGTTTTGAACCTAAATTGAGTCTTACATGCACAATTGCGCTTGTGTCTTGCCTCTTGCACCTGTGTCTTGACTCTTGCACCTGTGTACCCTTACACAAGTGCAGAATACCTGACACAAGTGCAAGATTCACTCTGCACAGGCACAGAAGTCAGTTTCTACATTTTCTGTGGGCCCAGCAATGTCCCGCAAGCAATCAAAATTCATGAAATTGAAAACATGGGTATTTGAGATCCATACTGCTGCTTCTGCATCGTCTGGTCGTCTGAATGTGTGTACACGTTCCCCGAGGTGATCCGCCATTGGAATGTTCGCCATCTATCTGCAAGTGTCCTTATCTAGAGCAACAAATTCTCCTCCTTGTCTAGTGCAAATGAGCAAATTGTCACTCTCTTGGTCCCATTTATAGATCTTTGTCAGTGCATAGATGGACGTGCACCCTCTCCATCTTATGTTGGTCATGGTCTTTTGCATCATCAATTGCTTTTCCTTCATGCATCCGATCTCTGATTATCAGTCCGTTCGATCCTATCATTTTTATCGATCAATTGGCCTCTTTTTTGCATGTTTTCGGCCAATTCCTTGAGGGGGCATGCATATGTCATTGTTATTGTCTGGGGCATTTTCATATGTCATTGTCATTGTCTGGGGCATTTTCATTACTGTTCTTTGAAACAACGCTTAAAATCGCATTGTCTCAAAGAGGGGCAAAATGTAGACACCTAAAAATGGTCAACGCTTGCGGGATCATACTTTAACATTTGCGCATTGCCTCATTTTAGGTTTTTGCGTCGCATTAACATTTCTCCTATGTCATGCACTTGGTCTTTATCATTTGTGAGCATCGAGTCTTTCTTCTACGTTCTTCATTCTATCTCGCTTTCAAATTTGGTCTTGTCGACAACAATCTTCAGTCATGATTTTGGTCGATCTTTGTCCTTGTCAATCTTGTCATATTGCGATCGATTCGTCATCGATCCTTGTCCTTTTCAATCATATCAATTTGGTCTCTTTATCAATATTGATCAATTTGTCAATCAATCTCAATCAAATCATTTATCAATCCAAAATCATGATCGAATTGATATCAATTATCCTTTGTCAAGACCTAATTGTCATCTTTGCATTTCTAATTCATCTTCCAAGGTTTTATGGTTTATTCATTTAATCTTGTTTGGCATTTCTCCCTTTAGGTTAAATAATTATTTTATTTATCCTAAGTCTTCTTGTCACAATTAAATGTTTATTTAATTGGCTAATTAATTTCCTCCTATTTTTGTAAATTAATTAATGAATGAGAAATTATTAATTAATTTACCTAATTTGCATCAATTTCCTAATTTCCAAGTCATTATTTCCAACTTAATTTCCTAAATTCCTAAATGTCTATTTCTATTCCAAAATCTTGTCATAAATCCTTGCATAGCAATTTGTCTTAAATTGTCATAAAATTGTCATAAATCTTTGCATAGCAATTTGTCATAGACATGTCATAATTTTGCTATTCTTGATTTGAATTTCCATTCTAATCACTATCATGCTAATCTTGTCATCTCTCCAATTCTTCTATAAATTGGATGAATTTCTTCAATCTTGGCTAATAATGAGAATAATCCCTAATCAGACTATCGAATTTACGCTTCGAGTATTCTTGTGTCAATGTCAATCTTGCTTTCACAATTAGGTGTATGCACTTGAAGGTGAGATCTACAACAAAATCTATTTGGAGAAGAAAGAAGAACAATGGAGCCGCATGAAGAAGCATTCAAATCGTCATCTGGTTTGCACAATCATTAGTTTTGTATGCTTTGTTTTCATGTCTCTATTGAATGTGTCTTAGGATAGATTCATTGCAATGAATGCATTTGTGATTGAGCTATTATTTTTATCTTGTTTTGTGATGATTTCCTATTTCCTAACGTACACTTTGTATGTTTTATTTAGAAACTAAGATGCTCCTTCTAATAGGAATTTTAAATTTTGTAATAGTTTGGATTGAAAGAATGTTGTTGATTCTAGTTTTTGACAGCCTTATTGTTGCTTAATTTGATGTAATTTCTTTTGCTTTGATTCAATATAATTTTCTTTTTTTTTAATCAGCCAATAATCTATATATGGTGGGAATTCCCACCAAAATCGCATTGTGTCTCATGCCAAAAACTCTTTTTGAACATTTCTCATGCTCAAAACTTTTTCCAGTCAGTTGTCATTTTTACATGCTGAGAAGTTTTTATAATAAAATAAAACTAAGCTCTCCTCCCGTCAGAAAAGTTGCTACTGAAGCTGACATAGTATCATGGTACACATTAAAAAAAAGTCACGTGAACTCTCCAACATTCTTCTCCACTTGTAGTGCCCTTCCATGACACACTCTTTTATGAGATGCTCTTGATAGATACTTATGACTTTGTTTATGTTTATGATGGTTCTAGTTTGATGTTAGACACTTCATGTTGACAGTTGATATATTATGGTTCTATGTGGATGATGATATACTCAGGACTATGATGATGTTGTGCCATTTCCTAACCCTACTTCATGTTTATATTAGATATGATGATGATAGTGGTGATGTTATGTCTTTTCCATGATTACATTGTTATTGTGGACGTGAAAGGGACGATGTTGCACCACTCATTATGAGTGGGGTGTGATGTGATTTTCTTTCACCTGTTTGTTTACTTTATGTTTATATGTATGTTGTGCATAGACGTTTGGTGTTATGCAAGATGCAGGTACTAGGCATCGACTCCACCCGATCTCATAGGTCTGAGCATTCCTCTAATCCCAATGGTAGTTGATCGGAGGTGACATAAGGCCTTATCACATTCTAAGCCTAGTCGTTGTCTTGTTAGTTCTAGTGTTTAGCTTAAGTCGTCTTGTAGGCTTCATGTGGTTTGGGTATGATGTATTTAATTTAATTATTGGTTTTAATGTTCTAAAGTTGAGGTGATTAATTAATAAATTATTATCCATAGCCCTTTTGTGTAATTAATAAATAATGTTATGCGTGTGTGTGTCTAATAATAAATTTAATGTTATTTTATGGAATTATGTTATTTAATTATTTATATTTATTTATAAATTTAATTATTATTTTTATATTCATTGGATATTTGGAGTTGTGATTTGGAAATTCATTTTTATTACCTTTTCTTTTGGATGAGGATGTGGAGTGATTTTTGTGTTTCGTATGGGAAGTTGTTATTTGGGTCCTCAGTATTTTAGGAAAAGGCATTTTCTTTTTTATTTTCGCATGGGAAGTTGTTATTTGGGTCCTTAGTGTTTTTGTTTTGAAATGGTGGTATTTGATTTTGGAGAAGGATTTTTGGTTTTGGTGTGTGTGGTTTTCAAATTTTTTTCATGAAAATGAGTTTGGTGCTCTTATTTTCGAAAATCAGAGATTGTGGAATGATGAGTAGAAAGTTTGCATGTTTGGATCCGAAGGTAGTTTTTTATTTATTTTTGATTAAGAAAGATTTTATGTGTGTGCTTGAGTGTGGTATTGGAGAGTTTTCTTGGATTTCTTGGTAGTTGTGTATGCATTAGAGAAGCCAAATTTATTGTGTGTTGATTTTAGTGTGAAGGATTGATCATGTGGATATGTCTCCTCAATTATTTTGTTCAATTCTTTCTTCTTCCAGGTTAGTGATCTTATGTCTTCTATTCATTTATCCCTTTTTGTTTTTGAAAAATGATAAAAGATTGTTTGTTGAATGGTTTCTTGATGTCTTAAAAGATCTAGAAGGATTTTGGGCACTCGTTTGTTTAATTTGTTATATAGATGTTAAGGTACTCTTGTTTTGCTTCTTGAGGAGGCTGATTTCAATGTTTTAAGTTAAAATCTTGAACTTGGAGTCTATTAAATTATATTTTTGGCTAGGAAACTCTCTCGTTTCAAATGGGTAGAAGTCATTTTTTGGGTTTGATATCTGTTCGGAGTTCGTTAGTGGCCTTGAAGTTGACCCAACGTTGTTTTCATGCCTCTATTGTGAATGCGCTAGAACAAAGGTCAAATGTGCCATAAGAATTTATGTATGCGCCAAAATAATTAGCATATGCACTAGTCTATGTTATGTATGTGCAAAAATAAGTAGTGTACACACTAATAGAATTTGTAAAGGCATCAATTTAAGTTGTAAAAGTGCTAAAAGGATTGATAAAAGCACCATAGAAAGTGTTAAATGCACTAAAAGAGATAACTAAGGTATCGTTTCTTAGTTTTTCCATTTTTGGTTTGATTTTTGAAGTCCATGTCGGTTTGGGTCAGTCTAGAGGCTTATCTTGGAGTTTGTAATTTTCTGTGGTGGCTTTTCCAGAGTTGATTAATTGAATTTGAGGGATTTATGTGTTATTTTATCTTCCTTAAGTATGCATGTATCTTGGGTTATTGGTATTGCATTTTGATGTTGCATGAGACCTATATGGTTGAAGATGTGTTATGGATCATATTTAATGATGTGGTTTAGATATTGATTTAGAACCAAATCACTATGCATTATGTGGTTTCATGAGATTCCTTTATGTTTTTGGTTTATGTTTAATCCCTAGATTTTAGGAACATGATAGGGGGGGTGGCTTCCAAGTGAGTGTTGGGGCCCTAAGTGGCTGCTAGGAGATCTAATTGGAAGTTGTTTTAATCAAGTGATAATCATAATTAATTAGTTTAGGATTTGGGTAGTTTTCACATTAACAAGATAATTATGATGCCCCACTCATGGCCTAGAGTGCTAGTTTAGGCTCAAGATAAGTTTGGGAAGTCATTGTTGGCATGAATGTACTCCATTGTCTTTGTGAAAGTTTTATTTGGTTCCGCATGGGTGTCACTTGGGTGTCGACGTATAGTGAGATACTTCCAGGATAACTATTGTTGATGGCATGTGATGACACTCTCCCCTATGTGTGTCCTACAACTTTAGTCCCTATGTTTTGTGGAAGCCTTTGGTGAGTGTGAATTATGGTTAAGACTATGCCTTATTTTGTTAGCCTTCAATTTGTTTCTATCTTGCCTATGTTTTATGTTTCCTTTAATGTTAGGTGTCATCCTAGGTCTAGAGTGTGTGGGGCCTTATGTCATTCTCCAAAGTATGAGGTGTGGACCTTTTTGGTTCCACATGGTCAGGTGGATTGATGCCTTCTTCCATCAGGATTTCTTGTTGGAGGTTCGTATGCATGATTGAGGATTATACTTCTTCCTTCCATTTCTTTATCTATGGACTCTTGGAGAAGATGTGATATATTATGTATGTTCATGATATATTGTTGTATTATGTAAATTGGATATCATACATGTAACTAGTGTAACATGACTCTTTATCTATAGTGGATATTGTATCTTGACCTAATGTAGACCTTGAATGAGGTGTAATATGTAATGTAAAGGCAATTTATGTGATCTCTTCTATATAGAAGTGGCACCAACTATATTTTAGAGATGTATGGAATATCTTGTATGTTAGGAATATTAATTAAGGAACATTTGATATTGGGGTATTAAAATGGATTTAATATGTTAGGAATGTTTTTGATTAAGAAAAAATAGGTTTTAAGGGACCTGAAACCCGCTTACAATATGAAAGATGAGCATGAAAGAAACAAGACAAAATAGCTGCAAAAGACCAACACAAAAACCAGCAGCTAGGACAAAAAGACAACAAGGAGCCAACAAGAAATTGGCATCCAAAACCTAGCATCACATATCAATTGAACACTTTTATAGACTCCTCAACATTTTGAACCAATAGCATCATCGCCTTGGCCACTTCCCTCAGATCATTGCTCTCCTAGTTCAGCTGGATGTCTTTCATTTTGGTCTCCATCTCAGTGGTGTTCTGCCTAGTCCCTTGCCTGGAAATTTGATGGGTGGAGCTAGAGGTCGGTACATCTTCAATGATTACCAGGTTCTTATCCTAATTTTTCCTCTAAGTGATCCACCAAGGCATTCATATTATGTGATGAAACTTTTAGGACCTCAAGACTATGGTTCATGAAACTTTTCAGAGCCTTCCCAGTACGAGCAACCCGGGTATTGATATTGTCTTTATCCTCCTCAGCCCGTTCTTTCACAATTCTGATAACATCCTCCATATGTTTCAAATCCCCTTTAATTAGGTCTTTCTCCAGCCAGTCCTCTATCTTGATTTCCTCCTCGACTTCACTAGTTTCCATCTCCTCATTCTTTTTCCCTGAATTTTTTTCCTTAATCAAATTGTTTCTTATTTTCCAAGTCCCTCTGTTTGCTCTGAATTCTAGTAATGTTGTCAATAACCCATTTTTGGAAGTTGAAGGATTCCAGAGTACAGTTACAGGCAGTATTCAAAATAGGATTCACTGAATCCCTACCCTACTCAATGCCCACAGAATTAGGGTTGTCTTCCTCCTTAGAATTCAAGGTGACATTCTTGCTATCTGAGCCCATAGGGTTAGAGTAAGGGTTTTCTGAGTTTACCCCTTCTTCCTCTTCACCAATATTCTCATCCTTCTCACTCTCCATTTTTGTCTCAATATCCTTCCCCTTTTCCTCCTCCAAATCACAGTGCACCTCCATTTCTACATTATCTATATTAGCTCTCTATTTTTATGGGTAGGGACATTAGGCTGATCCTCATCCAATTTAGAATCTTTACAACTCTCAAAAATATGTGCATTAGTGACCAGGTGATCATCTTTGCTAGCCCTAGCTTTTTCCTTCAGGTATTCATAAATGAGCAATATGAGCCCCTGATGGACTATAGGGTAAGAGTTAGACTTTTTAGCGTGATCAGCCAAACTCTCATTTAGAGAAGACACCAAGTAATAAGGCAAGGAGATTTTAACCCCATGACGAAAGTGATTAAGAATTGCAAAATGATAGTTATAGATTTTAGTGAATCTACCATCAATAGTGAGAAACTCCATCAAAACCCTTAAAAAAATTTTGCCAAAAGGATTTTACCTGCTGGGAAAGGTAGTAGGAGATGTTGTCTTTCTTGACAAGCTTGGCCTTCTCATCCTCCGATTTTGGGAAGTTTTTGAATGCTTCGGTAGCATACTTCCGGTCTCTATAGAATTTAGTGCCCTCCTTCTGAAGACCCATGACCTCCGTAGCCAGGTCCTCATCAACTTGCGATATCTCCCCAAACAATGTGACTCTATTGTTGTTCCAACCTCTAGCAAAGCCATGTGACACCGAATTTCTGCTTCTATGTAGCTTTTCCATATAGTCAGTAAAACCATATCTATGAAGCCTTCTCCATACTTTTCGTTCACTCTTCTAGTTTTCGCAACTAGGGGGCTCATTCCTGTTTAAGTTACCACCCATTTTGAATAGAAAGTAGAAGTACCCAAAGATGTATCTCACAATCCATAGGTATAACCCCAAGTTCTTGTGTAAAATTTTGGAATAACAGAACAGAGTCTCTTTTGTAGTTTTAAAGCTTATGTTAATGGCCGCACAAAACCAACATTTATTATTATAATCCTCCTCACACATTTGATCATAGAAATGATGCCTAAAGGCAATAATTAACTGACAGTTAATCTACCCCCAAACTCTATCTTTGGAATCCGGACCCCAAAAGATAATCATGATATTAACTTGACCGATTGATGTGATCAAAAAATAATTGCTCTCTAACATCCCTTTTACAATGGGTCTCTCCAATATATTTAACATCCACCTCTAAATTGACCCCTTCATTAGCTAAGAGGTCCACAACCTTATTGCCTTCTCTTAGAGTGTGAGTTATGATAATACTAACATAGTTATTTAATAAATTTTTAGCACTTTCAACTAAGTTAGTAATATTCCAAGAAACAGAACTAGTACCTTTAAGGGCCTAGATGATATTTAGGGAGTCCCCTTCCAGCCAAATTTTTTAAATTTGAATCCCTGAGCAAGCTGGAGGCTTTTTAGCATGGCCAGAGCTTCAACCACATGATTATTTTGGACCCCAAAAGGAGAAGCAATAGCCGCAATACAGACACCTTGAGCATTTCTGATGACTCCTCCACCACCAGACTTCCCAGGGTTGCCTTTAGCCGCCCCATCGAAATTTACCTTTATCCAATCATGATCAGGAAAGCGCCAGAAAATATTTTCTCTCCTATTCTTATTGTCAGATCTACAAACTTTGTGTATTAAGTTCCATTCAGTGAGGATGCCTTTTTCAATTTCATTCATATTAGTAACAAGCCATTGCTTATTATTCCTATGAGGAATATTTATGTTCTCTTTTATAGCCCTGCAATTTTTTTCAAAGACCACCTAAGAGGTGCATTTAGCTTCCCTAAATATTCTATTATTTCTCTCTTTCCAAATTCCCCAGCAAGTCATGGGGAGGACAGGGACCAAAGGTTCTTGATAAGAGGACAATTGGTGGGGGATGTCCATTGCCAGATAATTTCCTTGAGACTCTTGTTCATGACCTAATCAACTTTCCATTTCTCCCACAACTTACTCCAAATTTCCCAGGTAAATTAGTAGTGGAAAAATAGATGATCAAATGATTCTTCCTCTTTCTAGCATAGCTCACACTTGTTAGGGAATTTGAAACCTCTTCGGACCAAATTATCGATAGTTAGGATCCTATTGTGAGTAGCAATCCAAAGGAACATATTGACTTTAGGGATCAGAATTCTGTTCTAAATTTTACCCCAAATGGGGTTACTGGTCTGAGTGAAAGTTTTTTTGTAGGTAGAAGCAACCGTAAAGTCACCTCTAGGATTACTTTTCCAGAGAAACACATCATCAAAGTCTTTGCTAATAGAAAAAGACAACAACTCCTTCTGGAGCAGGGAAAATCTAGCATGTATAACATCAAGCCTCACCCATTTGTTCTCCTTCTAGTAGTCACACACCATAGGTCCAAACCTCCTTTTACATTCCTCAATAAGTTGACTGTTGCCTTGATCAAAGAGAGATTCTTTGTTCCTCCAAGGATCCTCCCAAAACTTGATTTTGTCACCTTTTCCAAGGACCTATCCAACTCCAGCTTTGGCCACTTTTATGGATTTGATAATACTATTCCAAATGAAGGATTTGATAGGGATGTCTTTAGAGTTAAGGAAATCCTAGATAGGCTGATTCTGAATATATTTGTCAAACCAGATTCGGTTCCAATCTTTCTTGATGTCATAAGCTCTCCATAATTGTTTTGCAAGGAGAGCTTTATTAAAAGTTTTTAGAGCTTTAATCCCAAGCCCTCCTTTTCTCTTTGGTTGACACACTTTGTCCCAAGAAACCAAGGATATCCTCTTTTTTTCTTCAACTCCTGACCATAGAAATCTCTTCTGGATTCTTTCTAATGCTTCAGCAAATTTAGCCGGGATACCAAATAAGCTAAGAGCATAAACAGGGAGATTCTGGAGTGTAGCTTGAAGAAGCTGCAACTTCCCAGCCTGAGATATAATGGATCCTTTCCATCCAACAAGTTTTTTGTTGAGTTTGTCAATAAGCATATTCTAGAAGGATTTTGGGGGAACTAAACCCAAGGGGAGACCCAGGTAGGTGGAAGGGAGCATATCCACCTTGCAACCAATAATTTTAGCAATTCTCTATTGTCTTATGACCGAAGTGTTCATGAAGTATATAGCTGATTTGTCCCAATTGACTTGCTGGCCAGTAGCCAAAGCATAAGAATTAAGAGCACCTTTGAAGGCATCAGCCTCCCCAATAGACGAATATCCCATAAGGATAGTATCATCAACAAACTATTGGTGAGAACAAAAAACATTAGTAGAGGAAGGTTGAAGGCCTTTGATGATTTTATTCACTTTCAAATTATGGATCAATCTACTCATTCTCTCTACCAAGATGGTGAAAAGAATAGGAGATATGGGATCTCCTTGTCTGAGTCCCCTTGAAGATTTAAAGAATTTAGTAGGAGATCCATTAATGAGAATTGAAGACATAGGAGTGGAGATCAGCTCTCTGATAATTTTGATTATCTTTTCATCAAATCCAAAAGCCTCCATGATTCTGAAAAGAACTTGCCAATCCATTCTATCATAGGCTTTTGCCAGATCCAACTTTATCAAAAATCCTTCTTTATTACTGTAGCGTCGTAAATTGTACGCACTTGCTGGGGTGGTACAATTTCACACCTAGTTTAGCACCCGCCTTGGCGCATTTTGCATTTTGCATTGCATTTCCCCTTTAGCACTTAATTAATTAAATTAATTAGGTCTAAGGTTCTATTTTATCATCTCCCACATCATAAAGTTGGGCCCTTTCATTAAAGTGTGCCCCTTTCATTTTATTCTTCCAATACATCATTTAATCAAAAACCCTGATTAGGTCCTATTTTGAACTTGGGGGCTTGATTTCGGGGGTCAAAACATCTTGAAATCAGCTGTAACTTCGGGATTCTCTCTAAAATCATCATATCCGACGGCCCTGAAAATTTGGTGAAAAGTTGTTGGGACCATGGCGCTCGGAGTGCACATGGTCCCGGACATTTTTCCTGAAATTTTAGGAGCGCGATCCAATCATAAAATAAAGCTTAACCCCAAGAAATTGGCGGGAGATTCAATCTCTAGGTCGGCCAAAAGTTGAAATTAAGACCCAGGGTTTCATATATAAGAGCTCTCTTTCTTCATTTGAAAGGATCCACGAATTTTGGTTTCAAGGACCTTCTATGAAGCGAAAGAGCAGATCTTTGAAGACTTCAACAACATTCAACATCCATCCATCAAGCATTCATCAATTTCATTCATCCATTTAGGGCTTTGAAGACATTGAAGAACAATAAGGGATCACCGACTAAAGATTGGCTTGTACCCCTCCCTTGGGGTTGGGTATGATTTCATGTTGTTTTAATGTCTTTGCATAATCCTCATTATATCATTTGTATTCATGCTTTAGATCACTTTGCATCTTGATTTGGAGCATTTACATTATCATTTACAAGCAATTAGGGTTTACTTTCTAGGTTGCTCTAGTTTGCTTACTTGCATTTTAGGATCTTGCACACACACAAGGTCTGCACACACATTACTTTTACAATACAACTTGGCTATTCGTGGAGGTGGAAATCACCAAAGCGGGGGTTTGACTAAGGCAACACCCTATATAGCTGCCCACCATACCTTTTCAGATATACGTGCAGATTTTGGGATTCGGACGACGCCGCAAGTTGCAGATCCGGAAGAAGCAGACCGAGACAGAACTTCACACCAAGTTTCAGAGAAAAAGACCAGGACAGGGGTGTGGGGTGCCCTGGTCCTGCCAGGACAGGGGTACTGGGTGCCCTGGTCCCTGGGACAGGGGCGCTGGGCACCCTGGTCCTTCTGTCAGACAGCAATTTTCAGCATTTTTGACAGCTTTCTAGGTTGCAAAACAACAGTTTCCAGAGCAGTTTCAGGAGCAGAATCAGGACAGTGGTGCCTGCGCCCCCGTCCCGAACATTTTCATTCATATTTTAACACCGGGTACGCATTTACATTCTTGTCTTGTCCTTGTGTTTACAGCTTTCCATTGTTTAAGTTCAATTCTGCAATCTTGTTATTAGTTCATACTTGCACTCTAGAGCCAGTAGTTGAACTTGCATCATTTTATCTATCATTTGCAACAAAGGAATAGAAATCCTAATAGGTAGCCTGTGGCTCTCTCTTCCACAAAAAGAAGTAGCCAATTGTGTGATACCTCTAGGCTCTTTCGTATTCCACAAATGTGTGTCAAAAGGTGAGATTAGGGCATGTTTGCTTAGTGTCACTTTTTCCCCCACACAATTACCAGCTTTGAGGGAATGAATATTCTCATGCACAAGAATGATAGAGTCCAAAATCTGCCTACCAGGAACAAAACCTTTCTGCTCCTCGGAGATGATGAAGGGGAGGACAACCAAAATTCTAGTAGTCAAAACTTTGGATATGATCTTATAGAAAGAGTTACATAGACTTATTGGCCTAAAATTTCCCATTGAATCCACCCCAGCAACTTTAGGAATTAAGGCAATAAAAGTGGAATTGAATTCCTTAAGGATTCTTCTAGAGCCAAAAAATTCTTTTACTGCATTGACCTTGTCTTCTCCCACAATATGCTAGAATTCCTGGAAGAAAAACATAGGGAAGCCATCAGGACCTGGAGCTTTATCCCCTTGAAAAGACAAGACAACTTTTTTAATTTCTCCAGCAGAAGGGATAGCATAAAGGGCCTTATTCTGATTAGGATTAATGATCTTGGGAATGATATTGTAGCGTCCTAAAATTGTGACACTTGCAATTGCGACTGCATTTCGGTCTTCACGATGGCGACGCAACACGCAACCTGAATGGAGACCCCGAAACCTGATTATGACACTGAAAACTGCATTTTCTTGCACCCTGGCCTGAACCTCCTTTGCACCCTGCTGTCCTGAGAGGTGGGACCAGAGCGCCCAGTGGACCAGGGTGCCCAGTGCCCTGGTCCTCCAGGACCATGGCGCCCAGCGCCCTGGTCCCTGGGTCCTATTTTGGGCCCGGTCTCTTTTGGACTTCGGGTCTTTATGTTTGCAAATTGGAAAATTATCTTTCCTGGTCGGCCTAAGGTCGGGAAAATCAGTCTATTAACCCTAATTGACAAGTATATAAACTACATTTTCCTCTTTCATTCGATATGATGGAAAAAGCATGGAAACTATACTCAAGCATTCAAGCATTCAAGCATTCTTTCAAGCAATTGATCATTCTAAGTCTCCATTCAAGGCTAAGTGTTGCATTCAAGTCAAGGATTCAACCATTGAAGAGGAGATCACTTACTACATACAACATACAACATACAAAAACATCTATACCTTCGCACATAAGGATACAAACATCCTTACAACAAGGTATTAGTACTTGTTTTACATTACAGACATTTACATTTACAACATTGCTCATTTCTTGGTTAATTCCAAAACCGGGGTTTGACCTAAAGGCAAACCCCTAATCCCTAACCCCCCAATCGTCTTCACTTTTCTATGTGTAGGTTGCAGGTACGCGGCTGAAATTGAAGATCTGGAATCCTTGTGTAGAGACGAACAGATCCCCCTTCGTTTCGCAGATTTTTCGAAGGACCGTGGCGCTCGGGCGCCATCATCCCAGCAACTTTCGCTCAAATTTGCAGGACAGCGTCGTATCGACATTTTACTGCTAATTCCAGGTCCGCAGCTTCATACTGTATTCCTATCTCAGTTTATAAGCGAATCTTTCTCACTTTCTATGCATTCCTAGCTTAATTCTTCTATGCACATTCTTTACAAAAGAGGGTAGCCTTGCTGTCATAACCCTTGAAACTCATTTAGCATCCAATCTTGCATTGCGTGGGATTGGATCTTGTGGGTTTCAACCCCTCTTTTGAATGTAAAGTCTCTCCCCTAAGTGAAAACCATCAACCCTAGAGTAACCTCCCTTCTCTCTCCTTGGAGCTGGAAGAGGGGAGAGCAACTAGGGTTCGATCCCGATTTTCCGCTTTACAGATATTAACCAAATCTTGTTGTTGGATATAATCAATGTCCTTGTTCCTAGTCAGGAGCTGAGAGAAGAAACTAACAGCTTCATCCCTAATTTCATCCTTATTAAGAAGAGTTTTGTCCTCAGCAATTAATCTGGAAATTCTGTTCGTAGCTTTATGTTTCAAAGAAGTCATGTGGAAAAATTTAGTATTTCTGTCCCCAGCCTCCAACCAAATCGCCTTAGATCTCTACCTCCAATAGATTTCCTCCCTAGAAATGATGTTGTGAAGTTTGACTAACACATCATCTTCCATAGCTTTGGGATACTTTTTGTAGTCATCTTTTTGTATTGAGTTTTGGATCTGTTCTAGTTCCTCCTTCATCTTTTTCTTTGAATCAAAAATATCACCAAAGACCTTCTTGTTCCATATCTTAATATTGAATTTGATGTTTCTAAGTTTTTTAGCAACTTTATACATGGAATTTCCATTCACATCAATATTCCACTAGTTGGCAATAGATTTTTCAAGATAGGGGTGAGAAATCCACATCTTCTCAAACCGGAAAGGGAAGCTCTGATTATTCTTAAAGTTCTCAGCAACAAAAGTAATGGGATAATGATCCGAACCAATTCTATTGATGATAGAGAGGGAGCATCTATGAGAAAGAATCCAATCATTAGTAATAAGGGATCTATCAAGTCTTACCTAAATGAGGTCTTCACCATCCCTACAATTAGACCAGGTGTAGGAAGCTCCATTAAGATCCATATCAATAAGAGCATTGACATTGATAAAGTCCATCAAGTCAGATCTGCTATCCGGTTGAGCTTGAGTTCCTCCAAATTTATCAGTGCCTTGCAGAGGAGTATTGAAGTCTCCCATCACAACCCAACTGTTCTTAGGGAAAGATCTTTTTTGCTGGATTTTATCCCAAAATTTGCTTCTAGCATATTTGGAATTAGGGGCATAGATATTGGTAATCACACATTCCTTTCCTTCATAGATGCTTTTAACTTTCATGGATATTATGTTACCATCTTCATCAATCATTTCTCCTGAAATAGTTTTCTTGTTCCAGAATATCGCCACCCCACCAGATGCCCCATTCGAGCTGCTACCACATACCCCTCCATTTTAAAAGAAGTTTAAATTCTCCACTTTCTCCTTACTCATTTTGGTTTCCTGAACAAGGATAATATCCGGTTTTTGGTCTCGAATGAGATTCCGTAATATATCATGTTTATTGAGACCATTTAGGCCTCTGATATTCCATGATATTACCTTCATTTGGAAACCTGGGGGCAGGATTCCTGTATAGTTCACTGCCTTCCATCGGCTATGTTTTGCTTGCTCTCCCGGTCCCCGTGCCATTTCATAGTTTTACGTCTCGGCAGGGATTTTGATGCACCAAAATTAGCCTTGGACCTAGTCCTAGTTTTCACCCCATTAAGGCCTCTTGCCTTCTTGTTTTTTTCTTTTTTCCATTCCCTGTTATTTCTTCTTCTTGCACCTCTTTGGGCTCGTCTTGCATATTACTCCACAATTCTCCTCTTTTTTGGGATGATGTGGGCATATCAACTCCAATATTCTGGAATAGCACATTCAGATTAACCTGAGGTGATCCAAACTTGTTACTCCTTCCAAGTTTAATTTCATGTCCTTCAAATTCATCTAGGCACTGTTCATCTCTTTTTGTTATAGAAACTTGAGGGACCTCATGATGAGAGTCAGTGATATTCTCAATCTCACCATCTTCAAGTGTCTCTTCACTGATAGCATTCTCCTCCTCCTGAATCTATAAAGCCTCAAAAGTATTGACTGTTTTGATCTCAAACTCCCTGATTTCATTCTTTTTATCTTCCTTCAAAGGGGGATTCTTAGGAGGGTTATTTCTATCTCCTTCTGATAGTTTTGATATATTACCAGGACTTCCGCTTCTTCCTTCCACTCTGTTACCTTCCTTATTATTATTCTTTTCTTTCCAAACCTGTTTGTGGGTTTTTACCATCATAGGTTTTTTAGGGTTGCTAGGGTAGGCCTTAGCCCAATGACCGACTTTTTTGCAAGAAAAGCACACAAAAGGGAGTGATTTGAACTCTATTGTTTGTTCCCATAATCCAAGTTTGGAACTAATATCAATAGCACTAGGAAGGTCCATATTCTGTGAAATATTGACACAAATGCACACATAAACCAATCTTTTGTGAGTTGCAGTCATTGGATCTATCGCAACAAGCTCCCCAAAGGAGTTAGCAATTCTTGAGAAAACATCCTCAGGAATGTTAGATGTGTCATAATTCATGATTAGTATTTTATATTTTTTAAAAGATTACTTTATTATGTATGTGTAATGAAATGGACATTAGTTTAAGTAGAGGAAAATCAGGTATCATTACTAGTTAATGTTGCACATATCTTTACTATGGTTGTATGTAAGTAATGTCTTTGAGTTACCCTAGGGAATGCAATTTAAATGTTATAAATAATTTTCACTTGTGCACTTAGGATTATGTAATCATATTAACTTAATATATGTATTTCTCTTAAGTTATATGTGTTATTGTAACTATTTAAAGAAAAAAAATTATCTTTAAGTTTTCTAGATATGTGGTTAGTTTCTCTAGGGTATTCTTGGTGGGCATTACATCTAGCATCAGAGCCCATGTTCATACACTAGGTAATCTGGTTTTATACGATTCTATTGTGCGTAATAGTATTATAACTTAGGTTAAACCTATGAAGCCATCTTTCCAAGTTATCCTTGTTGTAGCTTGCCCTAGATCTTGCCTAATAGTTGTTTTGTGCCTTGTGTAGATAAGATTCCTCCTAGGGGTAGATGTCATGGGCAAGGTAATTGTATGGGTACTCGACCAAACCCTCATCCCGAGGTTCTTAAAGAGGCTCGTTAGGAGGATTAAAAACATGATCATCAGGAGGAGGAAGCGTAGAGTGAGAACCAGCAAGGTAATGACATAGCTCCTCAGTTGATTAATGATCTTCAGGAGCTTCTTGCTTGTTTGGCACTGAGGTAGAAGGATAATTAGTAGGGAGAGTCTGATCATTCTGAGCATTAGGATAGAGTCGTGTATCAGGATAGAGAGAGAAATCACCTCAAAGGAGGGATATTGCAATTCCATATCAAGATGTTGTACTAGTAGGGCGTATGAGGGACCTTCTCAGGTCTTGACCTCCTACTTTTGATGGATCTAGTAGTGGGACAAAGGAAAATAAGTGGCTATTGGATTTGGGTAGGTGTTTTTCTATGCATTTTTATAGAAATAATGCCAAGGCTAGGTGTGCCATAATGCATCTTCGTGGGTTTGCTTCCACTTGGTGGCACCTAGAGGAGCAAAACATTCATCTGGACATTGCATTAGTTTCATGGGAGAATTTTTTAGAGAGGTTTTGTGCATGTTTCTGTTGGCATTATATGAACCGGTATGAGGACATGATGATATTGTATGTTGTCATGGATGTCAATATGTGATATGATATGAACCGACATATGTGATATGTGAGAAGAGAGAACTGACATATGTGTGAACTGGTATATATGCCAAAGTGAAGCGGTATATTTGTTCAAGATGAACTGGCATGTCAAGGTGAACTGGCATGTCGTTATGGGAACTGGCACATGGAAGCATTGTATGACTACCAGTTGGTAGGTAGTTTCCACTTCAGGATTTCCGGTTGGAGTACCTTAAGCCTATGTGACTCAATTGGCGATCTTTGTGTGATGAGTTAGCAGCATAACGATGAATAGATCATGTTGCCATGTAAGCCTTGTGCGCGTGAAGGATCTTGCATGAAGAAGACTATCCCTATCCACCTTGGGAATGTGTGAAGTTTATCAAATGGTGATAACACATGATGGGTTATCAGCCGCCATGAAATCAGTGGATAATGGACGATGGAGAATGTCTTAGATCGATTCAAGATTGTTGCATTTAATGCAGTATGATTCAACGGTCAGGATTGAACTGTTTGAATTTCTTAACCTAACAGGTTTAGGGTTTAGGGTTTTTGCTACCGACCTGTCTATTTCCTATAAGGTCGATGTTGTGTTTCTTTCTAAAGTTGTTGGCAAAAGTTGTATGTGTGTATCCAAGGGAAGTGATATGTGATTCTTGCTAGACCAAAAGAGAGAAGAGATACCTGCCAAGTGAAGGTGCAGAAGGTGAAGAGAAGCCAAAACGGATCTGCATTAGCATTGAGTGCTGTTACTAGATCATTTTAATTCCTGTTGATCTTTAACCACTTCAATAGTTGTGAAATCCCTTAATAGGGTACCCTTAACTGGCTTGATATAAATCCTTTAATAGGGTAACTCAAAGTTATTGAGTTCTGGGAAGCTATAGAGCTCTAGAGATCCTTTAGCTTTTGAGTTCTTGAAATCCTCTAACAAGGTAACCCTAACCAGGTTTAACCCTTAATCGGGTATTATAGCCATCCCTTAACCGGGTGATCCCTAACAGGATTGGTTCCTAGCATAACCTATTGTAATGTCTTTAACCGGACAAGGCTCCTAACAGAGCAGACTTCTAAAGAGTTCAAAAAGCAGCTTGTGGGTATTCATCCCCACCGTGGTTTTTCCCAGTTGGGTTTCCACGTGAAAAATATGTGTGTCATGTGTGATGCTTTTATCTTGTGATGCTTTGTTATTACCTGTTAAGCATATCATGGTTATGTGTTTTATGCCTGTTTATAAAACATATTGAACTAACTACTGTGAAGATCTAATGATAGTTTACCTGTTCATGCATGAGGGTGTAATGGTACTATAGTATTGAGCTAAGAGGAAAGCTAAGTGAGTAATTGGTTTATGATTGTTTTAGTTGTTCTGGGTCTTACCGGTTGCACTCTGTTTCAACCAGTGTCACTGTTTGCCAATCATTTGGAGTATTTGCTGTCAAACTAGTTTTGGACTGAATTTTGTCTATACTGATTCACCCCCCCCTCTCAGTACCGGTTTGGTACTATTCGTTCATCATTGAGTTATCAATTGGTATCAGAGCACTCCAGGTCCTCTGTATTGTAAGCTTAATCGCTTGAGGCAAAGATCCCAGTCAAATGATGAAGAGGGAAGGTCCAAAGTTTAACAGGGAGAATTTTGGTATATGGAAAGATAGGATGAAGATATTCATCAGAAGCATGGGTGCTCAACACTGGAGTTATGTTGAGAATGTCTATGTTGTCCCTACCGGTGCTCTCACCAATGACCAAAAGAGAGAGATACAAGAAAATGGGCAAGTCATGGAAGCCCTTATTAGTAGTCTATCTGACATTGAGTTTATTGATGTTCAGGACAAGGTAAATCCCAAAGAGGTTGATGGTTGAAGGAGAGACCATCCATTAGTATGGAATAAGAATCAAAATAGTTGTTGGAGAAATCAAGAGTGCAGATGGTAAAATAGAAGATTCTACTATGGTAAGCAAAGTCCTGAGATCCCTATTGTCGGTCTATGTAATAAGGGTTGTTGTTATTCAGGAGCTGAGATCAATAGACAAGACTAAGGTATCCTTGGATTCCATCATAGCCAAGTTGATAGCCTATGAGCTAAATAGTTTTGATGGCAGTGTTCAAAAGACCGAATCAACTTTTAAAGCCTCTGCTATACCATCTAGAAAAGGAAAAGAAGCTAGCACTAGTGGTGAACCTAGATAGAGTAGAGAAATGGATGATGAGGAGATTCTGATGGCATTTGAAGCTCTCCTTGCTAGGAAGCTTCCTAAAGGAACCGGTAGATACAAAGGTAAGCTACCTTTGAAATGATTTACTTGTAACTGGATAGGACATATTGCTATAAACTGTCCTAATGGTGATAACAAGGACAAACCAGAAAGGTTCAGGAAATTCAAAGGAGGAAACCAAAGAAACTGTTTTGTAGCAGTTGATGAAGGTGTCGCATATGAAGAATCAGAGGATGAAGAAAATGAAGATATTGTGTTTGTTGCTGTCAAAGAAGATGTGTCAGACAAGAAGTCTCTTGTCTCCTGGTTTGATAATTCCAATGAGTGGATCATTGACAGTGGCTATTCTCACCATATGACTAGTGACCAAAGCAAGTTTCTATCCTTGGAGGAGTATGATGGAGGTGTGGTTCACTTTGGCAATGATGCACCATGCATGGTCAAAGGTAGAGGGTCCATCTCTCTAAATGGAAAGAGCAGTGCTGACAATGTGTACTGGGTTGATGGTCTTAGACACAACCTTCTAAGTGTTGCCCAGTTGAATGACAGTGGCCTCACTCTGGAATTCAAGAATGGAGTTTGCAGAATCAAAGGAAAAGATGGTGAACTAGTGGCCACCGGCATGTAGACCAAAGGTAACCTATTTCATCTGAATGCAAATATAAGTACATGTTTTATGACTAAGTTTGATGATAGCTAGATATGGCATAGGAGACTCTGCCATGTAAACTTTGATAACATTGTGAAGGCTAGTAAGATCAAGGCAGTTAGAGGGTTGCCGATGCTAAGAAAATCAGATAATACCTTGTGCAGAGAGTGTTAATTGGGGAAAATGTCTTCCTCAACCTTTAAAGGTAAATCTTTCACTGCTGACAACTTGCTTGATCTTGTGCATACTGATTTGTGTGGTCCTATGAAAACTAGAAGTGTGCAGGGTGATAGGTACTTCATGATTCTCATTGATGACTACTCAAGATTGATGTGGGTCACATTCTTGAAAGACAAGTTTGAAGCCTTTATGAAGTTCAAAGTTTTCAAAGCATTAGTGGAGAAGGAAAGCGGTAAAAGGATCAAGTGTCTTAGAACTGATCAAGGAGGGGAATTCACTTCCGATGAATTCAACAGTATTGTGAAGAATTTGGCATCAAGAGGCAACTGTCTGCCCCCCAGACTCCACAACAGAATGGCCTAGCAGAGAGGAATAACCAGACTATGGTTGAAGTAGCTAGAACCATGTTGATTCAAGGAAAGGTAGCTCACACCTTTTGGAGAGAAGTGATGAGCACTGCAGCCTACACAATGAATCGGGTACTCATCAAGAAAGGTAAGGAAAAAACTCCTTATGAGTATTGGACCGGTAAGACACTTGTGGTTAGCTACTTTAGGGTATTTGGCAGCAAATGTTACATCAAGAGGAGTGAACAAAGGGCAAATTTGAAGCTAAACGCGATGAGGGAATATTCCTAGGATATTCCACCAAGAGTAAAGCTCTCAAGTGTTACAACAATAGGACTCAGAGAATTATGGAAAGTATCAATGTAAGAGTTGATGAATCCTTTGAGAAAACTGAGGAAACCGATAGTGAGCAAACTGTAAACGAACTAGTTGCAACCTTTTGGGAATCGGTTGTCAGTCAACCAAGTACTAGTAACAGTGTTCCTGAACAGGTGAATGCTGATATTGATGAAGATGAGGATGAAGAGGAAAAGCAAGAAGAACCAGTCAAGACCATTCCTCGATATGTCAAGCTGAATCATGATCCTAAGAAGATCATAGGAGATAAGGATGCAAGAATCCTTACAAGAAGAAAGATCAGAGAAAACTCATGTATGATCTCTGAATTTGAGCCTAAATCATTCAAAGAGGCTCATAAAGATGAAGACTGGATCAAGGCAATGGAAGAGGAACTTGACCAGATAGAGAAAAATGGTACATGGTCCTTGGTACCCAGACTAGAGCATAAAAATGTCATTGACACCAAATGGGTGTTCAGAAACAAGCTGAATGAGGATGGCACAATGATTAGGAATAAAGCCAGATTGGTGTGCAAAGGATATGCTCAAGAAGAAGGAGAAGACTATGGAGAAACTTTTGCTCCTATAGCTAGATTGGAAGGAGTTCATATGCTTCTTGCATATGCAGCTTTTAAAGGATTCAAAGTATATCAAATGGATGTAAAATCTGCATTCCTAAATGGTGTACTTGAAGAGGAGGTGTATATTGAGCAACCAGATGGGTTTTCCCTATCTGAAGATAGTGACATGGTATGTAGGCTACATAAAGCCTTATATGGTCTAAAGCAAGCACCTGGGGCATGGTATGAGCATCTACATTCCCATCTTGTGAAGATTGGATTTGAGAGAACAAGTGAAGATAGCAATATCTACTTGAAGTCTGAAGGAGATCAGATCCTGATCTGTGAGGTTTTTGTTGATGACATTATCTTTGGTGGAGACAACAAGATGAGTCATGAGTTTGTTGATGAGATGAAGAAAGAGTTTGAGATGTCACTCATAGGGGAGATTAAGTTCTTCATTGGACTACAGATCCAGCAGATGAAAGATGGAATCTTTATCACTCAGTCCAAATATGTCAAAGAGGTGTTGAAGACCTTTGGCATGGAAGATAGCAAACCAGTTGGTACACCGATGGTGACCGGTTGCAAATTGTCAAAAGAGGATGATTCCACACTGGTTGATGAGAAGGAATACCGATCAATGATTGGTAAGTTGCATTATGTAGTGCATAGCAGACCGGATATTGCACATGCAGTTGGCATTACTGCAAGGTTCTAGAAAAGTCCAAGAGAATCCCACTTGGTTGCAGTCAAGCAGATTCTTAGGTATCTAAAGGGAACAGTTGACAATGGATTGTGGTACCCATACAGCAATGATTTCATTCTGAAAGTATTCATAGATGTTGATTGGGCAGGTAATGTGGATGGCCGGAAAAACACAACCGGTGGTGCATTCTTTCTCGGTGGTAGACTGGTCTCATGGATAAGTAAAAAGCAGAGTTGTATCTCTCAATCTATAGTGGAAGTAGAGTATGTTGCAGCTTTCATGAACTGCACTCAGACAATTTGGATGAAGCATGTTTTAAATGGCTTCAAAATCCCTGTATCTGAACTGGTAAGTATATTCTATGATAACACAAGTGCTATCAATATTTCAAAGAATCCGGTTTTACATTCTAGAACCAAGCATTTTGAGCTTAAGTATCATTTCTTGAGGGAAAAGGTTCAGAATAAAGAGATTGCACTGGAACATGTTTCCACTAAGGAGCAGTTAGCAGACATATTCACCAAGCCTCTCCCCAAGACTACATTTGTGCATTTAAGAGGTGAATTGGGGGTACTGCCCCTTCAAGAGGTGAACTAAAAGTATTTGTTCCACATCAGTCAGGTATTGCATAGTCAAATTTTTGTTGATTGATGTGTTGAAGGATGCTACTTCTCAGGGGGAGCAACATAATGGAATAGGGATACTTGTGCCTCTACTTTGGCATTGTTGTCAAAGGGGGAGAAGGTGTGAAGCAAAGAGATATCTTTGTATATTGCCATTAATACCAAAGGGGGAGATTGTTGGCATTATGTGAACTGGTATGAGGACATAATGATATTGTATGTTGTCATTGATGTCAATATGTGATATGATGTGAACCGGCGTATGTGATATGTGAGAAGAGAGAACCTGCATATGTGTGAACCGGTATATATGCCAAAGTGAAGTGGTATATTTATTCAAGATGAACCGGCATGTCAAGGTGAACCGGCATGTAGTTATGGGAACCGACACATGGAAGCATTGTATGACTACCGATTGGTAGGTAGTTTCCATTTCAAGATTTCCGGTTGGAGTACCTTAAGCTTGTGTGACTCAATTGGTGATATTTGTGTGATGAGTTAGCAGTATAATGGAGAATAGATCGTGTTGCCACATAAGCCCTGTGCGCATGAAGGATCTTGCATGAAGAATACTATCCCTATCCACCTTGGGAATGTGCGAAGTTTGTCAAATGGTGATAACGCGTGATGGGTTATCAGCTGCCATGAAATCAGTGGATAATGGACGATGGATAATGTCTTGAGATCGATTCAAGATTGTTGCATTTAATGCAGTATGATTCAAAGGTCAAGATTGAACCGTTTGAATTGCTTAACCTAACAGGTTTAGGGTTTAGGGTTTTTGCTATCGACCTGTCTATTTCCTATAAGGTCAATGTTGTGTTTCTTTCTAAAGTTGTTGGCAAAAGTTGTATGTGTTTATCCAAGGGAAGTGATACATGATTCTTGCCAGACCAAAAGAGGGAAGAGATACCTGCCAAGTGAATGTGCAGAAGGTGAAGAGAAGCCAAAATGGATCTGCATTAGCATTGAGTTCTATTACCAGATCATTGTAATTCCTATTGATCTTTAACCACTTCAACAGTTGTGAAATCCCTTAACTGGCTTGATACAAATCCTTTAACAGGGTAACTCGAAGTTATTGAGTTCTGGGAAGCTATAGAGCTCTGGAGATCCTTTAGCTATTGAGTTCTTGAAATCCTCTAACAAGGTAACCCTAACCGGGTTTAACCCTTAACCAGGTATTATAGCCATCCCTTAACCGGGTGATCCCTAACAGGATCGGTTCCTAGCAGAACCTATTGTAATGTCTTTAATCGGGCAAGACTCCTAACAGAGCGGACTTCTAAAGAGTTCAAAAAGTAGCTTGTGGGTATTCATCCCCACCATGGTTTTTCCTAGTTGGGTTTCCACATGAAAAATATGTGTGTCATGTGTGATTCTTTTATCTGGTGATGCTTTGTTATTACCTGTTAAGCATATGATGGTTCTGTGTTTTATGCCTGTCTATAAAACATATTGAACTAACTATTGTGAAGATCTGATGATAGTTTACCTATTCATGCATGAGGTTGTAATGGTACTATAGTATTGAGCTAAGAGGAAAGCTAAGTGAGTAACTGGTTTATGATTGTTTTAGTTGTTCTGGGTCTTACCGGTTGCACTCTGTTTCAACCAGTGTCACTATTTGTCAGTCATTTGGAGTATTTGCTGTCAAACTAGTTTTGGACTGAATTTTGTCTGTACTGATTCACCCCCCCCTCTCAATACCAGTTTGGTACTATTTGTTCATCATTGAGTTATCAGTTTCCTATCAGATCATTAGAGATAGAGGAAGGTGGATGAGTTTCATGACCTGAGATAATTATCCATGTCAGTTGAGCAGTATGAGCATAAGTTCTTTGAACTTAAGTAATATGCAGGAATAACAGATGATGAGGCTATGCTTGTGCAACACTTTGTTAGGGGCCTTAATGCCCATGTTAGTGGAGGAGTTTGGGTCTTTGAACCTGACTATTGATGTAGCTATGGAGAAGGCTTTATTATTTGAGGATAACTTGTCTATGGATCTAGGTGGATAGTCACCAATGTAGATTGTCAATGCTCCAACTTTAGGTTCTGGTGCGAGGGGTACTCAATCACAAGCAATAGGTTCTGCTAGGAGTTACCCTCCATTGTTCAAGGGTGGACAACATTAGCCAAAGAAGAATTTTCATGGTTAGAACTACGCTCATGGTGGTGGTTCTCACATAGAGAGGGATAGTAGCTGACAACACACCAAGTGCTTTCGTACTACTCCACCAGCATAGAGTTCTTAGCAGAACTCTAGTACGAGCATCTTCCAACAATCCAATGCATCTTCGATAGGAAAAGGTTTTATTAGGGGAGGTTGCTTCACTTGTGGGCATTAGGGTCATATTGTAGTATATTTCCGTCAGAGAACAACACAAATGTTGGAGCAGAGGCAGGCAACTTCAAAGTCTACTGTGGGAGATGCAGAGAGATCCCATCGAGTTTTTGCGGCAATTGATAACCATCAGGCTGAGCATCAGGGTATAGTTATGGAGACCTTAGGTGGGATAGGTGATATTTCTTTCTCTGTATTATTTAATTTGGGAGCTTTAGATTCCTTTATTTCTCCTTTCTTTTTAGAGCAATGTGAGCTCTCAGTAGAAAAGCAAGCTGATAAGTGGAAGGATGAGTTAGCTACTAGTTCCAAGGTAGTCATGGATTCTCTTGTTCGTGACTGTGCTAGAATTAGGAGTCTTCACCAGCACTATTTATCTATGTGTTCTATCGTTGGGGTCATATGGTGTTGTGTTCAGCATGGACTAGCTTGAGGCACACTAGACTAGTATAGATTGCCACCAGAAGATGGTGCAATGTCTTGATGACCGCAAAGAGAGTGTGGAGGTTGTGGGTGTGCAGTGACCCATTTCTGTTGATATGATCTCCACTATGTAGTTGAAGTGGTGTATGTGGAAATGGTGTTAGTTGTTTGTAGTGACAATGTATGATTTGAATGAGGGAGAGAGTCGAGATGATCCCCTTCTCCGTCATCCTACCCTTTAGGAGTTTTTGAATGTTTTTCCCAGCAAGATTTTGGGTATGCCACCTAAGCATGACATTGACTTTTGGATTGATCTAGTTCCCGAAGCAGAGCTGATCTCTAGAGCACCTCATCAAATGACCACTCAGGAGTTGAGTGAGCTTCAGTTGCAGATGGAGGATTTTGTGAGGCCCTACCCTGACTTATCCTAGCATTTCAATATTTTTCATGTTGAGACTATTATGGATGCTTTATTTTTATGCATTATGGATTTGGAACTTATATGATTCCATGATTTGGATAACATTGATATATATTGATGCTTCATTTCTATGCATTATAGATATAGAACTCTATATGATTCTAGAATAGGATTACTTTGTGATGATGTATGTCATTATTGGAATTGCAGGACTTTACTATGATGATAGAAATAGGATGCATGTTTTATGTATGGATCAAAATTATGTGGATTATGATAATTGCTTATGTGGATTTATTTGGATATAAGATATATCGATTTGTTTAAATGTAAATTGTATGCAGAGTGTTTGATGTGTATTCTTATTCATGTGCTTAATATTATATGAGGTTATTGGAATTACTAATGTGTAATTGAGATGTGTAGGAAAATTATCCATGTGACCATGGAAATATTATGGAGAACCAAACCTAGACCTATGTACGTTCGTAAAGCCAGGGGTTGTCTATTTGGAGAGACAACACCCCGTATGTATCATATTTTATTTGTAATAGTAAATGATGCATGTGTGTTAAATTTTATTTATTGATTTATTTAAATCCAACAAGAGACAATTTCCATGTGTAATTTTGTAATGTATTTTATTGTGTCACTTGACACGTGTTGATTTATGTCTTGAATTTTGACTTGTCTCTTGAAGGGAGTTGTTCAACTATAGCTTCTTCAAAGCATTTGAATGTGGTTCTAAATTTTCCTTGGGTAGAGAGTCTTTGAAGTGGTCAACGCAGGTTTGACCCGAAATTTAACTTCAAATGGGTTTATAAGGGGTCAAATGGACTCCTAGGGGTAGTTTAAAGGTGTTTCCTAAAGCCCATAAGGTATACGTATGAGTTAGGAGTGTTTTTAGGCATGTGTCTACTCCCATGTGACTGTTTAGTCATCCCAAAAAGTGGGTTTTCTAAGATGTGCGAAAATTCAAAATTAGAAGGTGCCATCTAGGTTAGATAACCTTCCCCTTTGATGAGAGATCCTTTTTGATCTTTTTCTTACTTTTTCCTTTTTCAGTTTTAGAAACCTGTAAGAACTCTCACTGAGGTCTTCTTAGGCAAGAATGAGAGATTTTGTGGGTAATCACCCACTCTCCATTTTTTGGAGACTATACATTTTGAAAAGTTGGTTTTTGGATTTGAAATTTGGCTAAGTGTAGAAGGAAGGATTGTAGATTTGGGTTGCTCATCTTGAAACTAGTTCTAGCATACCTTTGGTTAGATTGAAGGTTGGTTCATCTCTTTGTTTTTTTGTTGCATGTCTATGTTAGAAAGTTTGGTTGTATGTGAAAGTGATTCTCTTGTATTTTCTTTTGTGAAAATTATTATTATGTGATCTGTCTTTTATTTTCTTGTATGCATTTTCTGTGCTTTGGGAGTAACCAAGGCCTTCTACTCTTGGGAGAGTAGGATGGTCTTGTAGGTGGTAGAAGTTTGACAGCCCTCGAGTGAGAGACTCTCTTTATGAGAGCGAACTCAAGGGGTGTATTTGTGACCCTTGCTGCATGGCCTGGTTTGTGCATTTGGGGGTCATAAGGGGAGAAAGTATGGCATGAATGCCTTGGGGGGCATAAGGAATGTGGGGTTAATGATCTTATGAAATAAATTTGTTTGCCATGAGGTGGCATTGTGTTCTACCATTCTTGCAGTCTCCTCAGGGTATTTGGTCCACTACCACCCATGTAAAATCATCACATTTTGTGATGGAGTGTAGCCTTGGTTGGGAAAGTGTTTGCTATATGTTTTTCCCTTGATTGTTGTGTTTGCATGTCTGTAACCTGTCCAGGGCTTGGTTCTCCAAGCTCGGAGGTGGCTTCTAGTAAGCCTAGGCTGGGAGGTGAGCACTCCATGGTCAAGCCTTATAATTTATTTGCAGGTTGCTTGGAATGGAAGGAAAAAGTCAAGCTAGGAGTTGTTTTTTACTGGGTTGCAGAAAAAGAATAAGAAAAAAAAGGATGCTATATGTTAGTTGCATAAATGTAAATGGAAGTTGCATGTTGTATTTACTTTGAAAAAAAAAATGTATCTATTTTATTTAAGTCCTCATTTAATAGAAATGAGAGACTAGTTGGGTAACTCACCCATTTGTAATGTTGACTATATTGCCTTTTAAATAAACTTTAAAGAAATGCAGTATTTTTGTTAAGTATTATTTTGTTGCAAAAAAAATAAAAAATAAAAAATGTTTATCTTGGATTAAGTTCCCTATAGTTACTGAAATAATATTTGTAGTATGCATGCTAGTTTTGAAAAATAAAGGTTCATTGTATCTCCTCATGCATAATGAAAAAAAACAAAAGAGAAATAAGTAAAGTAGAAAGCTTGCATGTCAGTGAAAGAAAATTTTGCATTTAGATCTAATTATTTATGTCCAAATACATATCATGGTTTAATAAATTTAACATGCATATCTCTAAGTTTTATTTCAATGAGTTCTAGACTAATATAGTTGCTGGTTAAATTTATTTAATTCTGTCAATTATTTATTTGTAGAGAATAAATCTAGAGTTAATTAGTTTATTTCTAACTTTAGCTACATGGAAAAAAAAAAAAGAGAGATACATTGTTCTAAATCTAGAAATTTTTAATCAATCTGTTAAAAGTTTAAAAAAAAATCATATCATACATTTGCATGGTAAATTCAACCCTAGATATCATGTGCATCCAAATATATATATATATATATATATATACACACACACATACATATATAAATATACATGTAAAAAAAATAAAAAATAATATATACATATAAACATATAATTAAATATATATATCTCTATATCTATATATATATACATATATACCTATATATATATATATATATATATATATATATATATATATATATATATATATATATATATATATATATATATATATATATATATATATAATGAAAAAATAACGGGGGTTTCGGGAGGGGGGGAACCCACTGTGTGGACACAAGCCCTCTGCCATGGCCTCCTCCTTGCCAAAAAAAAAGAGAGAAATATAAAACCCTAACCCATTTCGGGTTAGGGTAGCATAAAAAAAATATATATAAAAGAAAGGAAATGAAGGGGTTAAGTTTTTAAATAAAAAAGATAAGAAATTAGGGTTTCATTATTATTTAATATTTTAGTTAAGTTATATGAGATATTTATAGTTTAGAAAGTATATATTTTCATATATATATATAGTTTAAAATATGAATGTATAGGTCAAATTGAAGATTAATTATTTTATTAGATGATTATATTATATATATGTTTTTATTAAACATATGGGTATATTTAAAAATGATGTTTTAAATTCTAATTAATTTGGAGTTTAATCTCTTAGGAACTTATAATAACTTTATAAGTTATTTTGGCTATAAGGGATTATTTAGTCTACCTAAATTTAGGCTATTCTAGGCTAAATTTTATAGGGAAATTTTCATTATGGATTTAATTGACCCTTTAGTCGAATTAGATTAATCACATTTTAATTCTTGTTAAAATAAAATATAGGCAATTAATAATCTAAGTACTAGGACTAATTTATTTAGTTCCCAAAAGCTACTAATGATTATTGGAGATTAATATTATCCTTGTCAATCAATTTAGAGATTTTTGGATTAATTTAATCTATTGATTTGAATTGATGAGATGATAAATAATTATTTTAGTATTCCGCATTTAATTTAAATATTATTTTGCTTACTTGAGTTAGTGGTTAGAGTTAACTCAAAACATAGTTAAGACAAAACTTGTTAGTACATTTCATATTAGCGAATTTAATGTTATTAGGTTGTTATTTTAAAATTTTTTTTTATCCCGTTCGTGTCCAAAAGTTTGGGCATGACAAATTTGTTGGCTAAGATTTTTATTTGTCCTAGTGTTTCTCCATGGGGAGAACCAATCCTATTTGTTAAGAAGAAGGATGGATCCGGTCACTTATGTATAGATTACTGATAGCTGAATAAGGTGAAGATGAAGAACCGTTATCTATTGTCGAGGATCAATGATCTTTTTGATCAGATTAAGGGCGATAAAATCTTTTCTAAGATAGACCTTAAGTTAGGGTACCATTAGTTTGAAATTCATGAAGCGGACATTCATAAGACAACCTTTCATACTCACTATGGGAACTATGAGTTCACAACAGTTCCATTTGGTCTTACTAACATGTGCCCTCAGTCTTCATGAGTTTGATGAATGGGGTGTTCAAGATCTACCTTAATATATTTTTCCTTGTATTCCTAGATGACATATTGATCTACTCAAGGATTATAGAGAAGTATGAGGAGCATTTGAGACATGTGTTGCAACATCTTGAGATAATTAGTTGTATGTCAATCTACCTAAGTGTGATTTCTTCCAGACTGAGGTGAATTATCTAGGCCATGTCATTTTCAAAAGGGTATCATTGTGGGTCCCTCTAAGATTCAGGTGATTGTAGATTGGCCAGCACCTGTGAATGTGACAGAGGTTCACAGTTTCATGGGCCTTGTAGGATACTATCATCATTTTTTCCAGGGTTTCTCAAGGATAGCTCATTCCATTACTTTTCTTTAGAGGAAAGGGAAGAAGTTTGTATGGACAGAGTAGTGTGACGCAAATTTTCAAACCCTTAAGGAGCGTCTAACTAGTGCACCCATTTTAGTAGTGCTAGATCCAGTAGAAGATTTTGTTGTGTGTACCGATGCTTCTTTGGAGGGTTTGGGAGAATTTCTTATGTAGGATGGGTGCATGATTTCCCATGAGTCTCACAAAATCAAGGATCACGATTTGGAGTTAGCAGTAGTTGTTTGTGCTTTGGTGAGATGGAGACATTTTTTTCTTGGGTATCAATTCGAGTTACATAGTGACCATTGGAGTTTGCAATACATCTTTACACAACCGAGCCTGAACGTTCCTCTGCAAGTATGATTTTGAGGTTAAGTGCATTCAAGGGAAGGAGAATGTTGTGGAAGATGTATTGAGTTGAAGGAGACATGAGTTCTCAATGATGACTCTTAGTGTAGATTTGAGGAGCCAGAATCTCAGAGCACTTCCTTTGGATGCTTGGTACTAGGAGGTGAGGGTGGAGATTGACTCTAGGAGATTTATAGAGGGGAGATACATAGGATAATCTTTAGAGTTAAATGGTCATCTTCACCATTTGGGTCGTATTTATGTTTTGTCTTCAAAGGGGCTTCACACTTTGATCTTGATAGAGGCACATCATGCACCTTACTTAGCACATCCATGTTAGTAGAAACAAAGAAGGAAGACTAAGAGGGTGGGGGAGGGGGAGGGGGAGGGGTGAATTAGACTTCACCAAATCAAAAAATTTAACTACAAAAATAGATTTGATAAACTACAGTAATAAGACAGATAAGAAAATTGAAAGTACACCACACAACACCAATATTTTGACATAGAAAACCCAATTAAGGGAAAGACCACGGTGGGAACCTACTGACAGTAAGATGATACTCTATAGTAGTATGTGAAAATATTACAATGGTGAATGCACATGCATTCAGGAATATTGCCTAGAGCTCATTGCTCAAATATAATGGCCCAGAAGGCTACAACCCTCAAGGAAGTCTCACTGACTTACAACAAGATTTGGATTACAATTCGGAAGAAATGAACTGAAAGAATAACATCTCCATATGCCTGATTACAGTTTCGGTTAGTCATAGTTATCTGCTTTGCAACATCAATCTCTCCCCAACACTTCACTAAAGGATAAATACCTTGTTCACACATACACCACTCTCTAATAATGCAGACACAACATTGACACCTATATGACATGAATATGTCACGAATATATATAGTTCATCAACCTTGATAACAAGGTCAGCTAAACCCTGAACCCTCAATTACAAAATTACATCACACAATACAAAGATCAACCACTATATCAATATAATGATTTACATTATATAACATGAACCTAAATAAAATTCCCAAATGCTCAACTCCACTGAAAATAATGCCAAGATCAACCGCAACATACTACACCACCAGGAAAAATGCATAACACAAAAATCATCACCGATTGATAAAAACAATCAAAAAATTGCACAACGATCAATGTGGATCACCAAAATCAATAGTAAATGACTAGGGAACACCAACAAGCACGTTAGAATCATCAAGAACAACTGTACTAACACCACTTATCAAATCTTCATATGTCAATGTCTGAAAGCTCAAGAGCACAACCAATCAACAACTATCACGAAGAAAGAATTTTTAGAGCACCAAATCATGATCCATATTAAATGAAGATACATAAGACCATCCCAAACAATATGCCAAAATATCAGCACAAGATCTGATCACACGAGAATATACCAGATGATATACCGAGCTCTGTAAAACAGTGATCAACAAAACAACACTACAAATCAGATCATAAGATCTCCCCAGTTTGCAATCACTAGAGCAATACATAGGAATATGTTGACATCAATGACAACAACATATCCTAGCAGCAACAATGACCAACAATATCCAACAATCTCCCCCTTTGACAGTGATGGCAACATATGAATGTAAAAAATAATCAATGCAAAGCAAGAAGATATCTCCAACAAAACCCCCCTAATATCAAGACAAATAAAGTAGTGTTTCACATGATCTCTCTCCCCCTTTGAAAACAATGCCAAAGATATCAAAACAAAAAACCAAACTTACTCTCGCCAAAATAGAAACATGAATCTCTATCCCCTAAAATACATACTAATACACCAGAGGAGCAACACCAACTCATCAATCTGGGTAAAAGGATAAGACTCTGAAGTCCACTTGATTGATGCAACTCAATGCATCTAGTTCTCATTAGGATGGGTGGATTCCCCTAACTTGTCTCTCAAGTAGACAAATGTATCTGTAGGCAAAGGCTTAGTGAAAATATCAGCTATTTGTTACTTTGTAGATACATACTCCAACTTCACCCTCTCTTCATTGACTTTCTCTCTTAGGTAATGATATTTGATTGATACATGCTTAGTCTTTGAATGTTGCATCAGATTCTTAGACATGTTAATAGTATTGTAATTATCACAGTATATAATAGTAGGCTTATCATAAATAACTCTAATATCTTTCAACATTTGCTTCATCCAAACTACTTGAGTGCAGTTACTAGCAGGAACAATGTACTCAACTTCAGCAGTAGATAAGGACACTAAATCTTGTTTCTTACTAGCCCATGAAACTAGCTTCTCTCCCAAAAAAAATGCTCCATCTTTAGTTCTCTTTTGTTCATCAACATCACCAACCCAATCTGCATCAGTGTAGGCACACAACATGAAATCATCATTCCTCAGATACTACAGACCATAATCCATAGTTCCCTTCAGGTATATGAATATCCTCTTAATAGCAGTGACATGACTCTCTTTCAGATCGACTTGATATCTAGTAGCCAGGCACATAGCATGCATAATGTCAGGTCTAGTCTGAGTAAGATATAACAGTCCACCAACCATAGCTCTATACAAGCTCTGATTAGCTTTCAAAGATTTATCATTCTTAGACAATTTATAATGAGTCACTATAGGAGTTCCAACTGGTTTGGAGTCATCTAACCCAAACTTCTTTAGCAATTCCTTTACATACTTAGTTTGAGATATGAATATACCTTTTCCAGTATGTGAAATTTGCAAACCTAATAAAATTTTTATCTCACCAATCACAGACATCTCAAATTCTTTTTGCATATCACCGACAAACTTCATGCTCAAGTCATCATCACCTCCAAAGATAATATCATCAACAAAGACTTCAATAATTAGGATGTTATCATTTTCTATCTTAAAATACATAGTACTATCAACAACACCTATAGTAAATCTCAATTTCAGCAAATACTTATCTAGTCTAGCATACCAGGCTCTGCGGGCTTGCTTCAATCCATAATGGGATTTCTTCAAATTACATACCATGTCCCCATAATCTTGTTAGACAGATCAAATAACCAAAGGACAACTGAGAGGGGGGGTGAATCAGTTGTCACTGGTTTATAAAACTTTAAGCATTCAAATCCATATTACCAGAACATATAAACTCAATATCAGAATGCATAAATCAAATACCAGAATAACTGATATAGCAATTGAGCATAAACATAAATCACAGAATAGTTACCATCCATCCACAACACATGACAACAAGATTTGTATGTGGAAAACCCAGTAAAGGGAAAAACCACGGTGGGAAGCCTACCCACAATCAGATAATACTTCTGCAGTAAATATGTGATTACAAAATGAAGGGGCCTACACATGCAGGAAGGCCACCAACCTAGAGAACATTTCTCATCACAAAAGGAGCCTCACTGACTATAGAAAAAATTAGAATACAATCCAAAATGAAGATTGAACTACAATAATAGCATCTCCAATACCTCAGTACAGTTCCAGTTAAGCTCAATATCGGAGGCCTTAAACCTCTCTTACAAACCCAATTCGATCACCTATGATTGACCAAAACCTATACATATGATTACAACATTATTCGCACATAGATAATCCTATATCCCACAACCCATACCATAGATGATCTACAAAGAAATCTTACATCATATTTATACCAATTCGAGACATAAACAATTAGGTCGGCCACCTAAAAGATAATACAATAAATTCATAACATAAACCCACAATCTAATGATCAACCAAGTTGGCTTAGGCCAAAAAAAATGTAAACCAATCATTAAATCTCGTTGCTAATGCATCAGGAGCATCCACCAACACGTTACATAAACTAGTCCATAACCTAGATAACATCGGACCCAAAATAGGTCACCATAAACCAAATCCAACACCACCGATCAACATGAACACAAACAAGATAACCAACACCACTTATCACATGCATCAAAATATCTTCAACAAAGCTTTGTCGGTAAAACCCTTACTCGTGACCAAAAAGGTTACTAGAACAAATGATAGCATCCAAGTCATCAAATCCTGAACCAACTTATCGTGATACACATCTTAATAGCATGAGTGATAGATCCAAACCAATTCCACAAACCAAAGCATACCAGACCAATATCATAATCCAACCACTCTACCGGAACCAACCGAAAACCGGTAAACAATGAAAACAACCGGTGTTGCCATTAATGACAAAACATCAATGCAACACATAATAAATTCCTCCAAATTGCCAACAATCTCCCCCTTTGGCATTGATGGCAACACTAGATGTGAAAAACATCCAAGTGCGAATAAATGCCAAACAAGTCTCCCCCAATGGAAGACAACCAACAATCTCCCACAAGATGATATAGCAATGAATCTTTGAACCAAACTCCCCCTTTAACCGATATTCTATTAAGCTCTATTTTTCACATATATCTCTCCCCCTTTGACATCAATGCCAAAAATCTGACATAAACATCAAAGAAAAACCATAAATCCACTGAACCACACAATTGACTACTCCCCCTGAGTATTAGCACCACCACATCAATCCAGAATGAATAGTAGCTCTGAAAGTGCATGTCAGACTGATGCTAATCAACATCGCTCAGGTCTTTAGCGGAGGGGTAGAAACCCCCAATCTGTCTCTAAATTACTCAAATGATTCTTTAGGCAAAGGTTTAGTGAAGATGTCTGCAATCTACTCTTTAGTGTTCACATAAACCAGTTTGACTTCATTTGCTTCCACCTTCTCCTTTAAAAAGTAATACTTGATAGATATGTGATTTGTCTTAGAATGAAATACCAGATTCTTTGATATATCAATTGCAGCAAAGTTATCACGGTGAATAACTACCAGTCCATTACAATCCACCTTTATATCCTTCAACATTTTCTTCATCCATAGAACTTGTGTACAGTTAGTAGCAACAACAACATACTCAGCTTCAACAGTAGATAAAGATGTACATGATTGCTTCTTGCTGATCCATGAAACAAGTTTCTTTCCAAGAAAGAAATCTCCACAAGATGTGCTCTTCTGGTCATCAACATCTCCAGCCCAATCTGCATCTGTATACACACTTAATCTAAAGCCATCATTTTTAGGATACCACAAACCATATTCAGTTGTTCCCTACAAAAACCTGAAAATCCTTTTCACCACACTCTCATGATTTTCTCTAGGATTACTCTGATATCTTGATACAATACAAATTGCATTCATTATATCCGGTCTAGTCTGGGTCAGATATTAAAAACCTCCAATCATAGACTTGTACCTTGTAGGATTTACCAATATAGATGCATCTATCTTTGTCAATTTCTTACTTGTAACCATAGGTGTACCAATCGGTTTAGAATTTTCCAACCCAAATTTCTTCAACAACTCTCTAGCATACTTAGTTTGACAGATGAAAATACCTTTATCAGTTTGAGTAATCTGCAAACCTAAGAAAAAATCATCTCCCCAATCATAGACATCTCAAATTCATTCTTCATATTGTTAAAAAATTCCATACACAACTTATCATCAACTCCAAAAATGATATCATCAACAAAGACCTCAATAATGAATGTCATCATTAGTGATCTTATAATATAAATTACTATCATCATTACCTTTAGTGAAGCCAAGCTTCAAAATATATTTATCCATTCTTGCATACCAATCTCTAGGGGCTTGTTTCAATCCATATAAAGCTTTCTTTAACCTGCAAACCATGTTTTTGTCATCTAAAAGTGAAAATCCATTAGGTTGCTAAATATAAACTTCCTCTTCAAGATCTCCATTTAGAAATGCACACTTAACATCCATTTGATAAACCTTGTAGTTCTTATGTGCAACATAAGCAAGAAATAATCTCACAGCTTCAATCCTAGCTACCGGTGCAAAGGTTTCATCATAATCAATTCCTTCCTTTTGAGAATATCATTTACAAACCAATCTAGCTTTATTCCTCACAACTTGTCCATCTTCATTCAATTTATTCCTAAGAACCCATTTAGTTCCAATAAGATTCTTATTTTTAGGTCGGGGAACCAAAATCCATGTGTTATTCTTTTCTATCTGATCTAATTCTTCTTCCATAGCTTTCATCCCACATTCATCTTTACAAGCTTAAATTATTGATGTCGGTTCAACTTGAGAAATTAAACATACCTCATCAACTGCCAACCTTCTTCTTGTCATCACTCCTTTGTTTTTGTCTCCAATGATTTGATCTTCTGAATGATTCAACCATACATACCTAGGAGTCTTCTGATTTTTTGTTCCTCTGTCCTGATCTTCAGTTATTGTTGAATTTTCTGATACTGCAGGAGTAACTGGTTCAACATTCTGTCCTGGTGTAGGTGCTACCGATTTAGTTATGATCATTTCCACTATCGGTTCCTTCTCATATATTTTGATTTGACTTTTGTTCTTCTCATCCACCTTGACATTTGTGCTCTTCACAATTCTCTACAATCTTTTGTTATAACATCTATATGATTTACTTTCATTAAAATAACCAAGAAATATTCCTTCATCGCATCTAGGATCAATATTTCCAATGGAATCATCTCTTTTGATATAACATGTACTACCAAAGATTCTGAAATACTTAATTGTTGGTGTATGACCAAATCATAACTCATAAGGTGTCTTACCGATGTCTCCTTTGATATGAACTCTATTGAATGTGTATACCTTCGTGCTTACAACTTCTCTCTAGTAGATATCAAGCAGATTAGCTTCTATGATCATAGTTCTAGCTACATCCAAGATAGTTATTGTAGACACCCAAATTTGTCTACTTAATTAAATGAATACTTAGTATTGATTTGATTATTTAACCATTGACCAACAATTAATTAAATTAACATTTAATTAATTCATCTTAAACCTATTCTCCTATTAATTAAATAAATTATTCAATTTATTTAATTTAATTCCTTAAACCATATTTTGACAATTAATTAAATAAATAAAACATATTTGTTTAATTAACCCCTCTCCACATTTAAATAAATCAACATTTATTTAAATCCCTAAAATCCTCTCTCTCACATTTAAATAAATAAATATTCATTTAAATCTCTAAAACCCTCCCACTTGCATTCTCCTACAAATGCAAGTTGTGTAATTTTAGTTGAAATAAATGAATTTTATTTTAATTAAAATCCCCTTTTATCATCACCCACTTGCTCACCAACTTCCTTCTAGATTCTTCTAAAACCCCTTCTAGACTCTTCTAATCAGCCTAATCCCCCTCTCTAATCATTTGCACATCCCTTAAGAAAGGTCACTTCTCAAAACAACCCAAAAGTCTTCAATAACCATTAAAGGCTTTGTGTCTCCAACAAGCTAACATCAAAAGTCTTATAAAACCATTAAAGGCTCTTACATGACCATAAATGGTTAACTCAAACTTAACCTTTGGCTAGAGACTTTCTCTCTCACTCAACCATCCTTTAACTCACGGGTCTCTTCAAGCATTCATTGCTTTGACCATGGTTATCCCTTTTACTCTTGCACAAGAGTTTATCCCTTGGATAATAGATTTATCCAATAACCCAACCTACATGAGGTTACCCTCATGTCTCCTCAAGCATTAAATGCTCCTTCTCTCTCCTCTCAAGCCATCTCATGTTGACACTTGTCATCATGGGATTGGGTTGAAAGCCATCACATGGATCCTAAACCCTTCAATATTGACCCTTCACAAGCCCACTCAATCTTAGCCATTCAATCAACATTTTTCCCTATAAAAGGACCTCATTCCCCAAATAAAAAGGGAAATTAAAAAGAGCATTAGAGCATTGTTATTATAGTGAAGTTCACATAGATATTAGAGAGATTTCTCATATAAACCCTTGTACACTTGCACAAGCATTTGTTTATCATCTACAACCATCTTGAATCTCCATATGGCATCCATGAATAGTGCTAAGAGCTGAGAGATACACTCATTCGGGACTTGGAGAGGGGAGAAATAAGGGAGAAGCATCAAAAGACATCATGGAAGCATCTTAGGGAGACTCTTCTCCTTTCTTTTGTTTTGTTAAACTTCTTTCATGCTTTTTGAAATCTCTTTTGATATGTTTGGAATGGTTTTTAGTTCTTTGTTTTGGTTTTATGGTTGAAACTAACTTATTAACATTGAACTATGTTTTTGCCTTGTCCCCATTTCCATGACATCATTTGGTGAACCCAACGTGAATCGAACATGCAACCTTCTGATTTTCTTTTAAACTAACCATTCTGAATTTGTAGATTTTCATGCACAGGCAAATTTTTGGCACTTTCGTCGCTCGAAATAGCACTTTTCACCCGTTTTAGCGCTTTTGCAGTGCGATTTAGTGCCCTGAAATTTAGAAGTAGTGCTTTTGTTAGGTTTTTCCAGTGCCTTTGTTCATTTTTCTACTGCTTTTGTCATATTGTAGCGCTTTTGCAGAATTTTATAGCACTACTAACTTATTGTAGCACTTTTGTTCTCTATCTGGCGCTTTAAAAACTTGCACTATATTAGTGCTTTTGTATTGGGTAGAGAGCTCATTTTTGTAATAAAAGTAAAGTTTTAAGCTTGTCAAGCCCACCATTTTGCCTAACTTTTTGAGTGAATTTTTGCAGGTCTAACAATTTGTTGCAGGTTTTGGAAGGAGTTAGTTTAAAAATCTTTTTAATTTCTTTGGTTTAAAATAAATCTATCTTGTTTTTTTGAAAACAAAGAGATAAAAATAACTTCATTGTCTTTTGGTGCACTTAAAACACAACTCAAATTTTATTTTGGTGCATAAAATGAATCAAATCTTTCTTTTTTTTCAAACAAAGGGATAAAATGAACTCCATTGTATTTTGGGGCAACTAAAACAAACTCAACTTTTCATTTGGTGCATAAAAAGAACTTCACATCTACCTTTTTGCTATAAAGGCTACACGACTTTTTTTTGTTGACTAGGTTTTTTTGCTTTCCAAAACGTTTGTCAAGTATCAAAATAGTTTTTATCTTGGTTAAAAAGAATACCATATCTATTGGAGCAACATCTCCAAGTAGCAAATAGATCACATTACAAATGAAAGGTTAAAAAGAATAAGTGTCTTTTGTGTTTGGTACGCTTGTGCAAATTTGTAGAGTGGTCCCAGTTCTAACACACACTATCCTCTCCCTTGTCTCTTGTGGTCCTAGGTGCAAGAGAAACGTGTTAGTAATGCTCTAAATTTTCTATTTTTAAGAGAGGCTTTCCAAGAGACACATCACTCTTGGGATGACCTTGCATGGTAAATCCTTTGAGCTGCTTTAGAAATCAGGTGAGAGCGAAAGTTGTAGCCTCAGGTGTAGTTGTTCCTATAATGTAACTTGTCAAAAGGACATATGGGCCCCACCGTGAGTTACAAGGCTCTTAAGTGAGTCACAGTAGAATGAACTTACATCCAAAGACATCAAACATTACTAGACACCTCTTATTTTAGAAGCCCACCCGTTCTATTGATTGAGGATGTTTGTGAAAAGTTCAGTGCAAGAGCATAGATGGTTTTGCTCCCAAGATACTCACCATACATATTTCCTTGAGTAGAAAAGGGGATTTTTGAAAGCCTACTTGTAGCTTGAATGAAAGTGGTGACTCCCCCATCATAGGGACCACCTATATGTTATGCTCGCGCAAGATTTATTATATCACATCGTTACCTGCTACGACGAGATACATAAGGTATGTAGTACCAAAGTCAAAGAAATATCAAGTTGTGGGCTGAAAATATCGCAAATGGCCATTACCTTAGGGATAAAAAGTGTTTGAGTTGTCTTCATCTTGTTTCATACTAGTGAAAATTTGGCCCAACTTTAGGCCTATGAACATACATACATTTATCAGGGTCAAAAAGCTCATGATTGGGTTGATTTAGACCCACACCTTTTGTGCCATTTTTTTGAAAAAGGCAAGAATATGTGCTTGTGTGCTTGACCTATTTTCTTGTCAAAAGATTCAAATAGATAGAAACAAATTACACCCCAACAACAATCTCAACAAAAAAAATTGACACATTCTTGCAAAAAGAAGCTACCCATGCTTCGTGTTTAAAAATCTATCAAATACGTCAAAAAGTCAATTTATAGAAAAACCAAAAAAGAAGCAAAGTTGAAAGAAAAACCAAAAGAGAAAAAATTTCTTATACAAAAATCATAAGTTATTGTTGAAACATCACACTTTCATCCATTGATATCACAATTTTAGTTACGGTTTTACCAACGACTTTGAATTAGAACCACTTGCATCACAAGATTTCTTTCAAAGAAGGGCTCTATCATATCATCATAATCATGGTCAACACATTCCTCCATCATACATTCCACAACCCGCAATCACTTATTCGAGATTCCTAGGTTCACATAATCCTCCTACAATTTTTTTCTTCCATCTTTCTCACTTCAAAATCATTTCCAAAATCAATCATCAAATTCATAGTCCTTTAGTAGAAATTCCAAGGTTCACATTCATTCCAAAATCCAAACATCAAAAATCCATTTAACTCTCAACACACTAAGGTTTTTGTCCTTAGTTCTTTTAGGATATTCCTAATCACAACAAAACATAATTTCTAGCGTGTCTCTACATCTAAGATCAATCATCCTAAGAGGCATTACTAAAACATCTAGATGGGTTAAAATAGTTCCTGAGTGCATCCTCTCATTACTAGATAGCTTGTGTTTGTAACAACACAAACCTTGCTACACCTCATCTCATGATTGTTAAAGACATCAAAACAAGCAATTCTAAAGAGGACTTTGTTGATACCCACATCCACAAACACTTCAACTCATCATCATCATAAAAATCTTGGAACTATAAGAAGGGATCACACATACACTTTTTCATTCATCTCATTCTCAACCACACACTTTTTTTACCCACAAAAGCATGCTTCAAACATGGCTAGGACTGGGTCCCGGAGTCATTGACAAAATCAAAATGAAATATGGGAAGAAGAAGAAGAAAATGTTAACCCCTTTGCCAGAAGAGGAGAACCAGAGACCCCTACACAACCACAAATAGAGGACGCACTTAGCAACCCCATATTTAACAAAATTTTTGAAGAAATTCTCAAAGGAAGTGATGATGCCCATTTTCTGAAACTTGCTCAAGAAGGAGCCAAACTTCTCGCTAACTTTGACGTATCCCAACTTAAGGATATACCAAAACAAGCCCAACATAGCCATCAACATGAATAAAATCACGATGAAAGGGAGGCAAGGAATACATGTAACTATGATGATAACTATCAACATGACAACATCCCCTCTCATCTTACAGAAATGGATCTGCTAAGACAACATATGCAAGATCTCACCCAACAAGTGCACTCAGGAAGGACACACAAGAAATATGATCTTGAAGATATCTTCCCATATCCATTTGATAGAAACATATACATCTCTGCTTTCCCATGCACCTTTGAAACCCCAAAGTTTGATAAATACAAAGCAAAGGGAGACCCTAGAGATCATGTGCAAGAATTTTTCTTCTCCTTCTTAGAGGTTGTATACGAGGACACCTATTTAATGTGCCTCTTTCCCCAAAGTTTGGGAGGCTCAGCCATGCAATGGTTCTCATGCCCACCCAGTGGGATCAGGACCTTTGAGGACCTCGTACAAAAATTTATCACTCATCATGTGCATAACATAGAATGGGATGTCTCCATGGTTGATCTATGCAATACAAAACAAAAGAATGGTGAGTTATTCTCAAGATTATTACATAGATGGAGACACCTTTCTAGTAGACGTTCCTTTCCCATTCCTGAAGAGCAATTTGTTGAAATTTTTATTTCAAACTTAAATGAGGAAATGGAATTTTACTTAGACATAAAATATTCTGACAATTTCAAAGATGTCATAGCTGAAGGAATTAAAATAGAGAAAGCCCTTATAAAAAAGGGACTTGTCAAAATATACAATGACAACAAGGAGGTTCCAAGATGAGCCTACAACAGTGACAAACCAAAGTTTTGGGCTAAGAATAAAAATATTGTTTATGATGGTGTTGTGGACACACGAACTGTCAAAATCGCCCAACCCATAGTCAAAATTACAGTGGTTGCAGATAATCGCAATAACCACAATACCAATCAAGGTAATCCTCAAACCAATCTAGGAAATCAACCTTGAGCCACACAACAAGAGGAACTTAAAAACAGATACCCAGCTTACAAATCCAATCGCACCTACACACCCTTGGGGGAACCTTTAGAAAAGATTTTACGCCAACTCATCTCTTTTGATCTTATCACATTACCTAAAACATCACACTATGAAACACAACTCAAACCTTCCTAGTGGAGAGATAATGATTATTGTGAATTTCATAAAGGAAGAGGGCACAAAACAAAAAACTGTCACCGATTAAAGGATATCGTTCAAGATCTCATTGATTGAGGTGACATAGAAGTGGATGGTCATAATGCTAAAACTTCCAATACTGAACATACTATGTTCAAAAATCTACTCCCATCATATGAGAAAGGAGGTCCCTCCCATCAAGGTAAGAATCAAAATAACACGACAAATTATACACATGTAGCCTATACCTGTACTATCAATAATCTTTATGATGCCAATGAACAAGTTGCTACCATTACCATCCAAGGGAAGGATCCCACATGCAATGTTGTTACCCATCATAGCAAGCTTGTCTTACCAGGTGCACCATCAAAAGCGGCATATGTGCCCAAACATTATAACCTTATGGACCAATTAGATAAGATGCCAACACTTATCTTCATACTAGAGCTTTTGTGTATATCACCCTCATATAAAACCATCTTAGATCAAGATCTCCAAGAAGTGTCAATTCCACCCAACCTCAATACAGATCAATTTCAAGCCATAATTGGTAGTCTTAAATCCTCACCATGTCTCACTTTTGTAGAGAATGATGATGCATCCTTTCAATGCATAACTCCCCTCTCCACATTAAGGGATTCATACATAAACACAGAATCAAGTGAGTCTTGATTGACAATGGAGTTGGCCTTAACATTTGCATATTGCAGTGTATGCCAGAAAGAGGATCACCATCAAGGCCTATGATGATGCAGAAAGCTCCTCTAAAGGGTGTGTCACTCTACCAGTCAGGGTAGGAGCCATGGTGAAGAATGTGGTTTGTCAAGTCCTATATCTCCCTCTTCCATACAATATCATATTAGGTAGACCATGGATTCATGTCATGCAAGTAGTACCCTCTACTTCCCATCAATGCATCAAGTTCCCATATAGCGGAGTAGACATGACTATCCTTGGTGATGCCAACCCATTTGCTTTTTGCAACCATATAAGGCATCAAATTGATATCACAATTCCTAGCAATAGAGAAGACACCACCTCATCATCTTACATTCACCTAGCAAACCTCACCAATCCACCGATCCCTACACCCAAACAAGAAAAGTTGAAAATGAAAGTACAAGATGAAGGCCCAAGAGAGTATAATATCAGTTAGCTTTTTTATGCTAGCCAACTACCCCTCTCACCTAAGACATGGAAAACTACAACAATCACTCAAACCACTTTTTGCATCCCATACTACTACACTTGATGGCTTCATCCCAGGCAGATCATAGGAACAAGAGACTATTGATGAAGATTTGGCAAAATGGATCTACAAAGACCCTTTTGACATAGCTAGAGAACAGGTCAGGATCTTGACAGAAAGGTATGGTAAAGGTTTTAACCTAATGCAAAAGATGGGCTATGATGGATATAAGGCATTGGGATTCCACAAGCAAGGTGTACAAGAGCCATTGCAACCATTGTTACAACCACGAGATACAACTGGACTCATATTCAACCCTGGTTTAGGCAGCTCTTCTAAGCTTAGGATTCCAAGAAAACATAAGAGGACCACTTCAAAGATCACCCCTTTTAGAAGCAGGACAATATCTATTCCAGATAAACCTCCCAGGTCTAAATTTTCAAGTTATGAAGATACTCCTCAATTTACTGCAAGTAAGAAAAGGAGTTATATTGCCCACCAAACTATCATTCTGGGGATAAGACTCTTGTCTAATTCAGACACCCAAGCAACATCAACAACCATGTCAGATAAAACCCTTGCAACAACCATTGACAAACCTTTTACATCTGCAAACATCCCTAAAACATATTATGATAGAGTTCTACGAAGTGATTCTGAGATAGATTCACATGAATACAAGTGGGATTCTTTATTTTCACAATCATCTGATGGGGACACTATTGAGGTTAAGAAAGTTGAAGGAGATGTATTTATTAAATCCTTTTGGGACCCTATTAATGAGATACTTCAAATAGGTCACCTCCCGAGCCTATTTACAAAGAGGATAGTACTGACGATAACCTTGGTTCCTCTGTACTTACCATAACTAATGTATCCTATAAACTTAACCTGATCAATGAATCAATGGCAATTATTCTCCCTGAACTCATTGAGTGAAACCCACAAGATCCTCCACACCTTGACAGCTTCCAAAATGATGACACGATCATAGACTTTCTGGAATTACAAGATGACATACCAAGCAGGGATCACAAAGTTGGGTATGCTATCAAACTTAACAACGCAACTTACTTTGGAGAGAATGCCACACCTTTCAGTCACAAAAATATTACAATCAAAACATGATCCTCAAGTGAAAACCACACTATGGCACTTGTGGAAACAAAAAGAGTAAAAACAAAGGACGTATCCAATGGTGAAAACCTCACTGAGGCACCTAAGGATGGAAGGTGTGACATTCTCCCCTTTAGCACTAATCATAAGAGATCATCTATTCTCATAGAAGAAATAAAGGAGGTCAATCTGGGGACACCTAAAAATTCACACATACTACATCTAGCAGAATCACCGACTCCAGCAGAAGATCATGATTTTATAGAGTTCTTTCAAAAGAAACAAATCAATTTTATGTGGTCCTATGCAGACATGCCAGGACTCGATCCAGAACTAGTAATGCATCACTTGACAGTAGTAGAAGGAGCCAGGACATTAAAACAAAAGCTTAGAAAGATGCATCCTCAGATTGCACTATTAGTACAAGATGAACTCAAAAAGATATTAGATGTGGGTTTTATAAGACCCATTGACTATGCATAATGGATCTCCAACCTAGAACTAGTGGCAAAACCAACTGGGGGCATATGTATCTATACAGATTTTAAAGATCTAAACAAAGAATGTCCTAAGGACAACTTCCTTCTTCCAAACATTGATATGATCGTGGATCTCACAGCCGGACATGCAATTCTATCACTCATGGATGGCTTTTCAGGATACAACCAGGTCAAGATTACTCCAAAGGATCAACACAAAACAACTTTTACATGTCCATGGGGTACATACTATTGGAATACAATGCCATTCAGTCTCAAGAATATTGTGTTGGCATTTGACATTATAACAAACAATGGGAGATTGTTGGCATTTCAATAAGGATATTGAGAAGGTTGTTGATGATTATGGATATAACTGATTAAGGATGTTTACTATCTTGATATTATTATTTTGTCATTGATGTCAAGAAATTGATTTTCTAATTCAGTATGATGTTGCCATATCTTGAGAAGTATGATTTGAAGAGTATAAAGATGTCAGAAAAAGACATAGAAAGAATATGATGAATAAGGGGATGAATAAGGTATTCGATGGGCAACTATTACTGAGTACAAAAATGATGAGATCATGATGTTTAGATTGTTTTAACATCATACATATGTTGTAAATTGTAAGGGTAATACTATACTATGTTACCGAGCAAAGAACCTAGTCGGTAAACCCTAAGGAACCTAGTCGGTAAACCCTAAGGTTATCGCTATCGGTTAATGAAGGCAGAATGTCTACCGAGTGAAGTTTAGTATTTACCGAGTTGTTACTGAGTTGTAACCGAGCTGTAACAGAATACATTAAATGGTTACATGTGTTATTTAATGAAGGAAGCTAATGAGCTGGAACTGATTAAATGATTGGTATGCCGTGCATGAAGTTTGTTAATGAATCTATGGCAAAGGAAAATTGGCATGAAGATCTACAACTTAGATTGAACTGCAATACCCTAGCACAAGTTCCAAGAAATGTATGCAAGTTCCAAGGCAGGGTAAAATGTTTTTAGATCGAAGGATATATTGAACCTGGTCAAAGTTTGAAGATTTGATGGCTATGATTGATCATGGGAAATGTGATCAAGGAGATTAAGCAGTTGGTGAATTGTTTATAAATAGGGAACTATTGATAAACAATGTATGCGGGCAAATGTATGCACAAGGATGCTACAGAATGATTACCGAGAATAGAAGCTTGAAGACCTATTTGAATAATATAGTATAGAAGCCCAACAGATGGACAAGATTAGTTCTATGTCTAGATTGTATTAAGCAAATAAGAATCTGCTTTAGCATTTTAGATGTGAAGTTGCAGAAAGATTTTTATTACTGTTATTTTGTGAAAGTGACAGAAAATCTCTTAACCGAGTGGACTTAATAGTCTTATTTGTAAAACCCTCTAGCAAGGTGACATTTTGATTGAGTGTTTGAAATCCTTTAATAAGGTCACTTCTAACAAGGTGAAGATCCTAACAGATTTGAGGGAAATCCCTTAACTGAGTCACATCTAGCAATGTGTTTGTAATCTTTAATAGGATTTGCTTTTAACGGAGCATACTCTAGAAGAGTATATTTCTTAGTGGGTCCAAAATCCCATAGTGGTTTTTCCCTATTTGGGTTTCCATGTTAAATCTGGTGTTATGAGGTTTATGATGTTTATATGCTTTTGAGTTTGCATGTTTAGCAGTTTTGGTTATATTACTGAAGTATATGTTACCGAGGTTGAATTTGATGTTTTTATGGAAGATTAAGTTTTATATGATTCACCCCCCCTCTCATCTTGTTGGTTATTGGATCTACACTTACATTAAGTATCAGAACTATCAATTGGTATCAGAGCTTTGGACTATGGAAGAAAAGTTTAAAGTTACTTGAGGCAAAGATCCAAAGATGTATAAGAGGGATGCACCAAAGTTGAACAAGTCAAGTTTCTCTACATGGCAGAAAAGGATGAAGCTACACCTATCAGGAGTTAGAGAATATGTTGTATATTATTTGGAGAATAATTTCATCACACCAAGCACCTATCCATTGACAATGGAAGAGATAAAGGCAAAGCAAGAACATATCCAAGCAATGATTGAAATAACATCTGCATTGACCGACTCGGAGTTTAATGATCTAGAAGGCTACAATGATGCAAAGGCTATGTGGGATAAGCTCATATCAGTATATGGAGGAGATGAACATGTTCAAAGAGAAAAAGTAGATAGCTTAAGAGGACAACTTGAATCTATGAGGATGAATGAAGGTGAGAACATAACTCAGTATAGTACAAGACTAAAGGAGATTGTCAATCAAATCAAAGGAGCAAGTGGAACTATTGAAGAAAAGGATATAACAAGCAAGTTGTTAAGAACCCTTCTACCGGCTTATGCAATCCGAGTCTCTGCAATCAATGAATTGAAGTCTGTACCTAATATGCCAATTTCTTTAGATGCTACTATTAGTAAGCTACATGCATTTGAGTTAAGTAACTTTGATAAGAGTGGATCTTCGATAAATAAAGTTGAATCTGGATTTAGTTCTTTTCATCTTGATGAATCTAATGATTACAATGAAAGAAAGTATAAGTACTCTGAAGGAGATCACAATGGAGCAAGTGAAAGATTTCGTAAGAACATGGAAGAAGTACACAAACTGTATGAGGAAATTAGAAAGCAGGAAGAGTTTGAAGCACTATTAGCTAGAAGGTTACCGAGAGGCAAAGGTAAGTATAAAGGAAAACTACCTTTGAAATGTTTCAATTGTGATAAAATAGGACATATGGCTTCTAACTATCCTGACAAAGAATCTAATGAAAAGAGAGATTACTGAGATGACAGAAAGAAAGACAATCATTATAGAGGACACCAAGACTTTAGAAGAAGAGATAGAAAGACATGCTTAATAGCTGATGAGGAATCCAATGATGATAAATCAGATGAAACTGATACAGAGGAAGTAGTTTATGTGGCTATCAAAGATGGATCAGATGAAGAAAGGTATGAAGAAAAATCCCTAATATCTCACATAAATACTAATGATTCTTGGATCATAGATAGTGGATGCTCACATCATATGACAGGAGATAAACACAAGTTTGTTATGTTAGAAGATTATGATGGAGGCTATGTAAGATTTGGTAATGATGCACCATGTCCGGTGAAAGGTAAAGGATCTATAACACTTATTGACAATGCAAGATGCAATGATGTTTATTGGGTTGAAGGTTTGAAATACAATTTCTTGAGTGTAGCATAGCTAAACAATATAGGTTACCAAATAGAATTTTAGAAGGGAATTGTCAAAGTTCATGACAAGAATGGAAAGTTAGCTACTATCGAGACACAAACAAAAGGTAACACATTTCACGTTGACTCAACTCAGAACAAGTGTTTGTATGCAAAGATAGATGATACCTGGTTATGGCATAAAAGGATTTGTCATGTAAATTTTGATAAGCTGATCAAAATAAGTAAGAAGCACCGAGTAAGAGGTCTACCGAGTCTTGAAAAGCCTGAGAATGCTATGTACTGAGGATGCCAGATGTGTAAGATGACAAGACCAAGCTTTACAAGTAAGTATTACACTTCTAAGGGAATTTTAGATCTTGTGCACACTGATCTTTGTGGTCCTATGAAAGTTCAAAGTTATTATGGTGATAAATATTTCATATTATTTGTGGATGACTATTCAAGGATGATGTCAGTTATGTTTTTAAAAGAAAAATCAAAAGCTTTTCAAATGTTTAAATGGTACAAGGCAAGAGTTGAAAATGAAACAGGAAGACAACTGAAATGTCTTAGATCAGATAGAGGAGGAGAGTTCACATCTGATGAGTTCAACTTATTTTGCAATGATCATGGTATTAAAAGACAAGTCTTTGCACTGAGAACTCCACAATGGATTGTGCTAGAACCCTGATGATTGAAAATAAAGTGCCACAAACATTTTGGAGAGAAGCAATAAGCACAACAGTTTACACCTTGAACCGAGTACAACTGAAGAAAGGTACTTTGAAGACACCATATGAAATCTGGTATGACAAGAAACCTAATGTAAGTTATTTTAAAATCTTTGGAAGTAGATGCTATGTACACAAAGATGATAGAAATGGCAAGTTTGATCAAAAAAGTGAAGAAGGAACATTTCTAGGTTATTCTTCTAGAAGCAAAGCATTTAAATGTCTGATCAAATCATCTAACCAAAATAGTAGAAAGTGCAAATGTGAAAATTAACGAATTTGCAGAAAGAAATGATGAAGGAAATTCCAAAGAACCAGAAGATTATGATGAATTTGTCTATGTTCAACCGACAAGTTTTAAAAGAAAACTGTTGAAGAAAATATCCAGTTACCGAGTGATGAAGAAGATCATACAGAGCCTACCGAGCCTATATTAGCCAAATATGTCAGAAGGCATCATGCACCAAGTCAGATTATAGTAGATAAGGATGATCCAGTGATGACAAGGAACAAACTGAGACAAAACACATGTCTGATATCTGAATTTGAACCGAGAATAGTGAAAGAGGCATTTAACAGTGAAGATTGGATAAATGCTATGACATAAGAGATTGATCAAATCAAGAAGAATGACACATGGACACTAATCCCAAGACCAAAGGACAAAAATGTAATCGGTACAAAGTGGATTTTCAGAAACAAGCTAAATGAAAAAGGAGAGGTCATTCGAAATAAAGCAAGACTAGTTTGCAAAGGTTATGCTCAAGAAGAAGGAATTGATTATGGTGAAACTTTTGCACCTGTGGCTAGACTTGAAGGAGTAAGAACATTGTTGGCATATGCTGCTTCAAAAACTTCAAGGTATATCAAATGGATGTCAAATCTGCATTTCTGAATGGAATATTAGAAGAAGAAGTTTTTATTGAACAACCTGAAGGATTTGTTGAAGACAATAATAAAGATCAAGTGTGTAAATTGAACAAAGCATTATATGGTCTGAAACAAGCACCTAGAGCATGGTATGAAAGATTGCACTCTTATTTGATTAAGATTGGCTTTATAAGGACAAGTGAGAATAGCAATATGTACATGAAGAATGATGAAAATGGAATACTGATCTTAGCCATATTTGTTGATGATATTATATTTTGTGGAAATGACTCTCTTTGTAAGAACTTTGGAAATGAAATGAGCAAAGAATTTGAGATGTCATTAATCAGTGAGATAAAGTATTTTATAGGTTTACAGATACTGCAAATGAAAAATGAGATTTTCATTACTCAATCCAAGTACATAAAGGAAATCTTGAAGAAATTTGGAATGGAGGATTCAAAACCAATAAATACTCCTATGACTACCAACTGTAAACTATCAAAGAATGATGAATCTGCATCTGTTGATGAGACACTTTACCGATCCATGATTGGAAAGCTACAATATGTTGTTAACAGTAGACCAGACATAGCACATGCAGTAGGTATAGTTGCAAGATTCTCTGCAGATCCTAAGGAAACACACATGACATCAATCAAAATTATTTTTAGATACTTGAAAGGCACAGAGGATTATGGCTTAGTATATCAGAAAGGAAATGATTTTGATTTAAAAGTTTATACTGATGCTGACTGGGCAAGAAACATTGCTGACAGGAAAAGCACAAGTGGAGGAGCTTTCTTTTTAGGAGAAAGACTAGTGAGTTGGCTTAGCAAGAAACAAGGACGTGTTTCACAGTCAACAACAGAAGCTAAATACGTTGCTGCAACATTGAATTGTACCAACATAGCATGGATCAAACAACTGTTGGAAGGAATAAATGAGAAAGTTACCGAGCCAGTAACTATATTCTGTGACAATACTAGTGCCATTAACATTTCAAAGAATCCTGTTATGCACTCTAAGACAAAGCACATCTCTATCAAATATCATTATCTTAGAGAAGAAGCTCAAGAGAAGAAAGTGGTGTTGGAGTATGTTAGCACAAAGGAATAAATAATAGATATCTTCACCAAGCCACTACCAAGGGACACTTTTGAATATCTCAGAAGTAAGTTAGGGGTCCTACCCCTATCTTCTACTCACTGACCGAGTTCGGTGAAAGCATCAATTCAATGACTCTATCGAATATCTTTTTAGAGTTGATGCTGATTTACACACTTTAGGATGTTTTCTAAAGGTGAGCAGGAAATAATGTAGGATACAATATAGGGAATAGGAATTGAAGACAAAATGCTCTGACTGAGACTCAGTTGATACACAACATCAGGAAATCACTGCCTATAGGAAGAAATTATGTTTTAGTTCTTTACTTTTTGGCATTGTTGTCAAAGGGGGGGAAGACTGATTAAAAAGACTGAAACTAAAGATTGAAAAAAGGGGGAGAAGACTAAAGAAAATAGGAGAAGTCTGTTGATAGCAAGAGAGCATTTCAGCATTTCAGAATCACAGCAATCTAATTCTTTTTAAGGTCAAATCAATTGGTTTTTCCATCAATGCCAAAGGGGGAGATTGTTGGCATTTGGCATTATAACAGACAATGGGAGATTGTTGGCATTTCAATAAGGATATTGAGAAGGTTGTTGATGATTATGGATATTATTATTTTGTCATTGATGTCAAGAAATTGATTTTTTAATTCAGTATGATGTTGCCATATCTTGAGAAGTATGATTTGAAGAGTATAAAGATGTCGGTAAAAGACACAGAAAGAATATGATGAATAAGGGGATGAATAAAGTATTTAATGGGCAACTATTACCGAGTCAGACAATGATGAGATCATGATGTTTAGATTGTTTTAACATCATAAATATGTTGTAAATTGTAAGGGTAATACTATACTATGTTACCGAGCAAAGAACCTAGTCGGTAAACCCTATGGTTATCGCTATTGGTTAATGAAGGCAGAATGTCTACTGAGTGAAGTTTAGTATTTACCAAGTTGTTACTGAGTTGTAACCGAGTTGTAACAGAATACATTAAATGGTTACATGTGTTATTTAATGAAGGAAGCTAATGAGCTGGAACTGATTAAATGATTGGTATGTCATGCATGAAGTTTGTTAATGAATCTATGGCAAAGGAAAATCGACATGAATATCTACAGCTTAGATTGAACCGCAATACCCTAGCACAAGTTCCAAGAAATGTATGCAAGTTCCAAGGCAGGGTAAAACATTTTCAGATCGAAGGATACATTGAACCGGTCAAAGTTTAAAGATCTGATGGCTATGATTGATCATGGGAAATGTGATCAAGGAGATTAAGTGGTTGGTGAATTGTTTATAAATAGGGAACTATTGATAAACAATGTATGCGAGCAAATGTATGCACAAGGATGCTACAGAATGATTACCGAGCATAGAAGCTTGAAGACTTGTTTGAATAATAGAGTATAGAAGCCCAACAGATGGACAAGATTAGTTCTATGTCTAGATTGTATTGAGCAAATAAGAATCTACTTTAGCATTTTATATGTGAAGTTGCAGAAAGATTTTTATTATTGTTATTTTGTGAAAGTGACAGAAAATCTCTTAACCGAGTGGACTTAACAGTCTTATTTGTAAAACCCTCTAGCAAGGTGACATTCTGATTGAATGCTTGAAATCCTTTAACAAGGTCACTTCTTAGAAGGTGAAGATCCTAACAGATCTGAGGGAAATCCCTTAACCGGGTCACATCTAGCAATGTGTTTGTAATCTTTAATAGGATTTGCTTTTAACGGAGCATACTCTAGAAGAGTATATTTCTTCGTGGGTCCAAAATCCCACAGTGGTTTTTCCCTATTTGGGTTTCCATGTTAAATCTGGTGTTATGAGGTTTATGATGTTTACATGCTTTTGAGTTTGCATGTTTAGCAGTTTTGGTTATATTTATGTTATCGAGGTTGAATTTGATGTTTTTATGGAAGATTAAGTTTGTATGATTCACCCCCCCCCTCTCATCTTGTTGGCTATTGGATCTGTACTTACATTAAGTATTAGAACTATCATGTTGCTGCAACATATCAAAGGGAAATGACTACTATCTTACACGATATGATGCATACACTGATGAAAGACTATGTGGATGATTTACTAGCTAAATCATTAACTAGAGAGGGTCATCTCACTGTACTGGACAAAATCTTCAACAGACTGGAGCAACATAATGTATGCCTAAATCCAAAGAAGTGTGTCTTTGGGGTAACCTCTAGGAAGCTCTTCGGATATATTGTCTCAAACTAAGGAATTGAGGTTGATCCCGCAAAGGTCAAAGAAATTAGGAAATGCCACCTCCTAGGAACATCAGTCAACTAAGAACATTACAAGGAAGGCTACAATCAATTCGGCGGTTCATTGCACAATTGGCCGACAAATGACATCCCTTCACACATTTGCTTTACAAGGATGTTCATTTCAAATGGGAAGAGAATTGTTAGCAAGCATTCCAACCGTTAAAGGACTACCTAATGACACCACCATTATTGATTCCACAGTCTCTAGATAGGCCCTTAGTGTTATACATATTAGCTACAGCTACAACCTTAGGAATCGTACTCGCACAACATAATGTAGATGGCAAAGAATGTGTAGTATACTACATTTCTAGAACATTGGTAGGGTATAAAATCAATTATACCCCTATTGAATGAGCTTGTTTAGCAGTAATTTTAGCAGCCACCAAATTAAGGCACTACATGTTGACACACAAGATACAATGCATTGCCAAGATAGATCCACTCAAGTATCTACTCAGTAAAGCAGCACTAACCGATCATTTGGCAAAGTGGGTTATGCTCCTTAGTGAGTTTGACATAGAATATGTAGAATGCAAAGCCATCAAAGGATAAGTCATTGCAGATTAGCTAGCTGAAGCACCGCTCACAGGCGACCATCCTCTCATTTCCAATTTTTTAGATGAGGAGATTTTCAAAGTTATGTCAGCACAACAATGGAAGTTATATTTTGATGGCTTACACACCAGACATGGTTCAGGAGCTGGCATTCTCTTCATCACACCTCAAGGTGATAGCATTCCAAAATCATATCGACTTACATTCCCATTAACCAAAAACATAGCAAAATATGAAGCCTTGATCACAAGACTACGCATGACCGTGCAGTGGAACTTAAAAGAGCTACAGGTCTATGGATATTCACAACTGGTAATCCGACAGGTCAATGATGAATACCAAACTAAGGATGATAAGATCATGCCTTACAAGAAAATAGTTGATATCTTTAAAGAACTATTCACAACTATCATTTTTAGTAGATTCCCTGAGACCATACCAGAGTTGTCAATGCAATGGCTACAATAGCCTTTGTCCTTGATCTTTCACATAACTATACACGCTACAAGTTCTTAGTTGAACAATTTTGGATCTCCACTTATGATATCCCAGAATCCAAGATGGTCTATCAACTCATCGGTCCCGATTCCCCATGGTATGGTGAATTTTATGCCTATTTATGTGATCAAATCCTTCCCCCTAACCAATCAAAAAATCAACAAAAAACCTTCATACACCAATCCTCTCGATACACCATCATTGATGAAACCCTATACTGATGAGGTCCTGATGGTACTCTCCTCTGATGTCTAGAGCAAGGTGAGGTGACGACAACGTTAGAAGAAGTACATGAAGGTATCTGCTGATCTCATCCAAGTGGCCCTTCATTGGCTAAAAATATCATGCGAGTAGGCTACTATTGGCCCTCCATGGAAAAAGACTCCTACCACTTTGTCAGAAAGTGCAAGAAGTGCCAAGTTCACAGAGATCTGATACATGCCCCAATGCAAGAATTACAACCTATCACAACACCATGGCCCCTTGGTCAGTGGGGACTTGACCTTGTGGGTAAAATCCATCCATCTTCATCCAATGGTCATAAATTTATTATTACTGCCACAAAGTACTTCACCAAGTGGATGGAAGTCGTCCCACTCACCCAAGTCACTGACAAGTAAATTGCCTCATTCATCCTTAATTACATCATATGTCGGTATGGTGTACCCATGTCCATTGTCACACATAACGGGCTCCCTTTCAAAAATCAAGATGTTCGTGAACTCTATGAGAAGTTTCATATCCAACACCATTTTTCAACCCCATATTACCCACAAGACAATGGTCAAGCAAAAGCATCCAATAAGAATATATTGAGGATCCTCAAAAAGACAGTCAATGATGCTGACTGTGATTGGCACATTCGTTTGAATCTGACACTATAGGCATATTGAACTAGCATTCAAACCCCTATAAGCATAACCCCCTACTCACTAGTTTATGGAGCAGAAGCCATCTTGCCTGGTTGAATTACCATCTCTACAGGTCTCCTTGTACAATCTAATAAATGATGAAGAATACTGCTCTCACGTCTTCAAGACTTGGAACTGCTTGATGAAAAGCGACAAGCTACCTACAATCACCTAAAATCCTATCAATAATGCATGAGCATAAGCTACGATCGTAGGGTCAAACCTCACACATTTGAGGTAGGAGTGTTGGCACTTGTATGAAGATTGCATTGATGAACTTTTATATTGTCATTGATGTTAATTATAACCGGTAACTATGTTGTAATAATGTTGTTTTGCAACCGGTAGGAGAGCTTATGATGGAAACCAGTATTACTAGAGAAGAAGTGAGATCGATCGTTAAACCCTAACCGATGGAGCTTGGTGAATTGGTTGTATTGGTTTATGATCAAATGATGAGCGGTAATGATTATGCCATGCATGCATGTTGTATGAGAAGAGTTTCAAATAGTTTTTGGTGCGTAAAGATAACAGTTTTTATCTTGGGAATGAGCAAGTTCGTTGCATGTGATGGAAACTGTATGATGAGTTACATAGTTTGATGAATTGGTGATCAAGGAGTGGTCAAGGTTGTCTTGAATGATGTGTAATGATTGCTATGTAATCCAACGGTCATACTTGAACCAATTTGGTTGTAATCTCTATGAGATATTAGGTTTGTGATGTGTTACCGACCTATTGTTGTGTTTATAAGGTTGATGAATTATTTTGTTGTAGTGTTGGCAATTTTGGTTGAATGTAAGAGTGATTGGTTGCCAAACCAGATGATGTATGTGTAGTATGTGTAAAGGCAAATAGGAGCATGAAAAGGATTTGATCAAGTAGAGTAGTTCTATTCACCAGATCAACAAACCCATGTTGTTCTCTTACAATTACAATAGTCAAATCCCTTAACCGGGTAAGCTCTAACAAGCATAGTGTTATCTAAATCCTTTAACCAAGTGATCCATTAGCTTAGATTTCAAATCCTCTATCGAGGTTACTCCTAATAGGGCATTGCTTCTAATAGGGCATTATAGTTAATCCCTTAACCGGGTGGTCCCTAATAGGATATGTTCTTGACAGGACTTATTGTAAAGCTTTATAGGATTGGCTCCTAACAGGGCGAACTTCAAAAGAGTTTAGAATACTTGTGGGTATTCATCCCCACCATGGTTTTTCCCATTCATGTTTCCACATCAAAATCATTGTGTCAAGTGGTGAATGTTTTTGTGGTTATGTTTGATATGGTTAATTTGCTTAACAACTAAATCCACTTAGATATAATATGATGACTGACAACAATCTGAAATATGATTTTACTTTTGTCAGTAAAGTATTTGGATATTTTGGTTAAAAGGTTTGTGAGTTTTAGAGTTGTTTTACTATTATTCTGTTATGACAGTCAATCGGTTTACTTGACAGTGAAATGGCAATTTGTAGTTCAGTGTTTGAACCAGTTAGTTTTGAGTTTGTCTTGAGAGGTTGTTTTTGTTTGGTGAAAAGTTTATATCATTTTTCTATCTACTGATTCACCCCCCCCTCTTAGTAGTTGACCATATCCTTATTGATTCATCATACCATCAAGGAGATCTTGTTTTCAAAGAGAATCCTCACAATCAACCAAATCAAGAACACCGAGGCAAATTTGAATCCAATTGGATGGTTCCATATGTCATCACTTCCATCTTTGGGCCTGGGACATATCAGTTAGCAACTTCATAAGGAGAACGACTAGCAGATTTGATCAACAACATGCATCTCAAAAAGTTCCACACATAAAGTTGTGCAGAGGATCAGGCTCATCAAATATCATAAAACACCCAAAAAAAAGAAATTCAAAAAAAAGTCCTGAACAAAATACAAAAATAAAAAATCAAGAAAATAGTAGCGAACAATCATTCATCCAAATGGTGAAAACCACTTCAGTGGTGCCTTGGGTAAGTACGATGGTGAAAACCTAGTAAACAGGTGCCATTCGTAAAGGCTATGGCTCCATTATCTTTCAAACTTGTTGCGATCACATCCATTGCATCCATTCATTCATCATTTATACCATGGCTTGTTATTGATCTACAATTAGGGTTATTGCCTCATGTATCCCACATCATTCTTTTACACCGACACCTAACTGGGGGCAATGTTCTTAAGCTAATGATGGGAGTGGATTCTCCATGCTTGTGATTTGTTGATTTACTCATTCAAAACATCCTAAAATAATGCCCAAAACATCTGAAAAATTTCTTGAAGAAAACACAAAAAAACATTCACAACATTAAAAAATCCCAAAAGATGACAAAAACATCAAAATCAATCAAAAACATTGCAAATTGTTCCTTCTACATAAACATTGCAAAAGACACAAAACAACATTTTGAGCTACTCAAACGATGACCACCTATCAAATTAACCAACAAATCAAACATCTGAGCAAAACTGTCTTAACAAGGATACATCCTTCCTTACAAACAAGACATTGTAACATATTTCTTTGACAATTAAATTATGTTTGGCTAATAGGAACTTGATCAAATTTTTTGCATTTATATTAGGTTCCTACGCTACTCTAGGATATCCACAAGGGATTAGAGTGGTCGGGATGGTTCATGAAATCTTTTTTTCTTTTGTTTTTTGTTTGCGGATCGTTCCAATGAAGTTTTGGGGCATCTACTAATGGTGTCTACGTGGGAAGTTCACTAAGCTACACAATCCTATGCAAAAATAAAGTCATGGATCACTATGGCTTACTGACTACAACACATACCTCGACCATTTGTATATGAACCCAAATGGAGGGGAACGTTCCTTGTCTGCAATATTTGCTTACAAGTGAAACTCTCAAACTTGGTTTTTGATACCTCGGTCAAGATCGGTACTACTATGCTCAATGAGGAAATAAAGCATTATGAATAAGCCATGGATTGCCATTTCATCTCATCTATTTATATTGTATTATGTTGCATATCACCCATTCATTTGTTCATTAATCCATTATACACATATGTTGTTTTCATGAAATTAATTCGGGTTTCTATGAGAAATCTCAACATATAAGCCTGGTCTTGGGTACAATCATGACAGAGTTTTGTGATACATCATCTCATACCTCCATTCCATATCTGCATTTTCCCACCAACTTGACATTTATATATCATGTAGGAATGGCATTGTCATTTAGTTGCATTTTATTCATTAAGTGCATTCATTCCTTCATTTAGTTGCATTTCATTAATTAAGTGCATTTATTTATTCATTTAAGTGCATTATTCCTTCATTTAGTTGCATTTCATTAATTAAGTGCATTTATGTATTCATTTAAGTGCATTCATTCCTTCATTTAGTTGCATTCCTTCATTAAGTGCATTTATTTATTCATTTAAGTGCATTCATTCCTTCATTTAGTTACATTTCAATCATAAAGTGCATTCACAAATTCATTTAGTTCATTTTAAAAAGCCTTCATTCGCATTCATTCAGGCAATACATTTATCTGATCCATTTAGTGCATTCATTTAAATCATACATGACATTGTAATATCATTTCATTCATTAACTGCATTCATTAGATTCATTAAGTACATTTTAAAAATGCATAGTTTACTCATGTCATCCTTATCATTATCTCATCATTTCAACACATAGAGTATTACCTATCAAATATCATTACTCATTATCTAATCTCATCATTTATCATAAATCACCATCATTTCATCACATTAACATCATCGCATAAAAAATCTTACATTTATTTAACCTGCATCCACATATTAGCAAATCATCCATATCATACATATAAAAATCATATCATTAACATGTACATCTAGAAAGCAAACACATCAAACACATACATCTAGAAATAAATCATATAATCATCATGCATAGAGCAATCATGTCATCACATAAATGCATATCATATCATCACCACAAAACTGAGATCTCATCATATATCACATCAATTAAAAAAAACACATGTATTAGAATACAATGATGTCCAAATACTGGCTACCAAGAGCCATCCAAGTATCAGTATAATAACAAAGTGTCATGTGTGTGAAGTAGGCTACCTACATCTGCAACACAAACACTCAATAGATCATTACAAGCATGGTTAGCAAATTAAAAGTAAATGAATGATAAACCATGACAAAGTGACCTATCGCCTCTTAAGAGATGCGAGTGTGGATTTGCTCTCATATTTGGATAAGCAATCCCAATGACTTGACTACACCTAGACGGAGGATTTAAAATGATGATGATATGCAAGCTAGATGAGATTGATTATGCTATATTGATCCAAGAGTCTAATTTGGCTAATGATATGTATGGTTAAGCTATGATGATGATGCAATTAAGCTAGAAAAGAGATTGATTAAGCTACATGATTCAACAATTATGCTAGAAAATGATCAAATTATACTAGATCTAAGATGCAATTGCCTATAATAACAATGCTCAAATGATATACTAGAATGGATATGCCTATAGTAACAATGCATAAGATGAAAATGAGATGTGATCCTTTGTGCTCCAAAATTGGGGATATTTATAGGATTTCCAAGGCCAGGGGTGAGGTGGCAGGAATCGACGGTCAAGATTGAGTCTGAAGATATCAAGGGTGAAATTGGAGGAGGTTGGAGAAGAGGTTGGAGGGAGGGACACTTGTCATCTCTGTGGTGACAAGTGTCAAGGAGCCTTGCTCATGAGAGGACAAGTGTCCAAGAGAGGAGACATGTTGCCAAAGTGCCATGTGTCTCAAGGGAAGAATATCTACACCATAGGAGGTTAGGATAAGGAGGTTATGATGTGCAAGATAGGATAGGGTTAGTTAAACCCAAGGTTAGGTGGAATGGGCTAGGTTAGGGGATGGTTAGGTTAGGTGGTTAGAAGTTAGGAGGGATGTGGGTAATTTGAATTTAAAAAATTCAAATAATAGGAAAAGGCTAATTAACTTTCAACAACTCATAAATTTATTTGTTTTAATCAATTAGGGGATTAGAAGGAATGAATTAAACGGGGGAGGATTAATTAATTTGGATTAATTAATCAAAGGGGACTATTGAAATGACCCTATTAAATAAATCCTTAGATTTATTAATAAGTAGATGAATGGGAGAATTTAATCAAATTTCTAATAAATTCAATTAAATTGGGAAGGGGGATTAATTAAATAATTTCTTATTCAATTAATTATCTTTAGACCATTTTTAGGTGTATACATTTTGCCCCTCTTTGAAGCAATGTATGATGACACATTGATTCAAAGAATAATCTCATTTTGATGATGATATTGGTTCGATAGGATGCCCCTGACATTGATTGATAAATTGCGGTATGATGATGCCCCCTTGGGAGATCAATTTAGATAATTGACTTTTGGAATGTTTGGATTTTTGCAAAATTGATTTCCCGATTAGAAATGATTTGATATCTGCAACTATGGTTGATGAAAGTGTGAGTTCTTTGATTATGGTGATGCGGTTCTCAATGTGATCATTGATAAAGGCTGATTGATTAGATTGATAAGATCAAGATTTAGTCTAGTTTCAGGAATGACACCTCTTGTATAAGACAAAGATGATCAAAGCGTCTGGTTTCAGGAACAATATATCCTGTATAAGACTTGATCAGAACATCTGGTTCCAGGAAAGATACATCCTGTGTAAAACATGATAGAATAGATTAGATGTGATCTATCGATAGAATTGACAAGGTTGATTGGATAAAGAATTGACATTTTGTTGATAGCAGGCTGCAGGAAGATTCGGATATGCTGATGTTGGTTCTGTTGAGGGGTTAACATAAGATTTGCGTTGGATCAACAATATCTGGAGAGAAATGAGTCATCATTCTAATTGTGTATACACTCATGATGATACTTTGATGATTCTTGCAATAGATTTTGCCTTGGATAAGATGAGCTTGTGGGATCCCATGCAAGAATTAAATGCAAGCTAAATGCAAAGCTACGATCGGACCAGTCACTAGGTTAGTGCGTTTTGTCATCATTGAGCTTTTTAAAATGTGGGAAGTGAGTGCAAACATCGATGGTATAATTACACTGTGATGACCTGAGCACAACTTTCCTGGATTTTCATATTGTAAGTTAGCACAAACATCAAGGTATAATTGAACCAAGATGACCTGAGTGTTGCTTGTGTAAAATAGGCAGTATTAACCATTTCTATAAGCAAATTGGAAATGTCTTCAATGATACTTCGATGATCATGTCCTGAGACAAATTTGCACATATTAATGATTAATTTATAGACAACAGACAAGAAAAATACCATGTTCCTTCCTTGTTCTTCTAGTCAGAGACATCATGGGGTCACTCAGAAATCATGATAGCAAAAATCAAGAAAGAAAAGTTGAACCAAAGTGTTTGATGTGCTTGGACTGACATGTGATAGTTTGATGGTTGACAATTTGATCTCGTGTTCAACATTGGATGTGTCTCAGTTTCTCTTTCCAAGTGTTGTCTAACTGTTGTTCTTCCTATTTGATTAAGCTCAAAATGATTGAAAATTTTGCCCCCATCTAGGTGCAGGATTTTTCCCCAAGCCTGGAAACAAAGTCATTATGATATACCCAATGATCCAAACCATGACGATAAATCAGCTGCGATGCTTGCGTATGTACAAAGGCTAATTATGGATATGAATAACACTGATGGAAAAATGAATGCAAGCGAAAGGATGCAGGAACTAATAGATGGAAGAGCTAGCCGACAAATAACACCTATTTGCCAGGTTTTTACCAGCTGTTTTTTATTGCACTTTTTCTCATATTTGATTTTTTTGGCTTATTTTTCACTGTTTTTGTTGTTTTTGTATTTTCTAATTTTCCATTGTTTTTGAATTTTTCTGTTTTTTCACTATTTTAGAATTTTCTCTTTTTTCACTATTTTTGGATTTTTCTGCTTTTTCACCATTTTTGGATTTTTTTGCTTTTTCACTGTTTTTGAATTTTCTGCTTTTTCATTGTTTTTGGATTTTTCTGTTTTTTTACTGTTTTTGAATTTTTTTCTTTTTCACTGTTTTTGAATTTTTCTACTTTTTTAGACATAAAAATTCTTTACATGCATGCTATTGATGGCTTCCTTGAGTTGATCCTCATCTTGTGTTGATAGCTGATATGCTCCTGACCCAAATACTATTGTGACCACAAACGGACCTAACCAGTTTGGTTCAAACTTCCCTTTCTTTTCTCAATCAGACTGGTTGCATGGATTTTCCTTTAGGACTAGTTCTCCAACTTGAAATTCTCTCAGTTTGACCTTGTGATTGTAACTGCGACACATTCTTTGTTGATATACCTTTAAATGATCAAAGGCATTTTATCTTCATTTATGAATCAATTTTAACTCTTGCAATCTAGATATTAGTTTTTCATCTAGGATAAGGCCTTTTAATGATACTCGTAGAGAAGGTATCTCTACTTCTATTGGTAGTATTGCTTATGATCCATAGACAAGAGAGAAAGGTGTGGCACCTATTGGTGTGCAGATACTGGTATGGTAGGCCCATAGAGCAGGGTTCAATTGAATATTCCAATCTCTGCCAACATCATTCACGGTCTTTTTGAGGATTTTCAAAATGGTTTTGTTTGATGCCTCTGCTTGTCGATTCCCTTGTGGATAATAGGGTGTGGAAAATCTGTGTTGGATCTTGAATTTTTCACATAGATCTTGTACATCTTGATTCTTGAACGGTCGCCCATTATCAGTGATAATGGTCATGGGTATGTCATAGCGACAGATGATGTAGTTCAAGATAAATGCAACAATTTGTTTTCTCATGATATTGATGAGAGGTACTGCCTCAATCCATTTTGTGAAATATTCTGTAGCTATAAGGATTAATTTGTGACCATTGGATGAAGAAGGATTTATCTTTCCTACTAGATCAAGACCCCATTGGTAGAAAGGCCAAGATGTTACGAAAGCATGAAGTTCTTGTGTTGGTGCAGGAATCAAATTTCCATGGATCTAACATTGTTTGCATGTTTTAGCTATCTGAAAAGAATCTCATTCCATAGTTGGCCAATAATAGCCCAAGCGTAAGAGTTTTTTTGAAAGGGTAAGACCACTTGAATGAGTGCCACAAATTTTGTTATGGACTTCAATTAAGGCCTTCTTAGATTCTTCTTGTTCGAGACATCTTTAAAGAGTACCGTCCAGACCTCATTTAAAAAGTGTATCCACGACGAGGGTATAATGGGAGGATTGGTGAATAAAGTTTCTTTTTTGGTTCTTTGATAGGTCAGGAGGGAGGATATTAGCTTTCAAGTATGTATAAGTTTGGCCATAGCGGGAGGAATCATGCCCAACAAGGTGATAGATAGTTTGGGAATCAGGACAATTATGTGCAGGGTAAAACAACTCTTCCATCAGGAATTCATAATGCTCTTGATTTTCCTGTGTCTGAAGTAGAGAAGCAAGTGTTGCCATGGCATCTGCTGCTTTGTTGTCATTCCTTGGAATCTGCTGAAAAGTTATTGTAGCGTCGTAAATTGTACACACTTACTAGGGTGGTACAATTTCACACCTAGTTTAGCACCCGCCTTAGCGCATTTTGCATTTTGCATTGCATTTCCCCTTTAGCACTTAATTAATTAAATTAATTAGGTCTAAGGTTCTATTTTATCATCTCCCATATCATAAAGTTGGACCCTTTCATTAAAGTGTGCCCCTTTCATTTTATTCTTCCAATACATCATTTAATCAAAAACCCTAATTAGGTCCTATTTTGAACTTGGGGGCTTGATTTCGGGGGTCAAAACATCTCGAAATCACCTGTAACTTTGGGATTCTCTCTAAAATCATCATATCCGACGGCCCTGAAAATTTGGTAAAAAGTTGTCGGGACCGTGGCGCCCGGAGTGCAACATGGTCCCGAACATTTTTCCCGAAATTTTAGGAGCGCGATCCAATCATAAAATAAAGCTTAACCCCAAGAAATTGGTGGGATATTCAATCTCTAGGTCGGCCAAAAGTCAAAATTAAGACCTAGGGTTTCATTCATAAGAGCTCTCTTTCTTCATTTGAAGGGATCCGATTTTTGGTTTTCAGGAACTTCATATGCAGCGAAAGAGCAGATCTTTGGAGACTTCAACAACATCCAACATCTTTCTATCAAGCATTTATCAATTTCATTCATCCATTTAGGGCTTGGAAGACATTGAAGAACAATAGGAGATTATCGACTGAAGATTGGCTTGTACTCCTCCCTTGAGGGTTGGGTATGATTTCATGTTGTTTTCATGTCTTTGCATAAGCTTCAAATATCCTTTATTCATGCTTTAGATCACTTTGCATCTTGATTTAGAGCATTTACATTATCATTTACAAGCAATTAGGGTTTACTTTCTAGGTTGCTCTAGTTTGCTTTCTTGCATTTTAGGACCTTGCACACACACTAGGTCTGCACACACAATACATTTTACAATACAACTTGGCTATTCGTCGAGGTGGAAATCACCAAAGCGGGGGTTTGACTAAGGCAAAACCCTATATAGCCGCCCAAACACCTTTTCAGATATAAGTGCAGGTTTCGGGACTCGGACGACGCCGCAAGTTACAGATCCGGAAGAAGCAGACGGAGACCAAACAACACACCAAGTTTCAGAGCAAAAGACCAGGACAGGGGCGTGGAGTGCCCTGGTCCTGCCAGGATAGGGGCGCTGGGTGCCCTGGTCCCTAGGACAGGGGCGCTGGGTGCCCTGGTCCTCCTGACAGACAACATTTTCAGCATTTTTGACAGCTTTTTCCAAAGTGCAAAACAACAGTTTCCGGAGTAGTTTCAGGGGCAGAATCAGGACAGTGGCGCCCGCGCCCCCGTCCCAAACATTTTCACTCAGATTTTAACACCAGGTATGCATTTACATTCTTGTCTTGTCCTTGTGTTTACAGCTTTCCATTATTTAAGTTCAATTCTGCAAAATCTTGTTATTAGTTCATACTTGCACTTTGGGGTTAGGGATTGAGCTTGCATCATTTTATCTTTCAATTACAACAAAGGAATAGAAATCCTAATAGGTAGCCTGTGGCTCTCTCTTCCACAAAAAGAAGTAGCCAATTGTGTGATACCTCTAGGCTCTTTCGTATTCCACAAGTGTGTGGTTGAAAGTGAGATTAGGGCATGTTTGCTTAGTGTCACTTTTTCTCCCACACAGTTATTTCTACAAAATATTTATTGACATCATCAACCATCTTCTTATAAGGCATTAAATTTTCATCCTTTGTTTGATAATCATCACTAATTTGATTGATGAAGAGTTGTGAGTCTCCAAAGACTTGAAGTTGTGTAATGTTCCATTCTATAGCCATGTTGATACCTGTAACCAAAGCTTTATATTCTGGTGTATTGTTGGTAAATGGAAAACTTAATTTGTATGCTTTTGGAATTGTATGACCTTGTGGCATGAAGAATAGAATGCCTTCTCCTGATCCATGTTGCGTAAATGAACTATCAAAGTATAATTATCATGTTTTTGTGGTGACCGTTAGGATATTAGCATCAGGAAACTCAATCTGTAAAGGATGGTCATCTTCAAGCGGTGCCTCTGCTAGTTGGTCTGCAATGACTTTCCCCTTTATAGCTTTTATGTCAACATACTCAATATCAAACTCACTTAGAATCATAATCCATTTTGCTAGTCTTCCTATTAATGTTGCCTTGCTGAGCAAATACTTCAATGGATCGATTTTAGCAATCAACTTGATGGAGTGAGATAGTAGATAGTTTCTTCATTTTTGAGAAGCAAAAACTACCGCCAAGCATGCTTTTTTTGTTGGTGAATAGTTGAGATCGTATCCCACCAGTGTTCAGTTGATGTAGTAGATGGCTCATTCTTTTCCTTCATTGTCATGTTGTGCAAGCAAATCTCTTAATGATACTTTGGTGGTTGATACATAAAGTAACAATGACTTTCCTATAATTGGTGACTTTAGGATGGGTGGTTGCATGAGATAGGCGTTGATCTTATTGAATGCATCCTCACATTGATGGTCCCACCTGAAATTAACATTTTTATGCAATAGATGAGTAAATGGTTGACATATATCTGCTAGCTAAGCAACAAATCTTTTGATTGACTGTAGTCTACCTTGAAGTGATCTTGGTTGACTGATATTCTAGGGAGATGCCTTTTTCATGAATACTTTGACCTTAGCTAGATCTACTTTGATACCTCTAGCTGAGACAATGTAGCCCAATAGCTTGCCTGAAGTGACACCAAAGGCACATTTCTTGGGATTGAGTCGTAGCTTATACTATTCTAACCTGTCAAAGATCTTTTCTAGTATTCCTATATGGTCTTCTCTATTTCATGATTTGGCCAATATGTCATCCACATAATCTTCCATGAATATATGCATCATGTCATGGAATATCATTGTCATAGCTCTCTAATATGTAGCACTTGCATTCTTTAGTCCAAAAGGCATGACATTCCTATTGGCAATTGACACTCATTGGAATCATATGTTTGTTACTGTTATCACTGTTTTAAAATTGGGTTCTTTCCCCATAATTGGCTATGGTATTTTGAATTTTTTTGAATAGGGTATGGTCTAAAGTGCTTCAGCTTTGTTCTAAACCTAGAGGGTTTAAGGGTTTTCCAAGTTTTAAACTTTATCTTTTGTATTAGATCCCCTGGTTTCTATTCCTTCGTTACTTTATTCCACTTAAGTCATGGGTCGCGGGGTCGTAAGAAGTGTCCCCCCTTGCTATTTACCTAGGCGGTTGTGTTAATTATTTGAAAATTTTCACCTTGTATTATTTCCTTCTAAAATGCCGGGCCCAGTAAACGCCGATCAACTTGGGGAAAGATCCGACGGTCGGCGCTATTTCGCAAGGGTTAAGTGCTCGCCCTTTAAGGCTGCGAAATAGCGAGGATGAATATCAGCCGTCCATGTGTCATGCGGAGAAAGTAAAGGATGTGGCCGTCGAAGAAGGTAGGGCCCCCCTTTGTGGTTTTCTTCTGGCGAATTATAAGGCAGCACGTGGCACAAGTCGCCGCGGTCAGCGGGTTAAGATTAAAGTTCAAAAGTGGGCCCCGAAGATGAGTCAGCTCATAGGTGGAGATGACCTGGCAGAGACAACTCTTACAGTTCACTGAGACCCCGTGGCTCCTTCGAGCAAATGAAAAATTGACAGGTCAGCTCCGAAGGTGACAAGGCGCCAGGTGTCCATGGCGTGTCCGTGGGCCCACCATCTCTGAGAGCTTCTACCAGGGTTTAAATGCCGAGCAAGTTGAGATATGATCTAATGGCTCGCGCTATTTCGCAAGGGTAAGATGCCCACTTCTTAAGGCTGCGAAATAGCGAAAGTTAACCAGGACCGTCCACGTGTCTTGATGACACGCGGTCTAAAAGGAAACTATGGGTCCCTACGGTTCCTGCTTGACGAATAAAAAATTGACAGGTCAGCTCCGAAGGTGACAAGGCGCCAGGTGTCCATGGCGTGTCCGTGGGCCCACCATCTCTGAGAGCCTTCCTAAGGGGTTAATATTAGCCGTCCACGTGTCTTGATGATATCGTAGGAGATAGACCTGTTGAGACGAAGGTAGGGCCCCCATGGTTCTTCTTCTGGCAAATGACAGAACGACAAATCAGCATAGTAGGTGACTAGATGCCAGGTGTTAGTGACGACTCAGCGGGCCCACCATTCCTGAGGACCTTTTCGAAGGATTAAAAGGAGATCAACTTGAAAGATGATCCAACGGCCTGCGCTATTTTGCAAGGGTGAGGTGCTCACCTTTTAAGGCTGTGAAATAGCGAGAGTTAACGAGGGTCATCCACGTGTCATGATGATGACATGGCAAAAGGGGAAAAACATGGGCCCGCCACAGTATAAAGGGTGACATTTGGCCAGTAGCAAAATAGAATGTAGAGGGATTTTCTAAGTCAATGATCAGATGCCGCGTGGTATTATGTAGCCAATAGAAGGATGGGACCCAGACTAAAGACAAAGCCGTCAAAATGCAATTCACAGTGAGACACTTGCAGGAAGGCTGCGACCCGTTGGAGTTAAAATATGAATTCTCGTATGAATTCGATTTTGAAGGGACGGCCGAAGCATGCGGAATCAATGTTATAGTTAAGGCCCAGAGTACAAGCATTTGATTTCCTAACAACCAAGTATAGAGATCTTTTAAAAGGATTTTGCAGAAGAGTAACATAGAGTTATCTTTTGCAAATATAGAGAAGGTGAATCAGTTGCAGAGCGAATTCCTCAAAGCAAGCATCAGGTTTTTTCTTATTTTGCAGCTATTCTTGTGTGTTGTAACAAGTGGAATTATTCTTGTATTACAGAAGTGTTTAAGAAGTGATATTCATCTGGTTGTTTTGCAAATGGCTCCTAAAAGGGAATTCTCTGGTAAAGTTGATTATTTAGAAAGGAGTGTGTGTGATGACTTTTTAGAACAATTGACGCTGTCAACCAACCAGGCATCTAAGGCTAAAGCGTTAGTACCCAGGGCTCCCCGTTTGAAGATTGGAGAAGGATTATATGACAAGGGTAATTGGTTAAGAGACCCATAGGTTGGACTGTCTGGGTTGGGATTATTTAGAATCGGATTTGGGATGAGCAATTCTCCTGCTCCTCAAAATAGCATTTAGGAATTAGATGTTGGGAAGTTGGTGGTCCCAGGGGTGTTCATGGATACAGATTTGTTAACCCAAATGGCGTTGAATTATGATTCAGTTACAAGGTGCATCCGGGATGTAAATGGAAAAACCCTCGTGGAAATTAATGCAGAAGAGTTGAGAAAAGCATTTGGGCTCAGTGAGTTCACCAACTTTTTGGAACCTATAAACTTCACACAATTAGCCCAGGTGTACAGGGCACAGAGGAATCATCTTAGGAATGGGCCTCTCAAAGAACTTTTTCTGAAAGTAGGAGGGTTAGCAGTTGTAGGGCCCAACACACAAGAGCCTTTTTCATTAAGTATGTTTACCTTGAGGGCAAAAGGGATGTATTGGGCACTTTGCCAAGTTCTAGGAGAGGATGCTGAATCGAATATGCCAAACCATTACTTGCTAATGATTGTTCAAATTTTGAATCCTTCTCTTGCTATTACATTCGATTATGCTTCCTATATTGCTGATGCTATCCATGGAGGATTGATAGGGATAAAGAATGGAAAGGTGGATAGGCCATTTGGGTGGTATTCACTATTGATGCACCTCTTTCTCTTCAAAGGTGGAGATTATTTCGCCAGTGGAATGGACCTGGTAAAAGAAAAGGAGGGGGAGAAGATGCCGGTACAACTATGGAGTACTGTATTGTCATGGGACAGAGAGGATGCTAGTTTTCTAAAGTTCGATAAGTATTTTGCATCCAAAATAAGGACTCTCCTTTGCTCTGACAACCCAAGAGTCCCCAAGATTCTCCTGGAGTTCTTAAGACCAAAAGAATTCGCAGAGAATATCAAGATAGTTCATAACTGGGGTGATATGTACTTATATCCAGTCTCCACAGTTTTCAGAGTCTTTGGTTTCAGAGGCACCCCATTTTTGTTACCATACCAAGTCCCCCTCAAAGTGGGAATAGCTGAGATTCTCAGACAAATTGGTGACCTGCAAGAGGCAGAGTTAATAGGCAGAGGTAAAGGGACTATTTTCCCTACAGCTACAGTAGCCCACCAATTTGTAATCACCAAGGGAGGCTGGAAATGTTTTGAGGATTTCCTCAAACCCTACCATTTGTCCACTGCAGTGTCTAGATGTGCTGATCCAGAGGATTTTTACAATGGTATATTCCGAAAGAAAGTAGCATGCAGAGGTAGGCCTCATCAATTCCATTTTCCTGAAGACCTCATCAGGAATGAATTTGATTTAGATGAGCAGGAGTTGAGGAAGGAAAAGTGGGTGGCTTACAGGAAGGCCCTGGATTTTGTGCATCAATTTGATGCTAGCTATGACCCATTGTCTAGCTTCTTCCCATTGGAAGAGAAGATAAAATTTTTGATTATTTGCTTTGAGGATGTGATGCAGACAATAAAGGAGAAGAGGGAGGTTGTAATTAAGAACAACCCTGAGAAAGCAAGAATGATTTTGGGGAAATCAGCTCCCACTAAAGTAATCCCTCCTGGTGATTATACCCTGCATAAGAAAGCAAGTTACAGTGTGTTGGTGTCTGCAACAGGGGAACCCTCTTCATCCAAAGGAAAGAGGAAGGCACAAGAAGCCATTGACATTCAGGACAGCCCAAAGAAGTAGAGGGTGGGAAAGGAAGTGCAGTCAGATACACCCCTATATTCCCCATCCCAATCCCCTCTCCACATAGGAGATGAGCAAGCAGCAACTGAATACCTCTCCCAGCTGGGCAGCTTGGGGGAGATTGCATATACATATGATGAAGTGGAAGAAGGAATGCCAGAAGAACCCACTGAAGCACAGATGGACATCACTTCAACTGAACTTAAAGGCCAGGAGTGGGATCCTGAGATAAAGAAGGCCACTAGTGCCTTTCTAGCTGATGATAGCTTCATCACATCTGAAGCATTCATGCAATTTATCTGGAAGCAACATATAGATAAATATAATGCTAGATGTGAAGCAAAAAAGGCAGAGCAGCCTAATAGAGATCCAGCCTCAGTGGAGGAAGAAATAAAACAGGAGATGATGGAAGAATTCAAAACCATCACTCCTGAACAGGGAAGGGATTTAGTAGCACAAGCTGGAGTGCTCATTTTACCAGAGTGGAATATTGTTGATGCTCTGGTGCTGGATGCAGTGAGAAAAGAGACCAAACCCATGGAAGGGGTTACATTCAGTAAGGACAATGCTACACTGGTCATGTGGTCCCTTAAAAGAAATGAGGACAAGAAAGGTAAAGATACCTCAGGGACAAGTCACATTGGTGGATTGATGGTCAAGAGAGTAGAGAGTACAGGGGTAGTAGAGGCTGCTAGCACAGTGTTAGAGACTGCCAAATTCAGTGTTGCAGTGGCTGAAAAGGAAGCTAAAGAAAGAGAGGCCCTTCAGCTTAAGTTGGAAACGGTTTTAAAGGCTTATGATAGTGCTAAGGAGGAGATAAGAGGCAAAGATAGCATTATTGCTAAATTGCAGAGCCAGCTGGCAGGACAACACTGACAAGGTGAGTCTTCAACATTAATGATCACCTCTTCTCCTGCAAGACCTCCACCTACTAGCCCCATCATTGAGCTCCCACCATCTCCTGCGCCTTCCAGCTCTCAAATGATTGAGATAACTCCCCAAGAATTGGAGAGCCTAAAGCAAACTCAGGCTTATTATGCAGGAAAGTATGAAGAGAAGATAAAAGCCACAATCTCCAGTTTTGCAGACACTATAAATGCCTTACTCCTTCACAATAGTGTAGGAAAGGTCATGGAGATATGGACTGAGTTAAGAAGAGATAAGGCCATTTTGACACCCATTTTTGACAGATGGAGGCCTAGGGAGCAAGACTTAGAGTTCATGTGTGTTTCCTGTGATGAAGCAAGATCTAACCCTATTATCAAATCCACTTCTGATATCACTAAGAGTTTATTGCAATTGGCAACAGAGGTGGATAATGTGGAAAGAAGGGTTAAATTGCTTAAAAAGGAATACACTGATCAAGTTTGTGAGTTGCTCCCAGGAATTTTTGCCAATCCAGATCAGCTGAAAGATAAGCAGATATGGCTCAATGAGATGGATGCCAAGTTGTCAGCAAGGGTCAAAGGAATCATTGATCTGGATGACACCTCTTTCTTTGTCATAACCATACAGGAAATAGAAAGAATTAAATCGCACTATAATTTTCTTAACTTGGAAGTCAACAAACTGAGGAATTCTTGGAAAAGGTTGACTAAGGTTAAGAATGATGTGATTAGTTTTGTATGGCCGACAGAAGAGACATATAGTGAGTGGGGAGTTAAATATTCTACTCGAGATCTGGAGTAGTTGGAGAGCGCCCCTGAAGAGCCAGAAGAGGTTGCAACTGAACAACCCGTTGAACAAACTGCTGGAGAAGCTGAAAAAAGCACATAACTGATTCACGCATAAATTGTAACCTCTTCAATTTTGAAATAATTGTAACAAACTTTCCTCGAGAAGTCCAAAGCTTTGTGCATCCATATTGTTATAAATGGATACCAGGACTAGAGAGAAGGGGATCACAAAAATTTTGTAAGAAAACGCTGCAGAAAAATTATCTGAGCTTTTCCAAAGTTTAATGGAGAATCAGACTTTTGTAAAATCTTTTCAAATGAATATCAATATACAGGCCGTAAGTTTTGAGTAAAGCTATGTGTCGTCTTCAATCTTGTCCTTAAGTCTATTTACTGTTTTCATTCTGAATGATCTAGGATTTTCTGTTTGATTGAAATGGTAAGGCAATCTCAGTATGGGTGTTTTTAGCTTTTCCCTTTAGGAGGGAAATTAAACATGCATGATCACTCTTACCAGTAAATACTTTAGGAGAAGCTTTGAATTTTGAGGACCATAGTTTAGTTTGAAGTGACTGAATTCTTGTTGGTGTTAGGCATTAGCAAGGATTTATGGAAACCAAGTTGATGGGAAGTATGGAGATATTTTATCTCAAGAGTTTTATTTGAGTTTGAGTGACTCTGTAGCCTTGGATAAGGCACTGGTCCTGATCGAAGCTGTTTATTGCATGCTTTGTTGATCGAATATGCTGAAGTTAAGTACTGTTTCATTCTTTGTTTTCAGCTGTTTTCAAGGTGAATGAACCCATTGGTTTTCTGGACCGATTTGCTATGGGTTTGTTGCTTAAGAGTGTGAAGTTAATTCACAAAGGGTATACCCACCTGGGCTCAAAGAAAAGCCCGAAGTGTAGAAGGTCTAACATAACCTTGTCATATGTTGTCTCTAGAATCCCTTTATCCTTGATGCCTCCTCGGCACCCATTTTAGATTGTATTATTTTGAGGGCATTGAAGGGGAATCAGATTTTGAGAACAACAGTTACTACTTATCAAATTGCCATTAGTTTTTATATTCAAAGTCATACTATATACTCTAGTCAGTTAACACTACCGAATCATGTAGTCGGTATACACAGAGAAGTCAGTATGCACAGTCTAGTCAGTTACAGAGGAAAGCAGTCACAGAACGTAGTATACACTGAGCTGTCTACCGAGTATCTTTTTATGTCTACCAAGTAGCAAAGATGACACACTGAGTGAAATGTGTTACCAGATTCATTGAACCTAGACATGCATATGAAAACATGTTACAAGATCGAGGCACATCTAACCATTATCACATTGGAAATTGCACTAGAAGATTGTGTATGATTTTGAGATCAATCTAACCAATGAAATATTTTCTATACTTATTCATTCGAGGAATCATGTTTGTAAGATCGAAGCAATGAATTGGATCACTGTCTTAAGGGATCTATTTATACCACATGAGTTAAGGGTGTGTACATGAGTGTAAGAAGACTGTTACAGAGACACAGAGGTCACCGAGAAGGTTTTCAGAGAACAGTCGAAGAACAGAGTAAACAGAAGGGTTTACCGAGTTACTATATGGGTTACCGAGTTATGGTATAAGTAAGGTAATCTATTCTGAGCACATAGAATCTACTATAACATTTCAGATGTAAAGTTGCATATATTTGTAATGATTTTATTGTAATATTGTGAAGTTGTAAGAGAAACATTTAACAGGGTAAAAGACTCTAATCAAGTCTATAAATTGTAAAGCCTCTAACTAGGTGCAACATTTAGATTAAGTGTTGTAAAATCCTTTAGCAAGATAGATCTAATAGATCTTGTTACTCCTAACAGGGTAAGCTATCAGAAATAGCTAATATGTAGCTCTAACCGAGCACTCTTTATTATTGCAGTAGTGAAGTGGGAGCCATCCCCATCGCAATTTTTCTCTCTAACCAAGAGTTTCTGCATAACCAAAATATATGTGTTATGGAGTGAATCATGTATGATTGTTATCTATTTGTTTTAACTTTATTTTATGTTACTACACTATTCTATTTATGCATAACAGTAAAGTTATCATTCAAGAAAATTTTTGGAGTACTGATTCACCCCTCCCCTCTCAGTACATTAGCTTTCCATATTGGGCCTACCAATTGGTATTAGAGCTTGAATCTTGAAAAAGGGTTTAGCTGCCTAAAGAGAAAGATCTTATCTATGGAAGGCTACAAACAATCTCAGAGGATTGTGTATCTGCAAGAAGAGCTGGATCATGCTAATCAAGTGATTGCAGACATGCAAAGGCAAATGTAAAAATCTCTGGAAGTAAGAAGAAGATTATCTATTGATTTGTAGGACTCACAAGAGTTAGTGGAACAAATTGAGACATCATCTAAGAATAGTATATCTGAAGAGACTGAAGAAATGATTGGAGTATTGAAAGAAAAGACCAAAGCACTGGCTGATCAACTAAAAGCAATGAAAAGAGAACATGAACATTTCAGCACACAAATTACTGAAAATCTAGATGCATTAAGGATAGCTAAGGATAAAGCAAGAGATATAGAAAGAGAGAAACAACAACTTGAAGTCTTAATATCTAATAAAAATGATGAAATCATAAGATTGACTGGGATTCAACAAAATATGGCAGATCAACTAGGTTATGCACGTCATGAAGCAATTCTGAAGAATGATGAAAATCAAGCATTGAAACTTGAAGTATCAAGATTGACCGATGAACTTGAAACATAGAAGAAATCTAGAGAAACATTGAAGAAGAGTTATGAAGCATCAAAGATGTTGGATGAGCAACTGAATACAAGAAGACCCAACAAAGATGCAGGGCTCGGTTACAAAGGAAAAGACTCTACCAAGAAAGGAATTCATACTATCGAGAGAGGAGAATCATCAAAGAAAGCTGGAAATAGGAATAACATCAAAAGAAAGAAGCCTATTTGCAACTACTATGGAAATCAAGGTCATACTACCAACATGTGCCAAATCAGAAAAGGTAAGCAACCGAATATCACTAAGTCCAATGGTTATTGTTACAATTGCAATAAATATGGTCACACATCTAACCAATGTAGGACAAAGTCTATTAACAACTATCAGAAGGCAAAATTCAAAGGGTTTTGTAGAAACTGCAATAAATATGGACATAGTACCGAGAAGTGCTGGCTTAAGAAAAAGAACTACATGTGGTCTGCACACCGAGCAAACACTAGAGGTTACCGAACTCACACAGATCCTTACCGACAATATGCAATAGTACCATGGGATTACAATACAAGGATATGGTGTGAATGTTGTGGAAGATATGGACACATTAGTACTAATTGTTTTATAAGGTTTGGAATGAACAACCGAAGATCATGGAGAAATCCTGGTATGACATGTTTTCATTGTCACAAAGTTGGACACTTGGCTGGAGATTGCAGAGATCAACTTAGAAAAGACACTGAAGAAATAAAAGAAAAATTAAGGATGATTTGGAAAAAGAAGGAAGTTGTATCAAATGAAGAAAGCACCTTACCTACCAAGTTAGGTGCACCTATTCCAAATTAATTAGTAAAGGTATTAAGGGACTGCAATCTCTAAAGGATAAAATCATAACAATTCCTATTCTATTATGTACTAAAATCAAAATCTGCATAGTTAAGATGCATTAGTAAGTTTGAAGTTCTATCAAAATTACTTTACAGGAAACCTGTCAAGTTGGTGAATACAGGAAGCCTGTCAAGTCGATAAATGAAGGAAATTTGGTTACTCGGTTAAAACAAAAAAGAGAGAGTAAATCGGTTAAAGGTGAACCGAGTGCATTTAATGTTTTTGACCTAACCCGCACGGAGCCCGATAAGGTATTTTGTGTACTTAAAATCATTTTTGCTATCATTTACACTTACCAAGTTTTTGAAAGAGCAGAGTAGAGAGATTCCAAGGTGATCAAACCTCATTCAAAGAAAATTCAAGGTATTTACATCAAATCTCATCGCACTGTTAAGCTAGCTTACCGATCGTATCAAATTGTTATTATCTGCTCAGTGTGAAGCATCTGTCGTTTGAAATTCTGAAACCCTAAGGACTCTTTACTAGTTTTATACCTGAAATCTTAAATGGTGCCCAAGATCCAAGATCCCATTATTGTCAAGAACATAGAGAAGCCCTCACTGAAATACTCTTTGACTCCTAAAGTCACCTCTGAATTGGATGACAAAACCGCCTTTTCACTCATCTCGGATCAAGTCTTGTTAGTCGAAGATGTGAGATTCTTCACTAAATGCTGTATTGAAGAACTCGGTCATGTTGAAATAAGAGAAACCTATGATGAATTATGTACCGATGGTGTATTAAACAACAAGTATGAACACATCAGAATCAAAGGATTGACTGAAGCCCTAACCTAGCCTCGTGTGTTCAAGCCCCAATGGGTCAAGTTTGTTTTGAGCAGAGTTCATGATGATTTCATGTAGCTAGAAGAGCAACAATTTAAAATCACCAAGGAAATCATTCATGTGATCACCGGTTACCCTATCTATGATCATGCACGAGCTCAGAAGATGATATCACAGAAGGAATTGATCAGTTTAATCCGAGTGGAATCTAATTACAAAGGACTAAAATTGAACAATGTCACTGATGCAAAACTTAAGTTTTCTATTAGAGTAATTGGTTACTGTTTCTTCCAATCAGCAAGGAAAAACAATGTACCCTGTGCAGCAGTTGACTTAGCTTATAAAATTGTGAAAAAGGGAATGAAAGTTGACTTATGTGAAGTGTTACTGAAGAACCTGTTTGAGAATCTGAACACAATAAGTAAGCCGAAGAAGAACAACTCGGAAAATACTGTAAAGTTTGGTTCACTTCTTGTATGCATGTTTTTCTACTTTGAAAAATTCTTTCCAATAGTAGGTAAAGTAGTTTGGGAGCTACACCGACCAATCACCCATCATATTAATGACTTTATCAAGAAGCTAGGTGATAATTTCAATGACATAATGGATTATTATTTTAGTAAATTTCAAGAGAAGATGCACAACAGGTACCGAATTCCACCCCAGCTAGTGGAGAAATATAAAGATGATATATGCTTTGAGGTAGACACTGACTACTGTTATGTGAATGCTGTGGAACTGGGGACTCAATCTTTTCCACCTATGGGTTACGAGATTGACTTTGACATCACACAACATCAAATTGTTGCATTTCTTATGTTACCAAGGCATGCTACCGAGCTGAGGTATGAAACCTATGAAGAAGTGAAGGGAAAAGTAAAAATGAGAATTGTAGTACCCAAAGCTACAAGGAAAGCAACAAAGATGATAAAGGTTTTAATGGAGAAATTCAAAGAAGATTCTTCCTCCACACTTTTCAAAGGCACTCTTGCCATCATCGAAGAGGAATCTAAAGCTCAAGAGGTAGCTATAACACTGAGCACTGAACTGCCTAAGGGTAAAGTGTTAAAAAGAAAGAAACAAGACACTTCAAAGGCCCTACCGACTCCTCCAACAAAGAAACCTAACACCAGAGCATTAACTGCATCATCGAGTAAGAAACAAATGAGTGTTACTACTCCCAAGGTAATCGAGACCTATAAGAAATCTACTCAGAGACTCATTTTGGCAAAAGAGTCTAGTGATACAGAATCTGAAGATGCAAACAAATTCCAGATTGTCAAGAGGAAGAAGGTAAATATACATAGTGTTGACAACTTCTATGCTAATCTAAAAGAATATGGTGGATTTGGTTCATTTAGATATGTCAAGTATGAAACTAGAAATAATGATGAGAAGAGACAAATTAAAGAAGTTGTCATCTACACACTTCTAAAGTTCTGGTTAGCTCCATTGGAACTAGTAAAGTCACTTCCAAATGAACTTTATTTGCATATTGATAATAGGAGGAAGTATGCAATGGACTTAGAGAAACAAATCAAAGAAAGAAGTCCAGTCCTTCTCTTTCCTGATATGTTAGTAGCAGAAATAAAAGAACATCTGACAACCTACAATTCTAAGTTTCTTGTCAAACAGAGAGCCTTAAAACTAATGAATGGGCTATATATTGATGTAGAAAATGAGACAAAAGCAAAATGATAGGAAGTCTTCAAAATAAAGGATGCTGGTGAACAATCTACAGTTGAAATCGTTGATGTCATCAAGCACGATCCTGATGTCACTGAGCACGGTCCTGATGTTACCGAACAAGACCCGATTGACACTATTCAAATAGATGAAGATGTCATGGATATAGAGGAACCAGAGTAGGAAATGATAGAAGGCACTACTTATGCAAAACTTGTATCTAGTGAATCTGTTTTAGAACAAGTTCAGCCTTATCCACCGATCACTCAACCTGTCTCTGTCGAAGCTCCTCAGGATACAACACAAGGCACCGAAGGTCACAAGTCTACAATAGGAGAAGCTACTACTCTAGAATAGACCTCTCAAGCACCTTCGAGCATAAAAAATGTAGCAGCTGAGACACCCAGTACCGAGACACCAAAAGACACCATAGTGGCTACAGGAACTGACCAAAGTGTTGCCTCTACCGAGCAACCTACCAAGGGTCAGCAAGCCTCTCAAGCTATTGTCTTGGTCCAACGGACCAAAGGTAAAGAGAAGAAAGTGAAAAAGCATAGTTTCAAAGTTGATTTATCTAAACCAATAGTGTTGCCCAATGTGGATATATCAAAATTAAAGGGGCAAGCACTCATTGATTTTGGTGAACTATGCAAAGTGAAGGCCGAACAAGAAAATTAGATGGTCATACAAAAGAAGAATAAAGTACTTCTGAAGGTGAAGACACTGCTATTAGATATGCTACCTACAACTACAGTGTCAACTGATGCAGCCATCCACATTCAACTGGATGAACTCCTTAATCAAATAGAAACATCCAGAGTTGATGCATCTGAGTATTTGAGCAAGCTAAAAGACAAGGAGCTTACTGCAAAAATGATAGAAGAGGTACAGAAAGCTCTAGCTATTGGCAAAGTCAAACTTGTCAAATTCATTGCTAAGTTGTCCCCTCAACTCAAGCACATTCTTTATTTATTTCAGAAACTCTGTACATTTTCTATATTCATTAAAGACATTAAAAATAAAATAGATGCAATTGAGAAAGAGATCACTGATCTCTCCAATAAGTTGACCCCAGAGCCCAATTCAGTTCATAATTTTTATACCAAGCTTCAACAGCTCATGGCTCAACAATTGGAACTAAGAAATGAAGAACATAAGATCAAGATGGATATAATGACACTCCAGACATTATTCCTTCCTCATCGTTCATCAGTTCAAGAACAGATTAACCGAGCCACACGCCTATCTACTAAACAAGAGGGAAGCACTCTTGATGGCTTAATATCACTATTGGCTGATATTCAAGCTCAAAATTCTTTAATGGAAAGTGTAAAGGATGCACTATCTGTTGCTCTCACCGACGCCCGAAAAAAGTACAAATCCATTTTTGACCAGTTACCACCCCTGGATGGAAATTAAGTTTTTGATGTTTATCAAAAAGGGGGAGTAATACTATATTTGGGGAGTGATATAGTTTTGATATAGTTTTGATCAGTATTGAGAATGATATAGTATTCAGAGTATTGTATACAGGGGGAGTATACCGAGCAGAGTATGCAGAGTATCCAAGGACAGTAAGCAGAGCACACAAGCACATAACTGAGCATGCAAAATTAGAGTTATGTAGAGTATAATGATAAGGGGAGTATATCTAAATATACTATTTCATTGACTATTGTATATACTGTCAAGTATAGTCATTTTGCAAAGTATATAGATTTTTGAGTTATGACTTTGAAAGTAGTTTTTGTCAAACATCTCAACTAATGTCAAAAGGGGAGATTGTTACTACTTATCAAATTGCCATTAGTTTTTATATTCAAAGTCATACTATATACTCTATTTAGTTAACATTACCGAATCATGCAGTCGGTATACACAGAGAAGTTGATATGCACAGTCTAGTCGGTTACAAAGGAAAGTAGTCATAGAACGTAGTATACATCGAGTTGTCTACCCAGTATCTTTTTATGTCTATCGAGCAACAAAGATGACACACCAAGTTGATATACATTGAGTGAAACGTGTTACCAGATTCATTGAACCTGGACATGCATATGAAAATGTGTTACAAGATTGAGGCACATCTAACTGTTATCACATTGGAAATTGCACCAGAAGATTTGTATGATTTTGAGATCAATCTAACCAATGAAATATTTTGTATAGTTATTCATTTGAGGAATCATGTTTGTAAGATCGAAGTAATGAATTGGATCACCGTCTTAAGAGATCTATTTATACAACATGAGTTAAGGGTGTGTACATGAGTGTAAGAAGACTGTTATAGAGACACAGAGGTCACCGAGAAGGTTTTCAGAGAACAGCCGAAGAACAGAGTAAACAGAAGGGTTTACCGAGTTACTATATGGGTTACCGAGTTATGGTATAAGCAAGGTAATCTATTCTGAGCACATAGAATTTTCTATAACATTTCATATGTAAAGTTGCAGATATTTGTAATGATTTTATTGTAATATTGTGAAGTTGTAAGAGAAACCTTTAACAGGGTAAAAGACTCTAATCAAATCTATAAATTGTAAAGCCTCTAACTAGTTGCAACATTTAGATTAAGTGTTGTAAAATCCTTTAGCAAGGTAGATCTAATAGATCTTGTTACTCCTAACAGGGTAAGCTATTAGAAATAGCTAATATGTAGCTCTAACTGAGCACTCTTTATTATTGTAGTAGTGAAGTTGTGGGTGCCATCCCCACTGCAGTTTTTCTCTCTAACTAAGAGTTTTTGCGTAACCAAAATATATGTGTTATGGAGTGAATCATGTATGATTGTTATCTATTTGTTTTAACTTTATTTTATGTTATTGCACTATTATGTTTATGCATAACAATAAAGTTATTATTCAAGAAAATTTTTGGAGTACTGATTCACCCCTCCCCTCTCAGTACATTAGCTTTCCATATTGGGCCTAGCAATGTTGTCATTGATGGCAACAAGATTCTATTCAAGGCATATACCGACATTTGGAGGCATACATTGGAGGATACCGACATTGAGTATTCAGGGTCATCACTGACACCGACACCGGCACCGACATCTAGCATTTCAGTGAAGCCGACATCAGTCTGGATCCGAAATGTTTTATTGTAAAATCATTTTGTAATTTTTGTGTAAGGCCGACATTGAACATCTTTTGTATTGTAAGTCGACATAAGGCATATTGTTTGTAAGGGTATATAAGTCAGTCTATTGGGTCTTTTTGAAGATGAGATATAGAGGACAATGTATATGACATGCTAGAAAAACTATGTGATGCGAAGGATATGTATGAAGGTCATTTAGTATGCAAATGTAATATCATGCTATGATCAGTAGATAGTTTGTAAATCATTCTTGGAGGAAGAGGAGATATCGGTAGAAGGTTTAGGGATTATGAACCGGTATAGAACAGAGCTTTAACCTGAACTCTTTTTGGCATTGCGGATGCATTTTGTGAGTTCACTAGTACTGTCTTATTTCAACAGAAGCTTGTAGTCAGTGAGACTCTTTTGTGTTGAGAAGTGTGCTCTAGGCGATGTGCCTTCTTGCATGTGCAGGCCCCCATGCTATGTAATATCTTTCATATGGCCAGTGAATTGATATTGTGGGTCACAAATCCCACCATGATTTTTCCTCTTTGAGGTTTTCCACATATAAATTCAGTGTTTTATGGTGTTCAATCACGTGGCTGGTTTATTTACTTCATATTATATGTTTCTTCATTTACCGGTTTATATGAGTATGTTATAAAAGGTTAAAATCTTGTGTTACCAGTAGAACACTGATTCACCCCCCCTCTCAATGTTCTTGGGTTCATTGCATTCCAACAATTGGTATCAGAGCTTGGTACCTCGAAGGAAGTTTAACAACTTGAGGAAGATCTCAAAACTAGAATCATTGAACATGGCTATGGAGAAGCAACTTGAGATGGCACTTGAGGACTATGATGCTGAAAGGATGAAGAACTTCAAATTGCAAGATGAATTGAATTCTGCTAAAGAATTCATTCTTATTCTGCAAGAAAGGTTATCATCAGCTCAAACTAAGAGAAAGGAACTTTTGCAAAACTAGGATAATGAAGAGAAAAATGAACATAAGGAACAATGTCAGAAATTGAGTCAAGCTATTGTGGGATGCAAAATTCATCTTGAAATAAACAAAGCAATCAATTAGAAACAAGGGAAACCATGAGTCCCTATCCTAATCAGAATTTAACAAATAATACAATGGAATAACACAATTAAGAAATAGGAATTATAAATCAAATCAAATCAAGAACTCCCTATTTTGTGATTGTGTATTGCTTCCATTGCTCTTCTCCTCTTCGTGGTATGATGGCTCTCAGATATTGCGGTGGTAACCTGCAAGTGACACAAAGATTCAAAGTTCGTGATTGTTGAAAATGGAGATGGGATGCTCAATTTATAAAAAATTGGAGAAGATTGATTGAAAGGTGGAACAAAATGATCAAGAGGTGTGAACTCAGGTGAGCTCAAATGCAAATTGATAGTTGAACTGCTGATTGGAGGAGTGAAACTAAATAGATTGAATAGATTAACTAAGTTAACTGATTAAGAAAAAGCTAACTGAAGGAAGAAAAAAGATGATTGGAGGAAATAAAGAAGATGACAAAGAAAGCTTAATTTAGAAAAAGCTAACTAAAAGATGAAAATAGTTAACTGATTGAAAGATATTAGAGAGCTTTATTTAGAAAAAGCTAACTAAAAGATGAAAATAGAGATTGGAGAGATAAATGATTTAATTAATTAATTTAGCATGTGCTTGCATTTAGATCTAGATTATCAAGATATTATTCAAATAATTGAATTTATTAATTCAATTTAGCATTTGAATATATTTAGAACTTGACTTTGATTTTCAGTTTGGTTTTTGAAATCATGCACATGTATTTGAATTTGGAAGAAATTAGAAGAATATGAAATTAAATGAAATTAGAATTTGGGGATTTGGAAATGGAAGAATTAATTAGTTAATTAAATAATTTAAAGAAACTATTTAATTATTTTGAAATGGAATTTAATTAAATAATAAAGATTATTTAAATTAAAGGAATTAAATCACAATTAATTAAATAATAAATATTTAATTAATATTTAGAAAAGGGTTGAATGATTATATGATTAGAGATAGAAATTGAGAATTAATTTATTTAAATAATAAAGATTATTTAAATTGGGGAATTAATCAGAATTAATTAGCTAATTAAATAATTTAAAGAAACTATTTAATTATTTAGAAATTGAGTTTAATTAAATAATAAAGATTATTTAAATTAAGGGAAATAAATCATAATTAATTAAATAATAAATATTTAATTAATATTAAGAAGAGGGTTGAATGATTAGATGATTAGAGATAGAAATTGAGAATTAATTTATTTAAATAATAAAGATTATTTAAATTAGGGAATTAACCATAATTAATTAAATAATAAATATTTAATTAACATTTAGAAAATAGTTAAAAAGATTAAATGATGATAGAAATGGAAAATAGAATAATTAGTAATATTATGAGGAAATATGAAATTAGAAGAATAAGATTAATTAACTTAATTAAATAATTAAAGAATTAAGTATTCAATTAGAATAATTAGTACATGATCAATGAGACATTTTTAGGTGTCTACATTTGCCCCTCTTTGAGACAATGTCGAAATGATATTGTTTCAAAGAAAACAAAAAATTTCTGCCCCAGTATGCCCTGGTGATACACTTAGGGTGTAATGCCCCCTCGAGAGATTGTTTGTGCATTAAAGACATGAATGATCTCTCAAATAAAAAAAGAATGTGAGATGAAAGATAGAAGAATAGTTAGTTGATTAGAGATAGGGATAGGTGATGTGAAGATGATATTGAGATAGAATATGGGAGAATAGATTGATGAAATAGAATAATGTTAGATGATAGAAAATGATTTAGAAAGAGATGATGAGAAAATAATGTTTAGAAAGAATATACGATTTAGAGAGAAGATGGGAAATCAACAGACTATCAAGAAACATGAGATGAGAATGAAATTGAATGAATCACGAACCTGTGTCACATATTTTTTTGCATCAATATATATTCATCACTGAGCCTTATTATTGAACAATGGAGCTTAGCACATCAGGGTATAAGGAACCAAGATGTAAAGATATCTCACTGAAGAAACAAACATGTAGAAGACAAGTAGCAAACAAAGAAAAATATAATGTCCATCATGGCCCCTCTAGTCACTTGTAGACATCCTTGAGTAGCATAGGAACTGTGAGATTTTGCCAAGATCAAGGGCACAATGAAAAGTATAAAAATAGAGACAAAAGAATGACAAGAAAAAATTGTATTCTCATCAATATGAAAATAATCAACTGGATTCATCAATACAATGAATATAGACCTGCTTATATAGGCAAGGCCATATGGATGTACAAGCACACAATCATGACATGTGGCTCAATGAGAAACAAGGGTAGGTAAGATATACTAGGGGTAGGTAGGAGAAATAATATAATATTCCACAAGAGGTGGATGACCCACCGAATGTGGAGTGTAACAGCAAAATAAGACCACAAAAGGTGGAATTTCTCCTACAAGCTCTATCCCTATGTGCACACTTCCCTAAGCGTCTCAAATCCAAACTACGAAGAGATGCATTATCCTAAGTTAACTTAAGTAAAGTGTAATAATATCCATAATGAATATTTATTTACACCAACACCCCCCCTTAAGTGCAACTTAAGGGAATGAAGACTTAAGTCAACAATGCAAGATGGGTCCTGGCTACTAGGCCATGATGGGTACCCATGTACAATATGCAAATGCAAGTAAAACCATGCAATGCAATGTCTCACAAATGGAGAAAGGGAGAAAACCCAGTGGGAAAAAACTCCCCCCCAAAAGAGAGATGAAAGTACAAAAGAATCTCAAAGAAGAAGGACAAAACCTCAAAGAGGAAAAAGTCCCCCCCATAAGAGAGGAAGGAGAAGTCAGCTGACCCCCCCTAATGACACATCTCGCACCCCCAAGAGAGCTCGCAACTGCTAGAACTTACTCTCGGTGAAAGGTTTGGTGAATATGTTAGCAACCTGCTCCGCTGTAGGACAATACTGCAAATCAATGACCTGCTCCTGAATGAGCTCTCGGATATAGTGCATGTGAATCTTGATGTGTTTGGTCCATTGGTGCTGGACTAGGTTCTTCGAGATTGCAATAGCACTCTAATTGTCGCAATGTAGAACTGTCCGTCATGGAGTGGTGAACCCAAACTCTGTGAGAATCTGCTGGAGCCAAATGGTCTCAGTCGTTGTCTTAATAGCACCTCGATACTCAGCCTCAATCGAAGAGAGAGAAATAGCATGTTGCTTCTTGCTCTGCCAACAAATGGGGCCGGAACCAAGGTGAAAATTGTAACCAGAAGTAGACTTACAATCATCAAGATCGCCAGCCCAATCGGAGTCTATGTAACCAACTAGGTGAAGTCCTGTGCCTACTGCATAGTGAATCCCATAGTGATGTGTACCCTGGATGTAATGAAGGATGCATTTGGTGGATTTCCAATGAAGCTCATGTGGTTCCTGCATGAAGAGGGAAACCATGCCAACTGCAAATGAAATATCAGGGTGTGTATGGGTCAAGTAGATGAGACTACCCACAAGTTGACGATACAAAGTGGCATCAACTGGTGGAAAAGAACACTGAGCCTCAAGCTTGACTCCTGAAAGAAAGGGAGTCGGTGCAGGCTTACAATCAACCATATGAAAGTGTGCAAGTAGATCAAGAGCATGCTTGGGCTGCGATAGTGTAATCCCAGAAGGTGACTATAAAATCTCTATCCCGAGAAAGTAGTGCAAAAGACCCAAGTTAGTCATAGAAAATATATCATGCAAAGCAGATTTGACCCTGCTAATGATGGATGCGACACTCCCTATAATGATCAAATCATCAACATAGAGCACAAGGATCAAGTGAGAGTCATCCTGTCGCAAAATGTAGACATTCGGATCGGAATGACCGCTGGTGAACCCTGCGGAGAGAAGAAAGGAATCCATCTTGGCATACCAAGCCCTGGGGGCCTACTTAAGGCCATAGAGAGATTTCCTTAGTCTGCAAACCAAAGAAGTATCCTGGATGAAACCCTGTGGCTGCTCCATATAAATCCTCATCAAGATCACCATGAAGAAAAGCACTCTTCACATCCATCTGATGTACAGCCCAACCATGAGCTGCAGCAATAGCAAGTGTCAAGCGAATGGAGTTCATCTTGGCTACGGGTGCAAAGGTCTCAGTATAGTCAATACCTGCAACCTGAGAGAAACCTTTCGCAACAAGCCGAGCCTTATACTTATCCACACTACCATCCGTAGCATACTTGGTCCAATAGATCCACTTACATCGAACCATCTTTCTCCCCTTAGGGAGATGGACTAAATCCTATGTGTTGTTCCTCATCAAGAAACTATACTCTTCCTCCATGGCTTGGTCCCACTCAAGAACCCATGATGCTTCCCAAAATGTCTGTGGATTGGAAGTAGTAGCAATGAATGCATGTGGAAGATCATGATGTTGTGATCGAGTTCTCTGTGTATTTGAAGGATCCCCAACAAGAGAACCCGCGGACTCAAGTGTATGCCGAGCCCAATGAGGTCTAGGTGGAGGTGGAGAACGAGGCTCCTCAACTGCAAGTGGACCCTGTGGAGGTGTAACCCTACGAGTCGGAGTTGAAGGAGTCTCATTATCTGAATCAGTAGCATCACTATCCATAATCGAGGAAGGTGGAGGAGGTAGAGAGGCTAAGCTAGGAGAGCTTTCCTCAAAGTGAACACTCCTCTCAATGAACACCTCATGTGTCTCAGGATCCATCAATCTATATGCCTTAACACCCTCAGGATATCCAACAAATATGCAAGGCCGACTCTGAGGTTCCAATGCCTTGCATTTCTGTGGAGGTATGTGAGCCCATGCTGGACACCCAAAGACTCTGAAATGTCTCACAATCGGTTTCCTACCAGCCCAAGCCTCAAAAGGAGTAATACCTTGCAAAGCTTTGTGAGGAACCTGATTCTGGATGTGTGTGGCACAACTGATAGCCTCGGCCCAAAAGGCGGGATCAAGAGAACGTGCATGAATCATACAGCTAGCCATTTCTTTGAGAGTTCTATTCTTGCATTCTGCAACTTCGTTCTGATGTGGAGTGTATCCAACAGAATGCTGAAGATCGATTCCCTCAAGTGTACAAAAATCCTCAAGCCTCTTGTTCACATATTCCCTTCCATTATCTGTACGAAGAATCTTGACTACTTTCCCAGATTGCTTCTCCACATGAGTCTTGAAGTCCTGAAATTTGTCAAATACTTCACTCTTATGAATAAGAAAGTAGACCCAAGTGAAGTGGGAGTAGTCATCAATGAAGGTGAGGACATAGCGGGCCTTGCTAAATGAAGGTGCTGGAAATGGACCTGCTACATCGCTGTGAACAAGTTGAAGAACTTCCAAAGCTCTCCAAGCTTTCCCTTTATCAAACTTCTCTTCAGGATGCTTGCCCATGGAACAACCTGAACATACACCCTCTGAAAAACTAATTCGAGGTAGACCTGTGACCATGTCTTTAGTGCTTAGCTGTTGAAGATAGCAGTAGTTGAGGTGAGATAACTGCTCATGCCATAGCTTACTTTTGCAATTTGAATGAGTAAGCAAGGCCCTAGAAGGTGAACTTGGCACAAAGTGGGAGAATGAATAAAGCCTTGAGTTGTCATTGACTTGTCCCACTGCTACCAAGGCATCATCATCAAGTTCTTTTACCACAACTAAATCTGGTGTAAATTCAACCTTTTTCCCATTCCCATAGTGAGTGATTTGGTAGATAGAGAGAAGGTTGGTAGACAAGTTAGGAACATAGAGAACATTCTCAAATGTTCCATCATCCATGTCAACTGAACCTTTTCCTTCAACCTCTACTTGTGTATCATCACCTATGTAAATGTGAGGTACCTTAGATGGCTCCAATGAAGAAAACAGCTCCTTTGTAGAACCCATGTGATATGAGGCACCCGAGTCAAGTATCCATTGCTGTGAAGAACCTATTGTAGCCACAAATGCTTGCCCTTTTCCCTTAGAATGTGCGGAAGAGGAAGGAGATGAATCCTTCTTTGTGTAGGCAGATGGCAAGTTGATGTTGTTTTTCTTAAGAAGATTAGTTAACTCATCAACTTGCTTTGTGTGGCATCGATGCTCATCATGACCATACTTCTTGCAATATGCACAAGTTGGATTATCCTTCTTAGGTGGTGTCCCCTTCTTGGAAGAGGATGAAAAATCGCCTTGTGATGGAGAGGATGATTGTCCTTTTTCCTGTTGTGGCTGTGACTTAGATTGCTTCTTCTTCTTGTTGGAATCTTTGCCTTGACTTCCTTGATTCCCTTGATTAGCCACCAAAGCCTTGGACTTTGAAGACTTGAGAAACCCCATGTTCAACAACTTAGATTGTTCCAATATCAACATTTCTGTGAAAGCATCAAATGAAGGCATAACATAGGAACTCCCCACTATCAAACGATGAGTTTGGAAGCTAGACACAAATGTTGCATATTCTGGTGCAAGCTTGTCCAACAAGTTGAATATCAACTGAGCATCCTTTTTGTCAATTCCACAATCCTTAAGCTTTGCTCTTAGTTCATTTGCTTTGGTGACATAATCTTGGATTGTATCAAAACTCTTGGGATCCAAGTTGGTGAGCTCATTGTCAATCTTATAACCTCTGATTTCATCAACTTGACCATACAATTTCTGAAACATATCCCAAGCATATTTGATTGTAGTACACTTCTCAATATGAAAGATGAGGTTATCTGATACATACTTGCACAAAGTTCCAAGAGCCATGCAATTCTTAGTGAGCCATTCTAATTGAGCATTAGGATCAACCTTAGGTTCAGGTGGTGCTGCTATTGTTCCATCTATGTAATGCGTGAGACCTTTTTCCATTAATTTGCTCCATACTTTAATTTTCCATGATGCATAATTATGTGGAGTTAAAGGTGGAAATTTATGAGGACTTATTGCAAAAAAAAATGAAAGAGCGCAAGGAAAGAGAGGCACAATCACACAAGACACCTCCCCAAATTCACTCAATCAAAGAACCCCCCCCAAAAGTGATGATTTGGCACTTTATACTTAGTGCGTGTACAATGGGCCACTTGCAAAAAATGGCAAAGTGGACTTCTCATTTCAATTTTACAAGTGCCTCAATAAGGCCAAAAGAGACTCAAACTAATAATGCAAAAGATCTAAACTAAGATCCAAGCAATTTACAAGTACCAAATAGGCCAAATAAGACCAATATCTGAAAGTACAATTTATACTTTAAATCTCTAAAATCTGATCATAGATTATAAAAGTAGATGAAAAAACATGCACTTTCAAAAAAAAGGGCACTTGAAAAGGAGGTCGTATGAGCTCAAACGAGGCCTTTGAAGTTGCAGAATTGAGGATTGGACAGGTACAGCTGAGAGAATATGAAAATTCTAAAAAACATGTGCACCAAAACCAGAAAATAACCACACCACTGTGAAGAGCATGAAAAATTAGCCCAAATAAAAAAACATTGCACCCAAAAAGGAGCAAAATTGAGCAAGTTATGGGCCTCCAAAGTTGACCCAAAAAACCAAACTGCTCAACGGAGAGGGGTCTAAAAAATTCCAAAGAAAATGTTGACTAGGCGCTGACTGGGCGCTGCTCACTAGACAGAAGCTGACTAGGCGTTGACTATGCTATGCTAATTGGGCAGAAGGTATGGATTCCAAAAATAATTTTCAAATTTTTTAAAAAAAAAATTTCAAAAAAAAATTTCAAATTGGAAAATAATTTTCAAAATTTTTTTTTTTTTGAAAAAAATCCGAAAATTTCGTACCGTACCGCCCGAATTGGGCAGAAAATTTCCTCCACACCCAAAAATCGATTTTCGCCAAAATAGGTCGAATTTATACTCAATTTTTATGGAAACGGCCTCCTGGACGCAATGGTGAGGTTGAAAACACTCTAAGATGCCTCTAAAAAGCACAGTTCCTCAAATCCAAAAATAGAAGCCTTTCACGATGTCTCCAAAAACCAATCAATGAAGCCCCAAAGGCTCTGATACCATGTGAGATTTTGTCAAGATCAAGGGCACAATGAAAAGTATAAAAATAGAGACAAAAGAATGACAAGAACAAACTGTATTCTCATCAATATGTAAATAATTAACTAGATTCATCAATACAATGAATATAGGCCTACTTATATAGGCAAGGCCATATGGATGTACGAGCACACAATCATGACATGTGGCTCAATGAGAAACAAGGGTAGGTAAGAAATACTAGGGGTAGGTAGGAGAAATAATATAATATTCCACAAGAGGTGGATGATCCACTGAATGTGGAGTGTAATAGCAAAATAAGACCACAAAAGGTGGAATTTCTCCTACAAGCTCTATCCCTATGTGCACACTTCCCTAAGTGTCTCAAATCCAAACTACGAAGAGATGCATTATCCTAAGTTAACTTAAGTAAAGTGTAATAATATCCATAATGAATATTTATTTACACCAACAGGAACAATATCTGTCGCCAAATGATAAAAGATAAAGACTGACCCGAACAAAATTCAGCAGCTATACTGACCTTGTGCCTTCGTTCTCAGTTGCTTGATGTGATGGTTGATAATGTCTGATCTCAGAAAGTTGCGAACCCCATTTAAGACTGACTTGTCTGATTTCGAGTGTATCCTCTTCTGTTTAAGACAAGATAATGATCACTTTGATATGGATATGATATGATTGATAAGACAGTTTGATTAGTTGATTGCAGATGTTTGACTAGATAGTCGTATCCTTTTTTAACTTTGTGCGAAGTGTTTGTTGGATATTTGCTAGGGTATTTGTTTCTCACAAGACATGTTATTGCAAGTTTTTTGATTGATTGATTTTCGATTTTTAGTTATTTTCCAAGAGCTTTTTCGATGTTTTTGGATTATTTAGATCGATATTTGAATTTTTTTTGATTGATTTTTTTCAGGACATTTTTCAGATGTTTTTTGGTTGATTTTTTTTCAGGATCGTATTTGAATGTTTTTTGGTTTTTTATGGTTTTTCATTATTTTTGGATTTTGAGTTTTTCCACTGTTTTTTGGATTTTGAGTTTTTCAATGTTTTTGGATTTTGAGTTTTTCAATGTTTTTGGATTTTTTTTTTCAGGACTTTATATGATTTTTTGGATTTTGAGTTTTTCAATGTTTTTGGATTTTTTTTTCAGGACTTTATATGATTTTTTGGATTTTTTCAGTTATGCCCCCAGTGTGTAGACCTGTATGACATGATGATCTGCAGAATGTATGTAGAGACAAATGAATTTTTGACATGACCTATGTGAATGCAATATGCATGATGAAGATGCATTTCCTATTCAAACAAGGTTGACTATGCTTGTTTTAGTATTTGTAATACACCAATTGACTTGGAGGTGCAAAACATTTCATAGATAAGCAATCAATCAATTTTTAAGGTCCTTCGGAACATTCATCTCAACACACTTAGTGACTAGGATTTACAAATGGAGACGCAGAAAACTTCCCCACTGGTTCTTGAAACTTTGATCTTCTTTTGCCCATATGTGTGCAGATGAGTTAATTCTTGCTCTTGTGTTCACTAAAGATCCTTAGCATCCTATATGACTAGCTACATGGTTTTTCTAACTTCAAAAGCATCCCGAATAGAGCCTCGCTACCAGCAAGCCTTGAGAGCTTCGACGAGGTTATAGACTATAATTTCTCAAATATTACTCCATTTCCAGTAGGCGTTCATAGCCTTGATGGAGTTACTTATATGTTCCCAGAGTCAATCTTTTTTATCGCATTTGTATTCATGATATTTCTGTTATATATCATTGCTCTTTTTGCCTTTAGATGGATATTTGGCATAGCTCTTTTTCTTTTTTATTTTCTTGCCTTGACTTGTAAGTAATGAAACCTACTTGGGTGTGATAATTATAGCGGTGCTGAAGTAGAATTTTAGATTTTTCACTAGTCATATGATCAACTAGGTGTCTAGAATGAATTAGAGATCTTAATGTGTGAGATATAGCAATTGATAGAATATGATCAACTAAGCGTCGTCACAGGGTAATGTTGAAAATGAATGACCTTATGACCTCAAAGATTTCATTTCCGAATATCTAAGAAAGGAGATGACCCTTGTTTTCCTTTAGATGCAAACGAATGATAAAATTGAACAGTTGCCTTGTTTTATTGATGCTTCTATATGAAAATGCGAAAACTTTTAAGAATGTGATGCATCTCAAAAAGGAAACTATATGTAATGCAGTGTTTTAAATGATATGATATGCAATGCAGAAAGTAAAACCTAAACTACACAACCCTTAGGTATAATATTTCTTAAGGTGCATGTTGTTCATAGGGTCAAAGATTGGATCTCCCTCCATGGTAGCCAAATGATAGGCTCCATTGTCTATGACCCTAGTTATAATGAAAGGACCTAGCCAATTAGGATCGAATTTTCCTGGCCTTTCTCATTCTCCTAGGTTCCTTTGATTTTCTTTAAGTACTAGATCTCCCACTTGAAAATTTCGTTGGTGGACCCTTTTATTATAACTTTGTCTCAATCTATTTTGATATCCTTGTAAATTATTGAATGTTGTTTGTCATTTTTTTTATCAAGGGTCTCTAGTTCTTGCAACCTTGCTACCCTATAGTCCTCTTCTAATATAATGTTTTGTAAGGATACTCTTAGAGATAATATTTCTATTTCAATGGGGAGTATCGCTTCTGTACCATAGACCAAGGAATATGGTGTTGCTCCTGTAGGTGTGTGTACTCCTATTTTGTAAGCCCAAAGAGCGGGATTTAACTGGAGATGCCAGTCCCATCCTGTGTCAGTGACTACTTTTTTAAGGATTTTCAATATTGTTTTGTTTGTAGCCTCTGCTTGTCCATTACTTTGTGGATAATATGGCATGGCAAATCTCTGTTGTATGTGAAATTTGTCACACAATTCTTTCACTTCTTGGTTTTTAAATGGATGCCCATTATATGTGACAAAGCACATTGGAACTCCATATCTACATATAATGTAATTTAGCATAATTTTTTCTATCTGCTTTCCAGTAGTGTATGTTAAAGGAATCACCTCAACCCATTTGGTAAATTATTCAGTAGCTGTCAAGATAAACTTGTGCCCATTGGAAGAAGTAGGGTTGATTTTACCCACTAGATCTAATCCCCATTGTGAAAATGGCCACGGTGATGTGATGGGTTGAAGATCTTGTGCTAGTGTATGAATAAGGTCTCCATGCATTTGGTATTGTTTACACTTATGTACATACTTGTAAGCGTCCTTTTCCATGGTTGCCCAGTAATACCTTGTTCTCAGCAATTTCTTTGACAATGATGGACCACTTTGGTGGGCGCCACAGATTTCATCATGGACTTTTTTTAGAGCAAGGTGTGCTTCTTTCTCATCCAGACATCAGAGAAGAGTCCCATCGAAACCCTTTCTATAAAAAGTATTAGCTATAATGGTGTATCTAGATGCCTGACGAATAAAGGTCTTCTTTTGATTTCTTGACAGATCCAGTGACATGTATTGGGTGTGCAAATATGTATATATTTCATTGTACCAAGGTGATTCTGGACCCACAATTGTACATACATAGTCTGATAGGGGAGTCTCATATGCAGGTAGCATTAACTGTTCTATGATAAACTCAAACTGAGTTTCGTTAGCAGGCATATTCAGAAGAGATCCTATGGTCACCATTGCATCTGCTGCCTTGTTTTGTATTCTTGGGATTTGTTCGAAGGTAATTTTTCTAAAGTGTTCCTTGTAATCTTCGACCAACTTCTTATAAGGCATGAGTTTGTCATCCTTTGTGTTGTAATCATCATTGACCTAGTTTACAATCAACTGTGAATCACCATAGACCTATAACTCTTGTATTTTCCATTGTACAGTTGTACGAAGCCCTATGAGGAGAGCTTCATATTCAGCCATATTGTTGGTACATGAGAAATTGATCCTAAATGACTTAGGTATAACATCCCCTTAAGGAGTAATGAAGAGAATGCCTACTCCTGACCCATGATTTGTATATGATCCATCAAAGTATAACTTCCACATTACTGAGGTAGTTAGTGTAAACACAGATTCGTCTAGAAAGTCTATCAGCAATGGGTGACTGTCTTGTATAGGAGCTTTGCTAATTGATCTACTATGATTTTTCCTTTGATAGATTTTCTATCGATGTATTCTATATCAAAATCACTCAAGATTATAACCCACTTAGCCAATCGCCCGGTCAATGTTGCTCTACTCAATAGGTACTTGAGTGGGTCAAAGCGTGCAATGAGTTGTACCTTATGACTCAACATGTAATGTTTGAGCTTTTGGGATGCAAAAATTACTGCTAAGCCTGCTCTCTCTATGGGGGTATAATTAAGCTCATAGCCGATCAAAGTCCTACTTATATAATAAATGGCTCCTTCTTTTCCATTTTTGTCATGTTGTGCCAATAGAGCTCCCAGAGCTGAGTTCATTGCTGATATATATAACAATAGAGGTTGTCCTGGAGTAGGAGATATTAACACTGGTGTGTTCAAAAGATAATCTTTTAGAGCTTCGAAAGCTTCCTGACATTGTTCTGTCCATTTAAAAGTAACTCCTTTCCTGAGTAAATGTTGGAATGGGTGACACTTATCTGCCAACTGTGCTATGAATCTCCTTATGGATTGCAATCTTCCTTGTAACCCTCCGAGCTATTTAAGTGTTGACGGAGGTTGCATATCAATGATTGCCTTGACCTTGGCAGGGTCTATTTCAATTCCTCTATTTGATACTATAAACCCTAACAATTTACCGGTTGTTATCCCAAACACACACTTCTTTGGGTTTAATCTGACATTATACTGTTCCAACCAATCAAATATCTGTGTAAGAACTACAAGGTGACTTTCTTTGGTTTGTGATTTAGCCAATATGTCATCTACATAATCTTCCATTATGTTATGAATCATGTCATGAAACAATGTTGTCATGGCTCTTTGGTATGTTGCTCCGACGTTTTTGAGACCAAATGGCATCACATTCCAGCAGTACGTTCCCCATGGGCATGTAAAGGCCATTTTATGTTGATCAACTGGTGCAATTTTAATCTGGTTGTATCCTGAAAAACCATCCATTAAGGATAGTATCTCGTTTCCAGCTATTAGGTCAACTATCATGTCGATATTGGGTAGTGGGAAGTCATCCTTATGGCAAGCTTTATTTAGATCTCAAAAATCCGTATAGATTCTGATGCCTCCAGTGGGCTTATTCATAGGTACCAGGTTGGATATCCATTCTGCGTAGTCAATAGGTCTGATAAAACCTACATCAAGCAACTTTTATAATTCTATTTTAACCAGTAATGCAATACTTGGATGCATTTTTCTCAATTTTTGCTTGTAAGGTTTAACTCCTAGTATCAATGGTAAGTGATGCAACACTAATTCAGAATCTAAGCCTGGCATGTTTGAATAGGACCAAGAAAAGTTGATAGGTCGTTGCTTGAAAAAATGAATGAATCTATCTTTTTCTTCTTTGCTCAGTGATTTTGCCAAATGGATGTTATTTACAACTTCTCCTTCTGCTATGTTTACTTCTTCTGTTTCCTTTGTAAGTAATGCTAAACTTTCTCTTTCCATAGGAAGATTACCCAAGTCACCTTTGTCATTATGGATAGTTTGATCCTTATCTTCTGCTGGAGAAGTACTTTCTTCTCCAAAGTATGTCATTTTATTTAGGTCTATAGAAAACCCTGCTTTATGATCACCTTGTGGTAATCCCTCTCCGACTCCTAGAAATTTTGAAATTGCTTCGTCTTTTTCAAACCAATCCAGCATTGGTTTTCCTTCTTTCCCCCAATCAATCAAGTGTGAATGTACTAAGGGTAAATTGTTATTCCCTTCTTTAGTAGAATCTGATAACATGAAGACTTGATTGTTTGATATTACACTTTCTGGTGGGGTAGAATCATGGAGTGATAAGAACTCGTAGTCATGAGAGTCTATCTCACTTTCAATATATGTCTCATCATATGAGCTATCATCACTTATTTCTTCTTGTTCCTATCACTGATTCTGTTGTAGACTGACTGGTCTTCTTTGCATATTATTGGCCCTTCTTAAGCTCGGTATAAGCCTTTGCAATCTTTCTTCATCTATTTCGTTAGGTTGAGCTTGAGTTGCTTCTCATGGTAGAAGTAGTGACAATAACCATGGGTGGGATTCAGGAGGTGGGGGTAATCTTGCATCTGTTGCCACATTAGCCTGTATTGTTGTGTCAATAACTGCATCATTTTGTAACTCAGTGGTAGGTTCTTGCAAGAGTTGTCTCATGTCTTCCCCATCTAATTCTGCACTTGGTGATGTAGGTACTTGATTACTTGTTTGAGATGAAGATGGAAGCACTTGTGTGGACAAATTCCTTTGTGATATGTAATCTGATTGTTTGCTTGGCCGATTTAGTATATCAAGAGTATGTTGTCTTTCTTTGGTGATATGTAGTATATGCTTATATCCCAATCCTTGATTTCATGGATTATCATTAGGAACAACAGGTTCTAGTCTTCCTTGTTTCTGTAACCCAAGGCCTATGGTACCATCATATCCATGTCTTTGGAGTATTTTGAATCCATTTCCATACTAATCTATGTGTATTCTAGGTATTGTCATATGAACTTCTTCTCTATATATCCAATGGTTAACATCTTCGTTCAAGGATTCTTCCTGTAAGTCACCCCATCTAATGTAAGAGCATGAGTCTGTGTATCTGACAATTTCTTTTCCTTTGTCTTTCTTTTGCACTGAAGTGTGAGGTTTCCCAAAGGACTTAGGTGAAAGAGAGAATTGTTTCCCATTTAAAGTATTTGCAATAGAGTACTCTCTACAACCCATATCCTTTATTTGAAAGGAGGATGTTGTAGGCATATCTTTTTGTGTTTCGGTGATCTTTAATGTTTACAACTATGTAGTGAGAGGTGCAGCCTAATTGATAGGTACCTGATTATCGACACTATCTTTCAGATAATTGCAATGTTGGAACGGATTTAGATCACCCTTTATGGTGATTTCAATACTATTGTATGGGAATTTGACAAACTAATGAAATGTGGATGGTACTGCTTGCATGGTGTGAATCCATGGGCGGCCCAATAACATGTTATATCCTAGCTCTCTATCCAAGACTTGAAAAGTGACCTCTGTTGTTATTGGTCCTACTTGTATAGGTAATGTTACAATGCCTTTAGATGGACGTTCTTCATCATCATAAGCCTTGATATTTATCCTTTTGGAAGAATCAATGTGAAGTTCAGAATATCCCAGTGCTTTAACCAACTTTAAAGTACAAATGTTGAGACCGGCTCCACCATCTATGAGTACTCTTCTAATTCTTCTCTTATGAATATAAGCTTCCAGATGTAATGGGTCATTATGAAGCAATTTATCATTAGGAATATCTTGTTCTGTGAATGCGATACGTGTGCCTTGTGTCAGATTTCCTACCATAGACTGGAAGGCATGTTCATCTATATCTCTATCCACTACTGAATCTTGAAGTGCTTTGTCCAGTATAGCTCTATGATTGGGTGAGATACGCAATAGTTAGAACAATGATATCTGTGTCGGAGTTTTCTTAAGTTGCTCAACTACACTGTAAGTCCCTACTTCTGGTGGTTGATTTTGTGGTATCCCTTGTAAAGTTACATTTGACCTACGAGTAACCACCGCATAGTCTCTGTCTCTGGGAGTAAATGTGATTGTAGCAACTGTATCATTTGTATCATAGGCTATTTTATCAAGATTTATGTTAAATCCCTCTTCATAGTCTTGATGTGTATGTTTGAGATCCATAATATGTTCTATGATTTCATCTTCAAACCAACTTGAGTGAGATGGTTGATCACGCCCCTAGTCTCTGAGACAAATATTTGTGTCATCATCATACTTTGGTGCTTCGGATATCATGCAAATTTGGTTATCATCTTTATGAGTTTCTTGATGATGGTCCTCCTGAGCAGGTGTTTCTTGTGAATCATTATTTGTTGTATCTCCTGAGCTAATGGCATGAATAGTGTAGTCGTATGAGACCTTCATGGAGTTAGTCATATTATCTTGGGTACCTGATGTGGTAGCTTTTCCTTTGTCATGCTTAACAAAAGGATCCTTAAAAATTGTATGATTCATGTTTGTTGAGGTCTTATTAGTATCAATTGTGATGTCCCCTTGGTCTATCATATCTTGGACCAAGTTTTTCAATTTGTAGCAACTTGCCATTTTGTGACCTTTAGTCCTATGATAATCACAGAAATCATTGTCGTTCCACCATGTGGGTTTGAAAGGACCTGGTTCATATACTCTTACTGCAGGTAGAGTGATCATATTTGTCTGTATTAACTTTTTGAGCACTGACTCAATAGGTTCTCCTAAAGGTGTGTAATTTCTTCTTGGAGCGTTTATCCTGGGGTATCTTGTGTTCGTGTTTTGTGTAGCATTTACATTTGTTGATGTTGTGTTATTCCCTGTATGTGAATTTGTTGACTGACTCATTCACAAACATAAAATGGGTTGAGTTATGTTTATCATTCTAGCATCTACAATACAATCATTGGTCACATTTTTGTTTTTCGACCAAAACTTGGATTTGTCATTGTTGTTGGTGTTTCCATACTTAATAAGACCTTGTTCTACTAATCCCTTCTCACATTTAAGAGCCTTTTCTGTGATTTGTTTAAATGTGGTTAGATATTCCATTTGTAACGGATATTTAATCTTAGGGATCAAATTTTTTGTGAACACATCCACTTGCTCTTTTTTTGGGATAACTATCTTGAACCTCCTATAGAGAGCCCTCCATCGTTATATGAAGGATGCAAATGTTTCATTCTCATATTGTTTAGTGGCACATAAGTCCATCAAAGTAACTGGGGTGTCAATGTTATGGGAGAAGTTTGCAATAAACTATTCAGCTAATTCCCCCCATGACATGATGGTTGGTGGTAAATGAGAAAACCACTCTAAAGCCAGACCTCCCAGACTTTTAGGAAATAGTCTCATTAGATAAATATCTTCTGAGGAAACTTCTATACATGTTGTAAAAAATTCTCTGATATGGTCTCTAGGATCACCCTTCCCATGATATCTATCAAATTTGGGTGTTTCAAAATGTTGTAGGAAAGGTGGCATGTATAATGTGTGATCGAATGGATAGGGACGTAAGTCCTGCATTGTGTAGCTCTTTTTATCGTTCCCAGTTTGCATTGTTGTCATCTGTTGTTGCAAATTCTGTATTTGTTGTGTCAGAATATCTATTGGTGTCAAAGGTATAGCTTGTGTTTGTGTATGTCCCACAAAAGGATTCGTGGTTGCATAACTAGGAGGTTGTTGGAAAGTACCAAGATTATAACCTTGTGTGTTGTGTGTTCCACTAGGTACTATAAAATAGGCGACATGCGAACCCATGTTTGGTTGATTTGTACTTGTTGTATTGGAAATACCTAGGCTTGCATTTTGATAACTATACGTGGATCCCACTGGAGGTTGGGTTGCATTTGTTGCTTGCATTTGAATAGGTGCTGAGACACTTGATATTACTGGTATGCTCTGTGATGGTATACTAGCATTGATCGCTGCAGATGACACACTTGTTTGAAAGTTTGCATTTGTGTTGACATTTGTTTGGAGAGGTATGCTTTGAGGAAGACTAGAGGTCGTTGCTTGTATTTATATCAAGGGTGGTGTTTGACTATTATCTTGACCTAAAGTTTTTCCTAGTGGTAAAATCTTTGTGACATCAAAATCCTCAGATAGTTTTGCCCCATTTTGTATTAACAACGAAAGATACTTGTCCCTATCACTATGTATAAGTGCATCTAGGATCATGAGGACATGAGGGTCTTGTTGTGCAGACTCAATTTCTTCCTTTGTCAGATGTTGTTGTAATTCATTTAAGGTGGACATTGTTTGTGTACCTGACTGTTGACTTGTTGACATGTCCATGTTCCAAGTAGGGTTTATAGACCGTGTGTTGTTCGAGTCCATTATTCCTTTTGCTTTCTGGGACCTTGTGATGGGCATCTAAAATTGCCTATATGAGGATGGTTTAATGCAAGATGATGACCTAATACTAGACAGTAGACGTAAATATGAGGTATGCAAGACTATAATAGACTCTCTATTAAGGATTTTGATGTGAGACCTTTTTAGCATTTCTATATTTCTCTAACGCAAGTCTTTTCATTTGTTGACAAAGTTGTTCAACTTCAATCTCTCTATCAATTTTACGGGAAATCCTAGACTCAATTTCTATCTCATATATGACTCCCATATATTGAGGTGCGCTTCTTCTTAAATCCCAAGCTAAGTTAGCTAGACTATCAATGTTTTCTTGTTGACCGTCATTTGGAACTAGATTAGGTTGCTCGAAGGGGAGCAAACCATCACCTGGGAGGCCCATGAAGGCACATGCTATGAACCTATAACTAATAATGGACTTAGATGTATATGAGGTCTAGATGAAGACATATATGCTAATGCAAGACTATGCAACTAATATGGATGATAATGCAAAAGACTTAGGATGTAAGTGGGATTATGTAAAAGACGTATGACGATAATGAGGACGTAAGTGGGACTATGCAAAAGACTATGGATGATAATGAGGATGTAAGTGGGACTATACAAAAGACTATGGATGATAATGAGGACGTAAGTGGGACTATGCAAAAGACTATGTAAGGGATTGCCTATGGTCACAAGTATGTAAGGATTTTTGAGAATCAATTTCAAAATGGACTTTTTTTTTCGTAACTTCATGTGTAGGAAAATGTTTTGCAGTTTTCCAAATCTAAGAACAATGGCTGGTAAATGTGTATAGCTAACTGACTCAATTTTCATACAATCTCAGAAAATTCAGAGATACGTGGGATAGGGCTTGAACTAGCCCAAGGGACTGACTCAATATTGGTCTATCACAACGATACATAAAAAAGCACAGAATACAATCTTAGGTTGGATATTGGAAACCATTCAGTGAGGCCCCCGCAGCAAAATACCGAAACAAGATGGACAGATAGAGAGTCTAGCAGCACTGGCTCCACTCCATGACACACACTTCTCGGGCATGTCAGTCTCTCTTACCCCAAAGATCCGAAGATCTTATCACCAAGGCATTTCTGTCTCATAATGTAAGGTACATGAGGGGTATCTATGGGGTACGATCCGCACTCCTGGAACCACTGAATGTAGGATTTTTGGCAACTAATTTGGTTCTTAGAATTAGGTTTTGAGGGATCCTGATCTAACGATAGATTCTTAGAGCAAGCCACTTAAGGCTTTAGTTGAGCTTATTGGTGCAGGGAAGGCCCCCACATACGTCGAATTTACTCAACACTCTAGCCACCTGACCAATATATTTATATAGCGGCTTGAAAAACCTGCTTGAGAGTACGCCGTGAGAGATGATATCCCCAACGTATCCCAATTCGAAGTACCTCTATGGGGTGATGAAATCCCCAGTCAAAGATACCCCTCACTACGTAGAACAAAAAGAAAATTTGGATGTCATTTTCACCTTCCTTGTTTCTCGCAAGAGCCCAATGGCAGGTAGAAAGTCAGTTAGTGCAACAGTAGGTCCACCCCAGACACAAAAAGGTTTTTTTCCCTTAAGAAAATGGAAAATGCTTTAATCTAATGCAGCTTGATTCACATTCATTTTACAACCCAAATTTAGGTGTTAGATCCACATGTGCATGTCAATTTTAAACACCAAATCCAAGAATGAAGGCACACATGTCAATTTTAACCATTTGTTTGATTTTTAAGCACCAAAAACCAAGTGTGAGATACACACATGTCAATTTTAGCCCATGTTCATTTTAAACACCAACAACAAAGTATGAGATTATGCATGCATCTCCTTTTTAACTGTTATTGATTTTAAGCACTAAAAATTGAAGTGTGAGGTGTGCATGCATGTCCTTTTTAACTGTTGTCGATTTTAAGCACTAAAAATTGAAGTGTGAGGTGTGCATGCATGTCCTTTTTAACTGTTGTTGATTTTAAGCACTAAATAGTGAAGTGTGAGGTGTGCATGCAAAATTACTAATCTAATCCTCTCTGCAAATCCACCACAGGCTAAAAACAAAAGATTAATATTAAAATTAAACCAACAAAAAATAAAAATTCAAAACTTGATAGAGGCGATTGCGTGATGGTACTTGAGCAAATGCATGATACTTATAGATTGAATGTGTAACACTGACAGAGTGAATGCGTAAATCTGACAGACTGAATGCGTAACACTATCTGGTCTATTGCATAGCACTAACAAATCGATTGCGTGACAAAATACAAAGAACAAAAAAAAGAAAAAGTTAGAAAGGCACAAGAAAACTAAACCCGATCAGGAACCTGCAAAAACTAATATGGATGATAATGCTAAAGACTTAGGATGTAAGTGGGACTATGTAAAAGACGTATGATGATAATGAGGACATAAGTGGGACTATGCAAAAGACTATGGATGATAATGAGGATGTAAGTGGGACTATGCAAAAGACTATGGATGATAATGAGGACGTAAGTGGGACTATGCAAAAGACTATGGATGATAATGAGGACGTAAGTGGGACTATGCAAAAGACTATGTAAGGGATTCCCTATGGTCACAAGTATGTAAGGATTTTTGAGAATCAGTTTCAAAATGGACTTTGTTTTTGGTAACTTCATGTGTAGGAAAATGTTTTGCAGTTTTCCAAATCTGAGAACAATGGCTGGTAAGTGTGTATAGCTGACTGACTCAATTTTCATACAATCTCAGAAAATTCAGAGATATGTGAGATAGGGCCTGAACTAGCCCAAGGGACTGACTCAATACTGGTCTATCACAACGATACATAAAAAAGCATAGAATACAATCTTAGGTTGGATATTGGACACCATTCAGTGAGGCCCCCGTAGCAAAATATCTAAACAAGATGGACAGATAGAGAGTCTAGCAGCACTGGCTCCACTCCATGACACACACTTCTCAAGCATGTCAGTCTCTCTTACCTCGAAGATCTTATCACTGAGGAATCACTGAGGAATTTCTATCTCATAATGTAAGGTACATGAGGGGTATCTATGGGGTACGATCCGCACTCTTGGAACCACTGAACGTAGGATTTTTGGCAACTAATTTGGTTCTTAGTATTAGGTTTCGAGGGATCCCGATCTAATGACGGATTCTTAGAGCAAGCCACTTAAGGCTTTAGTTGAGCTTATAGGTGTAGGGAAGGCCCCCACATACATCTAATTCACTCTAGCCACCTGACCAATATATTTATATAGCGGCTTGAAAAACCCACTTGAGAGTACACCGGGAGAGATGATATCCCCAATGTATCCCAATTAGAAGTACCTTTGTGGGGTGATGAAATCCCCAGTCAAAGATAACCCTCACTACGTAGAACAAAAAGAAAATTTGGATGTCATTTTCACCTTCCTTCTTTCTCCCAAGAGCACGATGGCGGGTAGAAAGTCAATTAGTGTAACAGTAGGTCCACCCTAGACACAAAAAAGTTTTTTTCCCTTAAGAAAATGGAAAATGATTTAATCTAATGCAGCCTGATTCATGTTCATTTTATAGCCCAAATTTAGGTGTTAGATCCGCATGTGCATGTCAATTTTAAACACCAAATCCAAGAATGAAGGCATACATGTCAATTTTAACCATTTGTTTGATTTTTAAGCACCAAAAACCAAGTGTGAGATACACACATGTCAATTTTAGCCCATGTTCATTTTAAACACCAACAACAAAGTATGAGATTATGCATGCATGTCCTTTTTAACAGTTATTGATTTTAAGCACTAAAAATTGAAGTGTGAGGTGTGCATGCATGTCCTTTTTAACTGTTGTCGATTTTAAGCACTAAAAATTGAAGTGTGAGGTGTGCATGCATGTCCTTTTTAACTGTTGTTGATTTTAAGCACTAAAAAGTGAAGTGTGAGGTGTGCATGCAAAATTACTAATCTAATCCTCTCTGCAAATCCACCACAGGCTAAAAACAAAAGATTAATAGTAAAATTAAACCAACAAAAAATAAAAATTCAAAACTTGATAGAGGCGATTGCGTGATGGTACTTGAGCAAATGCATGATACTTACAGACTGAATGTGTAACACTGACAGAGTGAATTCGTAAATCTGACAGACCGAATGCATAACACTATCTGGTCTATTGCATAGCACTAACAAATCGATTGCGTGACAAAATGCAAAGAACAAAAACAAGAAAAAGTTAGAAAGGCACAAGAAAACTAAACCCGATCAGGAACCTGCAAAAACTAATATGGATGATAATGCAAAAGACTTAGGATGTAAGTGGGACTATGTAAAAGATGTATGATGATAATGAGGACGTAAGTGGGACTATGCAAAAGACTGTGGATGATAATGAGGACGTAAGTGGGACTATGCAAAAGACTATGGATGATAATGAGGACGTAAGTGGGACTATGCAAAAGACTATGTAAGGGATTGCCTATGGTCACAAGTATGTAAGGATTTTTGAGAATCAGTTTCAAAATGGACTTTGTTTTTGGTAACTTCATGTGTAGGAAAATGTTTTGCAGTTTTCCAAATCTAAGAACAATGGCTAGTAAGTGTGTATAGCTGACTGACTCAATTTTCATACAATCTCAGAAAATTCGGAGATATGTGAGATAGGGCCTGAACTAGCCCAAGGGACTGACTCAATACTGGTCTATCACAATGATACATAAAAAAGCACAGAATACAATCTTAGGTTGGATATTGGACACCATTCAGTGAGGCCCCCACAACAAAATACGGAAACAAGATGGACAGACAGAGAGTCTAGCAGCACTGGCTCCACTCCATGACACACACTTCTCGGGCATGTCAGTCTCTCTTACCTTGAAGATCTTATCACTGAGGCATTTCTATCTCATAATGTAAGGTACATGAGGGGTATCTATGGGGTACGATCCGCACTCCCGGAACCACTGAACTTAGGATTTTTGGCAACTAATTTGGTTCTTACTATTAGGTTTCGAGGGATCTCGATCTAACGACAGATTCTTAGAGCAAGCCACTTAAGGCTTTAGTTGAGCTTATCGGTGTAGGGAAGGCCCCCACATACATCGAATTCACTCAACACTCTAGCCGGCTGACCAATATATTTATATAGCGGCTTGAAAAACCCGCTTGAGAGTACACCGGGAGAGATGATATCCCTAATGTATCCCAATTCGAAGTACCTTTGTGGGGTGATGAAATCCCCAGTCAAAGATAACCCTCACTATGTAGAACAAAAAGAAAATTTGGATGTCGTTGTCACCTTCCTTCTTTCTCCCAAGAGCCCGATGGCGGGTAGAAAGTCAATTAGTGTAACAGTAGGTCCACCCCAGACACAAAAAGTTTTTTTTCCCTTAAGAAAATGGAAAATGATTTAATCTAATGCAGCCTGATTCACGTTCATTTTATAGCCCAAATTTAGGTGTTAGATCTGCATGTGCATGTCAATTTTAAACACCAAATCCAAGAATGAAGGCATACATGTCAATTTTAACCATTTGTTTGATTTTTAAGCACCAAAAACCAAGTGTGAGATACACACATGTCAATTATAGCCCATGTTCATTTTAAACACCAACAACGAAGTATGAGATTATGCATGCATGTCCTTTTTAACTGTTATTGATTTTACGCACTAAAAATTGAAGTGTGAGGTGTGCATGCATGTCCTTTTTAACTGTTGTTGATTTTAAGCACTAAAAATTGAAGTGTGAGGTGTGCATGCATGTCCTTTTTAACTGTTGTTGATTTTAAGCACTAAAAATTGAAGTGTGAGGTGTGCATGCAAAATTACTAATCTGATCCTCTCTACAAATCCACCACAGGCTGAAAATAGAAGATTATTAGTAAAATTGAACCAACAAAAAATAAAAATTCAAAACTTGATAGAGGCGATTGCGTGATGGTACTTGAGCGAATGCGTGATACTTACAGACCGAATGCGTAACACTGACAAAGCGAATATGTAAATATGATAGACCAAATGCGTAACACTATCTGGTCTATTACATAGCACTAACAGATCGATTGCGTGAGAAAATGCAGACAACAAAAAAAAGAAAAAGTTAGAAAGGCACAAGAAAACTAAACCCGATTAGGAACTTGCGAAACCAATTGTGAAGCCCTATCCAAATCTCGCATCATCCACTCAATATGATTAGATCATATTTAACTGTATAAGAAAGAACTAGGCTATTATATCTATCTAAGGCCAGTTGTTCTTCCGAATCCTGTATCAATTTTTCTGCCTGGAGAAATTTTTGATATCGTTTGGCCTCCCTCCTTTGTTGTTTCGTCCTTCTTGCACCTGAAATTTTGAACTAAACTTTTCTTGCCATAAACTTTGTTAATCAAATCCTGAAGTAAAAAGTAATTTTGATCTCGGATTAACCAAATTTAGGATAGAATTATACAGAATTGATAATAGATAGAAGAAAAATAAAACAACAATTAACCCTATGGATGTGTGACCTAGAAAGGGCGATTGTGTGATCTGGACAGGGTGATTGCATGACCCTATCAGGATGAATGTGTGACCCCAAAGGGTCGAATGCGTAATTCTATCTATGTGATTGCATGATGATGTAATCTCGATTGCATGACGGAAAATATTTTCTCGAAATTTGTGCAACCTGAAAAAAAAATGAAAAATCCGCACAATCTGCAAAAATCACACAGAACACAGAAAAAGGTTAAATTGTTGTTAGTTCATGTTAGGTTCACCAAAATGTGGGATACAAAATTCATCTTCAAATAAACAAAGTAATCAATTAGAAACAAGGGAAATCATGAGTGCCTATCCTAATCAGAATTTAACAAACAATATAATGGAATAACACAATTAAGAAATAGGAATTATAAATCAAATCAAATCAAGAACTCCCTATTTCGTGACTGTGTATTGCTTCCATTGCTCTTCTCCTCTTCATGGTATGATGGCTCTCAGATATTGTGCTGGTAACCTGCAAGTGACACAAAGATTCAAAGTTCGTGATTGTTGAAAATAGAGATTGGATGCTCAATTTATAAAAAATTGGAGAAGATTGATTGAAAGGTGGAACATTATGATCAAGAGGTGTGAACTCAGGTGAGCTCAAATGCAAATTGATAGTTGAACTACTGATTGGAGGAGTGAAACTGAATAGATTGAATAGATTAACTAAGTTAACTGATTGAGAAAAAGCTAATTGAAGGAAGAAAAAGGATGATTGGAGTAAATAAAGAAGATGCAAAGAAAGCTTAATTTAGAAAAAGCTAACTGAAAGATGAAAATAGTTAACTGATTGAAAGATATTAGATAGCTTTATTTAGAAAAAGCTAACTAAAAGATGAAAATAGAGATTGGAGAGATAAATGATTTAATTAATTAATTGATTGAATTAATTAATTTAGCATGTGCTTGCATTTAGATCTAGATTATCAATTTAATCTTTGCATGAGATATTATGCAAATAATTGAATTTATTAATTCAATTTAGCATTTGAATATATTTAGAACTTGACTTTGATTTTCAATTTGGTTTTTGAAATCATGCACATGTATTTGAATTTGGAAGAAATTAGAAGAATATGAAATTAAATGAAATTAGAATTTGGGGATTTAGAAATGGAAGAATTAATTAGTTAATTAAATAATTTAAAGAAACTATTTAATTATTTTGAAATGGAATTTAATTAAATAATAAAGATTATTTAAATTAAAGGAATTAAATCACAATTAATTAAATAATAAATATTTAATTAATATTTAGAAAAGGGTTGAATGATTATATGATTAGAGATAGAAATTGAGAATTAATTTATTTAAATAATAAAGATTATTTAAATTGGGGAATTAATCAGAATTAATTAGCTAATTAAATAATTTAAAGAAACTATTTAATTATTTAGAAATTGAGTTTAATTAAATAATAAAGATTATTTAAATTAAGGGAAATAAATCATAATTAATTAAATAATAAATATTTAATTAATATTTAGAAGAGCATTGAATGATTAGATGATTAGAGATAGAAATTGAGAATTAATTTATTTAAATAATAAAGATTATTTAAATTAGGGAATTAACCATAATTAATTAAATAATAAATATTTAATTAATATTTAGAAAATGATTAAATGATGATAGAATAGGAAATAGAAATTGAGAATTAATTAATTTAAATAATAAAGATTATTTAAATTAGGGAATTAACCATAATTAATTAAATAATAAATATTTAATTAACATTTAGAAAATGGTTAAAATGATTAAATGATTAAATGATGATAGAAATGGAAAATAGAATAATTAGTAAGATTATGAGGAAATATGAAATTAGAAGAATAAGATTAATTAACTTAATTAAATACTTAAAGAATTATTTATTCAATTAGATGAATAATTAGTACATGATCAATGAGACATTTTTAGGTGTCTATAGCTATCATGCTTATGAAGAATGAAATGCAAAACCTGACTATTAGGCTATCAAAAGATATTGAGAACAGAAAGAAGAAGGAAGAAAATATTGTTATATCACTGAAAAATAAATTTGATGAATGTGGTAGATTGACTCGTGAGAATAATCAGTTGAGAACTGATTTGGTACACTCCTAAAATAATGAACAAGAGCTTGCAAGACAAATAACTACTCTGAGAGATGATCTAACTACTGCAAGTGAGTATAAAGAAAAATTCAGGATTAGTGCTGCACAGTTGGATGATTTATTGAAAAGACAAAGGTAGAGTGAATATTCTAGAGGAATTGGATTGTTACAAGGTGAAAGCTCCGGTACTGCAAATGAAGATCAAACAAACGGCATGCAAAACTCATCAGACCAGAGGAAACCGATAAGGAAATATAATGCTTACAAATTCAATGGTAGATGTTTTGTTTGTAATAAATTTGGGCATATGGCTAAACAATGTAGAAATAGAGCAAATCAAAACTATAATTCAGTTCCCTGTCAATGCACAAATTGCAAGAAATATGGTCATCCTGTTAGAAGATTGTAGAATGAATGTCAAATGTCATGCATGTGGGGAGTTGGTCATTTGGCTAATCAATGTAGGTCAAGGAATGACATCAGATATGTCAAAGAAATTCAAAAGAACAATGTTACATGTTATGCATGCAACAAAATAGGTCATATTGCTATGTACTTTAGAAGCAAGTCTACACCGGTTAACAATGATAAAGCAAATTAGAAAGAAAAGCAGAAGATAGATGAAATACAACAAGATCACAATAAGAGATGGGTTAGAAAATTTGATGAACCAAGTGGAGATGCAACTACAGCAGTAACTGCACTTGTAACTCCACTGGTAGAACAGAGCATTCCTACACTAGCTGGAAATTCAACTAGTAACTGAGGCATACACCTTAGGTGTTGGCAAATTCATTGCAAATATTGCATATTCCTCGAAAGAGATCTGGAAGAGATCTAGAGAGTGGTATTAATCATTGATGGAATTTTATCTGGCATAAAACTATGAAACTGACATCTGATAGGGCACATCGCTATGCATTTATGATAGTGATGAATTAGGGTTTACTTGTTGATAGAAAAGAAAAATGGAGTCATTTTCACTCACCCAGCACTCAAGAAAACTAGAGCAAAGCAAAGGAGAATCATAGGTGATCAAGAGTTAGAAAAGGCATTCCAAAGAATTTCCAGCAGTCATCTGAGAAGTAATCAAAACCTTTCAACTGATGACTGTTATCTAGGTATTTCTTTGAAATGGCATCCAGATCATCATCTGCTCCTACTTTCAATGTCAATCCCACTATTGTTGAGGTGAAGGATAGGCTTAGGCCTATTTTCAAGGAAGTTCCCCAAATTGCTATGAAGAAAGATTCTACTGGCGTGTTTTCAAGGGTTCTTGATGGCGTGGTCTATGTAGAAGATGTCAGGGCCTATATTCATTGCACCTTGGAGGATTTAGGCACTGAGGAAATCAAGGGGATGTATCCATCTATGATACTAGGTAGCTCTAGTACAATCAAACCGAAATATCAAATCATTGAGGATCTAGGGTTAACCAGAATCCTGTATATTCTGGAATTCAAGGATGAAGTGATCAGATATGTTCTGAGCAAGGTCCATAATGTATTCATTTGGTTGGACCGGCCCCACATGATTCCCAAAGAATCTATTCAAGCGGTTATCAACTTACCTAAAGTTGGATAAGAACCAGGAAAGAAGATCTCCACCACTGCAGTTGAGAAGCTCACTGATGCAACCCATGATGGAAGATCTATGAGGGTCAGCACCATCAAAGACACTGATGTAAAATTTTTCATCATGATAATAAACTATAAGGTAACTCAATCAAGTTGATTGAACTCTATTGCCAGTTCTTACATCCATGCTTGTCAAATGATAAAGAATAATGAAAAGTATGATTTGTGTTAATGGTTGAGGAGTGAGTTAATGATTAATCTTGGCAAGATCAAAGGGGTTAAGAAAGGAACTTTCAGGTTTGGAAATCTTATTGTCTGCTTGATGTTATACTTCATGAATGAGCTACCAGGTTTGGGAAAGAAGCGTTGGGATCATGACATACCGGTAGGTATGTAGATCAAAGAAGCAATCACCAGTCTTGGTAGTAATAGGGATGAGAAGCTATGAGGCTACTTCAAAAAAAATTCAGGAAAATATGAGACTGAGGGAGAGAATTTCCAAACACATTATGGAGAAATACTCCACTGATATTAGCTTTATGGTAAAAACAAATGAGACACTGATGGAAGCAGTGGAACTTAGAACTATATGGGTCATTGGATTGGGTTATGAGGTAGATGCCAACATATTGGAATTATATGCTAAAATGTTGATTGATGCTCCTTTGGATGATAAGGCTGAAAAATTTGGCACTGTAGAGGAGAAGGATTTTGAAGTTAAAACTAGTTTCAATAGGAAAAGAAGAGAAAAGAAGATAGACAAAATATCTATATTTGTTTAGGATGTAATGCATAGGATAGATACAGAACTAGGTTCTGGATCTAAATTGATAGATCAACCGGCAGCAGCTAGTGCTCTTGAGGTGAAGAAGCCCAAGACTTTCATTTCTTCTATCACTTTTGATTTTGATCTAGAGGATAATCAACCTCTTGCATTCAGAAGGATACATAAGAAGAAAGATGACAAGCCTCCAGTAGAGGAGAAGAAGGTGGAACCAAGGAGGAAGCTAGTTAGAAAGGTAACAATTGCACCCACACCTCTGACAAAGAAGAGGCAGCCTGCTCCATCCACTCCTGCAACCCCCAGAAAGAAGAAAAAGAGTATGATAGATGAAGCAATTGAATCTGGTAATGTTACCATCATCCCCCTAATGACTTGTGTAGAATTGATTGATGAGATAACTAAAGATGAAATGTTGAAAAATGTGTCAAATTTCTATGAAGATTTAGAATATAATGAGCAAATGCAATAGAAGAAGCAATTTTGTTATATTTAGACATATATAAGAAGGCTTTGGTAGATATTTTGAAGGAAATTCCCTTATCATTGTACAATAAGTTAGATGCAAGGAGATTAGATGCAATTACGAGGGATAGAGAAATCAAAGAAGTTGAACTTTTGAATATGTGTGGCTCTATAAATAATGAGGAAATGAAAAGATGTATAAATGTTGCTAATAAAATAGTCTTTAGCAGTGAAACCTGACAAATAGGCCTAATGATGGGTAGAGTCAATAAGATAGTAAATGAGACCAGAGATGCTTAGACTAAATTCTTCCAAAAGAATCCTAATTTTCTCACCTCTCAAGAAGAATTTGATAAGGCAACAACTCCCACCATTCAAGAAAAATCTAAAGGGAAAGGAATTTTGGAAAGTTAAGTTCAAATTTTGAGTGAACCGACAATTAAACCCAAAACTGATGAGAGTATATAGACTAAACTGACAAAGACTACATTTGTACAGTCTGGACAAGGTAATATAGATAATGTACAAGTTACAAATAATATTATGGATAATACTCCACCCACAGTAACTGATACTGCACCAAGTGGCAAAGCCACTGGTCCATAAGGGGAGGAGAAAAGAGATTCACCAACAGAGGATAAGTGATAGGGAGGACCCTAGATTGCTTGAGTCAGCTTGACTCGCTCCAAGGCCTTTTTCTAGCCTATCCTAGGAATACTCCTCTCTATTCCCCTATTCCACTCTAGGTCCTCTCTACCAAGGGTTATTACTCTACTATTTGTGAATTCACTTTCTTAAATCCACCAAATCACTATTCCACTGTATGTAACTAGACACCTTGCAAGGTTTGTTCTACCATTTATTATGCCTACAACTTATACTAAGTTGCTTTCTCCTCATGTCTGGATCCTTCCTCCTATTGATCACATCTTCTCTTGGTCTGAGGCTAATAGCCTAGACTCCGGTCTACCTTGCAAGTGATTCCTCTTGGTCACTGATACCTAGTCGGGCTATCATCAAGCTTGCCTAGGGCCATTCTGCTGAAATGACTGATGCCATTCCTTGGTTTGCTCCATATAAAACCCTAGTGTACATGGTTGGCTCTTCTTGATAACCTCCAATGGTCATGTGGATCCCACGATGGATAATCAAGACAAAGCCATGTTTATACTACTTGTCACCAACAAAAAATAAGAATAGAAAAGATGACTTTATCTACAGAGCTGAGGTTGGCACGAATTCAAAACTGGAACTCACAAAAATGCAGAAAATAAACATCTACTCTATCTACACTAGCATTTAAAGATTTAAGCCATTATTTATAGTTTCAAATGAAAATTGAACTCTAAGAAAGAAACCAGAAAATGGTCTTCAAATTGTTATTCAAAAGATGTTCTTCGTTCCACCTATCCAACCTCCTTCTAACCTCTATACAAAATGCCCATTAGGTCTTTTATAGCCTCTACGACATGTCATGAAACATCCCTAATGGACGAGATCGAACTTGACATAATCGGTTTCCTACTGTAACTATCTTTCAACCTCCATTGGGTCATCAGGTTAGCACCGCAACACTTATCCCGACATCCCATGGCGGTTTACAACTCACTTGTTTTTCTATTGGGTCATTGGAGTAGCCTCAAAACACTTACTCTAATATCCGATGACATTTCACACATTGCACACTTCCACATTGGTTTCCATCGAGTCATCGGGTTAGCATCAAGACATTCTTGTCGATGGTGTGCTCCCAACAAAAAGCTTCCTTATCGAGTTGTCGGTATAACCCCAAACATGTTCTGTCGATGGCTGATGATGCGCTCCAAACCGCATGCTTTCCCATCGGGTTATCGAGCGACACAAAAACTAGTCTTGCCAATACCCGATGGCTCCACTTCGACTCGCTCCTCTTGCTGACTTCTCGCTGGGTCCCATCATGGTTGCCAAGTCATGGATGATAAACCTCGTGCAACTTTCCATAGTGGTATAGCGACCAACGTTGATCAACCTGGGACTTTCTCACCTGTTACCTTGTGTAACTTACCATAGCAGTATAGCGACCGACATTGATCAACCCGGGACTTGCTCACCCGTTAGTTGGCGGTTTCATCGGGTTATCGGGGTAGGTCTTACCGAAAAACAAAACTTTCACAAAGAAGATAAAAAAATGCACTCCAAGCTCCAAAAAGACAACCTAATGGACTAGAACTAGTCCTTATGCCAAAATTACCAAAAATGTAAAGGGTATTTCCTCACCCTTAGGTGCTCCTGCACCATACTCCCCACATGAAAAATTAAGTCTCCCCTAGGGGTAGCAAGGCAACATCAATGCCTAGTCTTTTGAAATCGGATTCTGCAACCCAAGTGGCTTTGGCCTTAGGTGAGTTGTGCCACTTGATTAAGTGTTCCATATACACACCATGCCTCATTTTCTTCTTTACCCTGGAATCTAAAACCTGTTCCGCCTGTGATCTAGAAATGGGTGGTACTAGAATATCACTGAGAGTAGTTTCCCCTTCTAGATTCAGTCCATTTGGCACTACTATGGGACCTTTAAATAGAACCAAGTCTTGGACATTAAACATAGGGGACAATGTCAAATCTGTGAGTAAATCTACCTTATAAGCATTGGATCCATACTTAGCCAAAATTTTGCAAGGACCTATTCTCCTCATCTGAAGCTTACTAGGGACTCCCTTTTGTAATATTTCCTTGTTTATATGTACCATAACCATGTCTCCAACTACAAATTGAATGTCCTTTCTCCCCGCACCTTCTTTAGCCTTAATTCTCTACGTAGCGTCGATCAATGTTTTTTGCACTTGTTCATGCACCTCTTTCATAGACTGAGTGAAATCCTCCACATGTCCACTTCTTCCTTCTAGGCTTCCCAAATCTCTAAGTTCACAAACAACACGCTGGTGGAGTCCATAAATAATTTCAAAAGGACTCTTACCTATAGTTATGTTGATACTATCATTATATGTAAATTCTGCATGTGGTAGCACTTGATCCCACATCTATCCATACTCTTTCATCAAACACCTCAGAAGATTACCCAATACTTGGTTAATGACCTTAGTTTGACCATCCATCTGTGGATGGTATGCATAACCAAAAGAAAGGTTAGTTCCCAATCTTGTCCATAGAGTTTTCCAAAAGTGTCCCATAAACTTCACATCCCTATCTGAAACTATATTGAGAGGCAACCCATGAATTCTTACCACCTCTTTGAAAAATAAATGTGCAATGTACTAGCATCATGTGTAGTCTTGCATGGAACAAAATGACTCATTTTACTAAACCGCTCAACAATGACAAAAATACTATCCAGGCTAGTCTTTTTTTTTGGCAAACCCACAATAAAATCCATGTTGTTGCACTCCCACAGTATTTTGGGAATTGGTAAAGGTTAGTATAGTCCAGAATTTGAACTAGTACCCTTGGCTCTCTGACGCACAAAACATTGCTCAACATACTTCCTGATATCTTTATGCATTTTCGACCCATAAGAAAATCTTTGCACCAATTCAAGTGTTTTATTTAGACCAAAATGTCCACTAAGACTTCCATTATGTTTTTTTGGTATGATATTTTCCCTCATAGATCCTCTTGGCACACATAATTGGCAACCCTTAAACAAAATACCACTCTGCAATGTGTAATCTGCATACTGGCTGTTGAAATGATTATTAAACTCACTACATACCTTGTATACCTCAGAAAAGTCTTCATCTTCTCTGTAAAGCTCCTTGAAACTCTCCACACCTATGCTCTGCAAAGTCACTTCTTGGACAGTGAGAAGTTTTCTACTTATGGCATCTGCTACCTTGTTCAACTATCCCTTTTTGTGCTTGATAGTGAAAGTGTATGCCTGCAGGTATTCTATCCATTTGATGTGTCTATTTCTCAACTTTTCTTGAGAATTGATAAAACTCAAGGCTTGGTTATCTGTAAACACTACAAATTCTTTGGGTAAAAGATAATGCCTCCACTTCCTAAGAGCTTGCACTAAGGCATAAAATTCTAAGTCATAGGATGAGTATCTCTGCTTAGCTTCATTCAATTTCTCACTATAGAATCCTACTGGTCTTCCCTCTTGGTTCAAAACAACTCCTACTGCTATATGACTAGCATCACATTCTAGGGTAAACAATTTATCAAAACTTTGTAAAACTAGGATGGGCTGGGTAGCTATCCTCTTTTTAGGCAACTCAAACCCCTGGTCGGCTTCTTTAGTCCACCTAAACTTAGTTTTCAACCCACCCTTAATTGTATCAAGAACAAGAGCACAAATTTCCCTAAAACCTCGAATGAACTTCCTATAAAATTGGGCAAGACCATGAAAAATTCTTACCTCAGTAGTAGTTTTCAGTGTAGGCCAACTCTGTATTGCTTCCACCTTGCTAGGATCCATTTCCAAATTACCTTGGGATATAACAAAACCTAGATAAATGAGTTCTTGTTTCATGAATTCATATTTTTCAAGATTGATTGCCAACTGTTCCTCATGCAGTTTCCTTAATAAAATCTGCAAGTGTTCAAGATGCTCTTCCTTTGTTTTGTTGAATATGAGGATATCATCAAGGTATACCACTACAAATCTACCTATGTAGTCCTTCAACACCTCATTCATCAACCTTGTGAAGGTACTAGGGGCGTTAGTAAGCCCAAATGGCATAACTAACCACTCATATAACCCCTCTGTAGTCTTAATTTTTTTTTTCCATTCATCCCCTTCTTTAATCCGGATTTGGTGATATCCACTTTTTAAATCTAGCTTAGTAAAATACCTTGATTCACCAAGGCAATCCATTAAATCCTCAATTCTAGGGATAGGAAATCTATATCTTATGGTGATTCTGTTTATTTCCTAAGAATCAGTACATAATCTCCATTTACCTCCTTTCTTGGTTGCTAAGACCATTGGTACAGCACATGGGCTTATACTTTTTCTGATGAGACCTTGGTCAAGTAACTCTTGTACTTGTCTTGCTGCTTCTTTGTTTTGTTCAGGGTTGTCTTATATGCAGCCCTATTAGGTAGTGATGCTTCGGGTATAAAATCTATCTGGTGACTTACTATTCTAGGAGGAGGTAGCATTGCGGGTGTTCCATCATTCACAATGTCCTTGAACTATTCTAACAACTGTTGAACCTCTTTAGGTAGACTTTCTTGTTTAGTCTTCTTTTCTTGACTAGGTTTCACTAATGGAGCATAATGTTCTCCATCTCCTTTCTTGAGATCTCTCAAAAATTATTTTCCTCCAACAATAACACATTAGGACCATTGGTCTTGGTTTCTTCATCCTCTATCAAAGATTGAATCTTGTATGTCACCCCTTCCTTTGTGAATGCATAAGAGTTATTTTTTCCATCATGGATAGCTTTTCTGTCAAATTGCCATGGTCTGCCTAGCAATAAATGAAAAGCATCCATGGGTAGAACATCACATAAAATTCTAACAACTGTTGAACCTCTTTAGGTAAACTTTCTTGTTTAGTCTTCTTTTCTTCACTAGGTTTCACTAATGGAGCATAATGTTCTCCATCTCCTTTCTTGAGATCTCTCAAAAATTATTTTCCTCCAGTCAACAACACATTAGGACCACTGGTCTTGGTTTCTTCATCCTCTATCAAAGATTGAATCTTGTATGCCACCCCTTCCTTTGTGAATGCATAAGAGTTCTTTTCGCCATCATGGATAGCTTTTCTGTCAAATTGCCATGGTCTACCTAGCAATAAATGGCAAGCATCCATGGGTAGAACATCACATAAAATTCTCATAGAATACTTCTTAATTTCAAATTCAACCCATACTTTTTCATTTACTAACACATGTTGTCCTTTATTCAACCATGTGACCTTGTAAGGATGACTATGTGGCATGCTACTCAACCGAAGTTTACTTACTGCTTCTTTGGAGATGATATTGTCTATTGATCCTGATTTAGTGATCACTTTACACACCTTACCAAGTATCTTGCACTTTACTTTGAAAAAGAGACCTCCTCTGCTTAGGCTCTTCCTTAACTGGTTCCCTGATTAGTACCCTTCTAACCATCAGATTCTCACCATTCTCTGAGTCAAGGTTTACTTCAGGAGACTTCACACTACTATAATCCTCTTGCACATAATTGATTCTTTTCTCTAAACATGATGAGGTTGCCTTCTTTAGACACCTATAGGCAGGATGACCAACATTACTACCGTGGTAACACTTCATGTTTGCAAAGTATGAACCTCCACTAGAACTTCCAGATCTACCTCTATTGTTGATGTTATGACCTCTTCCTCTACCATAATTTCCTCTTCCACCAGATTCATTAGTCTGCTTAGTCAATTTTGACTCTCCTTGTGATCTTACTTCACTTCCTCTGCCACTATAGCTTCCTCTATAACCTTTTGAATCTTGGCCTCTACCTCTGCCTCTACTAGTGCTTTCATGTTTCCTCTTATTCTTTTCTTCTACTTTCAGGGCCAACTGATAACATTTGTGAATGATATTTGGACTCAACAAACTTAATTCCTCTTGTATGTTCCATCTTAGACCGTTAAGATACATTGCTGCTCTGATAGTTTCATCTTCTATCACTTTTGACTATAGACACAACTTTTGTAACTCTTCGGTGTAGGTACTTACAACTAACTCCTGTCTTTTCCTATGCAACTGCACTTCATAATCTTTAGGAAGATAAGTCTCTCTGATTTTGCTTACCATCCCTTTCCAAGTAGAGATGGGGATCTTACCTTCTCTTTCTCTCTCATTTTGTATAAACTTCCACCAAGTAATGGAAACACCTCTCATTCTTGACTTAGCCACCTTAAACTTTTGGGCCTTAGTCACACCTTCACACTCAAAATGATTTTCCATACCCTCTATCCATTCCATTACCGACTCTTCTTCCATCTTGCCACTAAACAGTGGTACTCCTTCTAAAGACTTTCCACTCATTTCCTTCAAAGCCTTCAAGAATGGCTCTTGATCAACAACAGCATCTGGGGCAGGGACTTCATCCTCTATTGCCAACATTTTACCCTTCTCATCTATCTTCCCACTCACTTCTACTGTCATAACTTCCACCGCACCTAGTTTGTGCTCCAACTGCTCAAACCTTTCCTTGAGCGATCGGTTTTCATCTTCTTGGTCAGCGACTTGCTTAGCCAATTCTGAATTGGTCACCATCTTTACTCCTTCTGATACTAGATCATTTTTATACTTCACCCTGAATCTTTAACTTTGCTCTGATACCAATCTGATAGGGAGGACCCCAGATTGCTTGGGTCAGCTTGACTCACTCCAAGGCCTTTTACTAGCCTATCCTAGGAATACTCCTCTTTATTCTCCTATTCCACTCTAGGTCCTCTCTACTGAGGGTTATTACTCTACTCTTTGTGAATTCACTTTGGTAAATCAACCAACTCACTATTCCACTGTATCTAACCAGACACCTTGCAGGGTTTGTTCTACCATTTATTATGCCTACAACTTTTGCTAAGTTGCTTTCTCCTCATATCTAGATCCTTCCTCCTATTGATCCCATCTTCCCTTGGTCTAAGGCTAATAGCCTAGACTCCAGTCTACCCTGCAAGTGATTCCTCTTGGTCACTGATACCTAGTCGGGCTATCATCAAGCTCACCTAGGGCCAGTCTGCTAAAACGGCTGGCGACATTCCCTGGTCTGCTCCATATAGAACCCTACCGTACATGGTTGGCTTTTCTTGGTAACCTCCAATGGTTGTGTGGATCCCACGATGGAGAATCAAAACAGATCCATGTTTATACTACATGTCACCAACAAAAAATAAGAACAGAAAAGATGACTTTATCTAGAGAGTCGAGCTTGGCATGACTTCAAAACTGGAACTCACAAAATGCAAAAAAGAAACATCTACTCTATCTACACTAGAATTTAAAGATTTAAGCCATTATTTATAGTTTTCAAATGAAAATTGAACTCTGAGAAAGAAACTAGAAAACGGTCTTCAAATTGTTATTCAAAAGATGTTCTTCATTCCACCTATCCAACCTCCTTCTAACCTCTATACAAAATGCCCATTGGGGTTTTTATAGCCTCTACGACATGTCATGAAACATCCCTAATGGATGAGATCGAACTTGACACAATCAGTTTCCTACTGTAACTATCTTTCAACCTCTATTGGGTCATCGGGTTAGCACCGCAACACTTATCCCGATGTCCCATGGCGGTTTACAACTCACTTGTTTTTCTATCGGGTCATCAGAGTAGCCTCAAAATACTTACTTTGATGTCCGATGATGACATTTCACACATTGCGCACTTCCACATTGGTTTCAATTGGGTCATCGGGTTAGCATTGTTGGTGTAAATAATTATTCATCTTGGATATTATTACACCTTACTTAAGTTTACTTAGGTAGATGCATTTCATAGTAGTTTGGGTATGAGACACTTGGGTGTTTGTGCCACATTGGGATAGTGTGTGTAGGAGAATTTCCACCTTTTATGGTGTTGATCTTGTTGTTACACTCCACATTCAGTGGGTGATCCACCTCATGTGGACTATTATATTGTTTCTCCTACCTACCCACACCTATTTCCTACCTACCCTTGTTTCTTATTGAGCCACATGTCATGTTTGTGTGCTCACTTATCCATATAGCCTTGCCTATATAAGTAGGCTCATATTCATTGTATGAACGATTGATGATCTAGTTGATCAGTGTTTTCATCTTGATAGAATACAGTTTATTCCTATCATTTATTTTGTTCTCTCTTATTTGTGCTTTCCATTGCCTCTAGATCTTGGAAAAATCTCACAAGCATCAAGACATTCTTACTGATGGCCGATGGTGCGCTCCCAACAAAAAGCTTCCTTATCAGGTTATCGGTATAGCCCAAAACATTTTCTATCAATGGCCGATGATGCGCTCCAAACCGCATGTTTTCCCATTGGGTTATTGGGCGACACAAAAACTAGTCTTGCCGATACCCGATTGCTCCACTTTGACTTGCTCCGCTCGCTGACTTCTTGTTGGGTCCCATCATGGTTGCCAAGTCGCGAGCGATAAACCTCGTGCAACTTTCCATAGTAGTATAGCGATTGATGTTGATCAACCTGGGACTTGCTCACCCATTAGCTGGCAGTTTCATCAGGTTATCGGGGTAGGTCTTGCCAAAAAACAAAACTTTCATAAAGAAGATAAAAAAATGCACTCCAAGATCCAAACAGACAACCTAATGGACTAGAACCAATCCTTATGCCAAAATTGTCAAAATTGTAAAGGGTATTTCCTCACCCTTAGGTGCTCCTGCACCATACTCCCCACATGAAAAATCAAGTCCCCCCTGGGGGTGGCAAGGAGACATCAATGCCTAGTCTTTTGAAATTGGATTATGCAACCCAAGTGGCTTCAGCCTCAAGTAAGTTGTGCCACTTGATTAAGTGTTGCATATACACATCGTGCCTCATTTGCTTCTTTAGTCTAGAATCTAAAATTTGTTCCGCCTATGGTCCAGAAACGAGTGGTACTGGAATGTCACTGAGATTAGTTTCCCCTTCTGGATTCAGTCCATCTGGCACTACTACGGGACCTTTAAATGGAACCAAGTCTTGGACAATAAACATAGGGGACAATGCCAAATTTGTGGGTAAATCTACCTTATAACCATTGGAGCCATACTTAGATAAAATTTTGCAAGGACATATTCTCCTCATTTGAAGCTTACTAGGGACTCCCTTCCGTAATCTTGTCTTGTTTCTCCCCTCATCCGCTTTAGCCTTAATTATTTGCATAGCATCGAACAATGTTTTTTGCACTTGTCAATGCACCTCTTTCATAGATTGTTGAAATCCTATGCATGTCCACTTCTTCCTTCCAGGCTTCCCAAATCTCTAAGTTCACAAACACCGCATGGGTGGAGTCCATAAACAATCTCAAAAGGACTCTTACCTGTAGTTCTGTTGATACTGTCATTATATGCAAATTCTGCATGTGGTAGCACTTGATCCCACATCTATCCACACTCTTTCATCAAAAACCTCAAAAGATTACCAATACTCGGTTAATGATCTTAGTTTGACCATCCATTTGCGAATGGTACGTAGAACCAAAAGAAAGGTTAGTTCCCAGTCTTGTCCATAGAGTTTTCTAAAAGTGTCCCATAAACTTCACATCCCTATCTAAAACTATATTGAGAGGCAGCCCATGAATTCTTACCACCTCTTTAAAAAATAAACATGCAATGTAACTAGCATCATGCGTAGTCTTGCATGGAACAAAATGACTCATTTTACTAAAACGCTTAACAATGACAAAAATACTATCCAGGCCAGTCTTGGTTTTTGGCAAACCCACAATAAAATCAATGCTGATGCACTCCCATGGTCATTTGGGAATTGGTAAAGGCTGGTATAGTCTAGCATTTGAACTAGTACCCTTGGCTCTCTGACACACAAAACACTGCTCAACATACTTCCTAATATCTTTATGCATTTTCGGCCCATAAGAAAATCTTTACACCAATTCAAGTGTTTTATTTAGACCAAAATGTCCACTAAGACTTCCATTATGTTTTTTTGGTATGATATTTTCCCTCATAGATCCTCTTGGCACACATAATTGGCAACCCTTAAACAAAAGACCACTTTGCAATGTGTAATCTGCATACTGGCTATTGAAATGATTATTAAACTCACTGCATACCTTGTATACCTCAGAAAAGTCTTCATCTTCTCTGTAAAGATCCTTGAAACTCTCCACACCTATGCTCTACAAAGTCACTTCTTGGATAGTGAGAAGTTTTCTACTTATGGCATCTGCTACCTTGTTCAACTATCCCTTTTTGTGCTTGATAGTGAAAGTGTATGCCTGCAGGTATTCTATCCATTTGAGGTGTCTATTTCTCAACTTTTCTTGAGAATTGATAAAACTCAAGGCTTGGTTATCTGTAAACACTACAAATTCTTTGGGTAAAAGATAATGCCTCCACTTCCTAAGAGCTTGCACTAAGGCATAAAATTCTAAGTCATAGGATGAGTATCTTTGCTTAGCTTCATTCAATTTCTCACTATAGAATGCTACTGGCCTTCCCTCTTGGTTCAAAACAACTCCTACTGCTATATGACTAGCATCACATTCTAGGGTAAACAATTTATCAAAACTTGGTAAAACTAGGACGGGTTGGGTAGCTATCCTCTTTTTAAGCAACTCAAACCCTTGGTCAACTTCTTTAGTCCACCTAAACTTAGTTTTCAACCCACCCTTAATTGTATCAAGAACAAGAGCACAAATTTCCCTAAAACCTCGAATGAACTTCCTATAAAATTGGGCAAGACCATGAAAAATTCTTACCTCAGTAGCAGTTTTCGATGTAGGCCAACTCTGTATTGCTTCCACCTTGCTAGGATCCATTTCCAAATTACCTTGGGATATAACAAAACCTAGATAAATGAGTTCTTGTTTCATGAATTCACATTTTTCAAGATTGATTGCCAACTATTCCTCATGTAGTTTCCTTAATACAATCTGCAAGTGTTCAAGATGCTCTTCCTTTATTTTGTTGAATATGAGGATATCATCAAGGTATACCACTAAAAATCTACCTATGTAGTCCTTCAACACCTCATTCATCAACCTCATGAAGGTACTAGGAGCATTAGTAAGCCCAAATGGAATAACTAACCACTCATATAACCCCTGTGTAGTCTTTTTTTTTTTTCCATTCATCCCCTTCTTTAATCCAGATTTGGTGATATCCACTCTTTAAATCCAGCTTAGTAAAATACCTTGCTTCTCCAAGGAAATCCATTAAATCCTCAATTCTAGGGATAGGAAATCTATATCTTATGGTGATTTTGTTTATTGCCTGAGAATTAGTAAATTAATCTCCATTTACCTACTTTCTTGGTTGCTAAGACCACTAGTACAACACATGGGCTTATACTTTATCTAATTAGACCTTGGTCAAGCAGCTCTTGTACTTGTCTTGCTACTTCTTGGTTTTGTTTAGGAGTCATCTTATATGCAACCTTATTAGGCAGTGATGCTTGAGGTATAAAATATATCTAGTGACTTACTATTATAGGAATAGGTAGCATTGCGGGTGTTCCATCACTCGCAATGTCCTTGAACTGCTCTAATGTACAACTAATGTAGATTAGAGGTTAAAGGAATTACATGAAAAGATAGCTAATATTTTTAATTCTTTTGATGGACACATTTTGACTTTGGAGAACCAAGTTTTTTACTTTTGAAAAGGAAAGAGACAAGATCATTCGGAGAGCAAGGAGTCTTAGAGGTTTGGTGTGTCCAAGATTGGATTCACTTGGTGTACATAAGAGGGAATGTATGGATATGCTTGCAAATCCCACACCAATATAAGTCACTGAGAAAGAAGCACTAACACATTTACTGAGTCGACTTGTATCCATATCTGGAACACTCAAAACCAGTTAGGATACCTATGTACAGTTGCTAGAGGAATCTTACCCTGAAATTTTGAGATTGGTCAAGCTTCAGTAAAGTAATCTATAATTATTCTTTTAATTCTTTCACCACTCTTTGGCATTGATGCCAAAGGGGGAGTATATGTATGTGAAAGATATGTATGTAATCCTAGAGGATATGCAATTTATATTTCTGATAGGGTCAATCAGCTCAGGGGGAGCATGATTATTTTTTAGTTGAACCAACAAGGAATCCATTTTTCACATGAGTGTTGCCATCAATGCCAAAGGGGGAGATTGTTGGCAATTGACACTCATTGGAATAATATGTTGTCATTGATGGCAACAAGATTCTATTGAAGGCATATATCAGCATTTGGAGGCATACACCAGTGAATACCAGATTTGAGTATTCAGGGTCATCACTGGCACCGACATTGACATCCAGCTTTTCAGTGAAGCCGACATCAGTCTGGATCCAAAATGTTTTATTGTAAAATTATTTTGTAATTATTGTGTGAGGATGACATTGAATATCTTTTGTATTGTAAGACAACATAAGCCATATTGTTTGTAAGGGTATATAAGTTACTCTGTTAGGTCCTTTTGAAGATGAGATATAGAGGACAATGTATATGACATGGTAGCAAAACTGTGTGATGCGAAGGATATGTATAAAGGTCATTTATTATGCAAATGTAATATCATGCTATGATCAGTAGATAGTTTGTAAAGCATTATTGGAGGAAGAGGAGATACCAGTAGAAGGATCAGGGTTTATGAATTGGTACAGAACAAAGCTTTAACCAAAACTCTTTTTGGCATTGCAGATGCATTTTGTGAGTTCACCAGTACTGTCTTATTTCGGCAGAATCTTGTAGTTAGTGAGACTCTTTTGTGTTGAGCAGTGTGCTCTAGGAAGTGTGCCTTCTTGCATGTGTAGGGCCTTGTGCTATGTAATATCTTTCATATGGCCAGTGAATTGATATTGTGTGTCACAAATCCCATTGTGGTTTTTCCTCTTTGAGGTTTTCCACATATGAATTCAGTGTGTTATGGTGTTCATTCATGTGGCTAGTTTATTTACTTCATGTTATATGTTTCTTCATTTACCGATTTATAAGTGTATGTTATAAAAGGTTAAAATCTTGTGTTACCAGTAGAACACTGATTCACCCCCCTCTTAGTGTTCTTGGGTTCATTGTATTCCAACAGTTCCAGTAGAAAGTACCCCATGGACATGTGAAAGCTATCTTTTCTTGATCTTCAGGTTCTATTTTAATCTGATTGTATCCGGAGAAACCATCCATTAGATAAAAATGGAGTGTCCAGTAGTTAAATCCACAATAATGTCAATGTTAGGCAAAGGAAAGTCATCCTTTGGACATGCATTATTAAGATCTCTAAAGTCTGTGCATATTATGATACTTTTATCTGGTTTGGAAATAGGAACGATGTTGGATACCCATTGAGAATATGCTACAGGTCTGATGAATCTGACGTCCAGTAATTTCTTTAGTTTTGCTTTGACTAGAAGAGCAATATGAGGATGCATCTTCCTTAACTTCTATTTAATTGGTTTGGCTCCTGAATTGACATTTAAGTGATGCATAATAAGCTCTAGATCTAATCCTGGCATGTTTGCATATGACCAGGCGAAATTAATTTGTCGTCGTTTGAAGAATTCCATATATTGTTGCATTTCTTGCTCTAACAAAGAGGTCGCTGGATGGAGAATCTTTGGTTGTTTTGTTGTCCCAATGTTAACTGCCTTTGTTGGTTCGATCAAAATGGATGACCTTTCTTGACCGTGTGTAGGTAAAGTGTCAAATCTCCCATCTTTCAGTGCCTCGAGGAGGTTTTCACCGTTAGATGTGTCCTTTCTTTTTACTTTTTCCGGATCTAATGTTGCCAAGAAATGGTTTTCAACATTAGACCTGATATTGTGTTCTTTATTTTCACTTTTGCGATTGGGAGATTTGGCACCCATTTGACTGGAAGATGCATTGTTGAAATTCCTGGTGAAAGTTGTTGCGGGTTCGATTGAATTAAGATATACAAATATGGTATGGTCATTAGGAAAGGTATCAATGGTATTATGTCTTTCATTTTCCCAATCAATAAGTTTAGGGTGGTGTTAGTCTCAAATTCTGATTCCCCTCTTATCCCTTGTAAGAAAAATAATAACTGTCTACAAATGAAGAGATCAAGGGAAAAAGAACCTTAGAGCAACATATGACATGGTTTCAAGAACCTTCTACACTTTGAACTCTTCCAAATTTCAGGCGGGTATACCTTCTGTGAATAATTTCACACTTTTAAACGAGATCCACAGTAAACCAGTGTCCAAAAACCAGTGGATCTTATCGCCTCAACATAAACTGAAATAATAAAGGAAAGCTTATGCTCATTTTTAGTATTGATCCTCAAGAGATGTAAAAAGAGAACTACAACTGATACCAGTGCCTTATCCAGGCTATAGAGTCATCTAAATTAAGCAAGGATTTCACAATTAAACATCCCCATGCATCTCATCACTTTGGCTTCTATTAACCCCATACATGCCTGACATATATAAGAGTCCTTCCTTGTTAAACTAAACAGTGTTTATCAAATTCAAGGTTTCCAACAAAATAACCTACCGACAGAGATATTTCACACGTATTTAATTCCTCTCCTAAAGAGAAAAGATAAGAAACATATCCATAAAGATTGCATTACAATCCATGTTCAATTGAATAACCCTAGATTACTCAAATGAAACCAGTAAATTATTGAAAGCATGCCAGAAGACAACACAAATTTTGGGCTCGAAAGTTTATGATCTGTATATTGATATTCATTTTGAAAAGTCTTACAAAACTCAAAATATTCTCTGTAATAACTAGAAAAACCTAGATATATTTCTGTAGAGTTTCTTTACAAAATTCTTGTGATCCCTTTTTCACTAGTCCTAGTATCCATTTATAATATTATGGATGCTTACAAGCTTCGGACATTCCTAAGAAAAGTTTGTTACAAACCGTGATACTCTCAAAGAAACAGTTACATGTCCTTCTCAATATTAACGGCCTCTTTTGCTTGTTGTTCTATTGGAACCTCTTCTACTTGCTCTGGAGCATCTTCCTTTTGTCTGACATATTTGCCCTTCCACTCCTAGAACACGTCATCACTTGGCCAAGCAAAGCTAACAATCTTCTATTTCATTCCTTCTAGCCTTTTCCAAATGGCCCTTAACTGCCCAATTTCCTTTTCTATGAAACTATAGTGTGATTTCACTTTTTCAATTTCTTCAATTGTTTGGACAAATAGGGATGTGCCATCGGTGTTAATAATTTCATTAACCCTTAAGGACAACTTATGGTCTAGCTCTTCTAGCCAGGTCTTCTCCTCTTTCAACTGAATTGGACCTACAAATCCCCTTGGAAACAATTCAAACTTGAGATCTGAATATTCTTTTCTATATAATTGGGCTTTTCTTTTTACACCTGCCCTTTCCTCTGAGAGTATATTCATCTCTTTTATGAACTCACTGGTGGACCTTAGATCGTCATTCTCCTCTGCATTTGCATGGGATGAACACATGAACTCCAACTCCTCTAGGCATCCACTTATTAAGGATTGGTTCATCCTCTTTGAATTTGATCAAAACATCCAGAATCCTCTTCATATTAATGTATACAATGGAGGCCTTGACTGAATCAACAAACTTCAAGATTGTGGCTTTCACCTTTTCTTCATACTTGTTTGCAAACAAGGCTTGAGCTTGTTTCAACTTTTCCAACTCATGTTGGACAGTTTCAGCTGACTGGAAACCAGAAGGCATAGGAGAAGGGGGATATTCTATAATGGGACTAGTAGGAGGGGGTCTTTCTAGAGAGGAGGCTATCATGAGTGTAGAGGATTCACCTAGATGGTGCTGACCTACCAACTAACTCTAAAGTCTAGTAATAATGTTGTCCCTATTGGCTATTCCTTCTTTGGCCTCATTATAAGCCTTTAAGATGGTCTCCAATTTCAATTGGAGATTAGCTCTTTCCTTTGCCTCTTTCTCTACTACTACCACACTGAACTTTGCAGTTTCCAAAACTGTGCTTGCAACTTCCACTACCCCTGTATCTTGGACTCTCTTAACAACCATGCCTCCTTAGAGACTAGAATCTGATGCAGTTTTCCTCCTTTTGTTTTCATCCTTCTTCAGTGACCACATGACTAGAGCATCATTATCCTTGCTGAAGGTCACTCCTTCCATTGGCTTTGTTTCCTTCCTCACTGCTTCAAGAACTAGAGCATGATCTATATCCCATTCAGGGAGGATTAGTACGCCATCTTTCAACACCATCTCCCTTCCTTTCTCAGGGGTGATAGTTTTAAACTCTTCCATCATTTCTTGCTTTATTTCTTCTTCCACCTGAGTTGCATCTCTAAGAGGTTGTTCACTCTTCCTCTTCTCACATCTGACCTTGAATTGTTCCATGTTTTGATTCCACATAAATTGCATGAAAGCCCCTATTGTAACAAAATTACTGTTAGGCAGGAATTCCTCACTGGCTTGCTTATAGTAAGGTCTAATTCTTTTCCCCTTAGCTCACCATCAGTCAAGTTCATTTCAGCAGTAGGTGGCTCTTCTAGCATCCCCTCTTGGGTCTCCTCGTAGGTATAGGCAATCTCACCGAGACTCCCTAACTGTAATAATTGTTCAGCCACCACTTGCTCATCTCCTATGTGGATAGGGGATTGAGATGGAGAATATTGAGGTTCATCAGTTTCAACTTCCTTCCCCACTCTTTGCCTTTTAGGGGAATCTTGGATGTCAATGACATCTTCAATTTCAATTTTCCCTCTTGAAGTGGAAGGCTCACCTATCACTGGCACCATCACAGTGTACTTTGATTTCTTATGTATTACATAGTCACCAGGTGGGATAGCCTTAGCAAAGGTAGGCTTAGCCAGGACCAACTTAACCCTATTAGGATCATTTTGCATTATAGCCTCTCTTTTTTCTTTTAAGGTTTGCATGAGGTCTTCAAAATAGAGAATCAAGAATTTGATTTTCTTCTCAAAAGGGTTGAAGCTGGAAAGAGGGTCATAGCTACTATCAAATTGATGGATAAAATCAAGTCCCCTCTTATATGCAACCCACTTCTCCTTCCTTAGTTCCTGCTCATCTAAGCTAAATTCATTCCTAATTAAATCTTCAGGGAACTGAAATTGATGAGGCCTACCTTTACACACTGCCCTCTTTCTAAACATGCCATTGAAAAAGTCCTCAGGGTCTTCACATCTTGAAACTATAGTTGACAACCTATATGGCTTAAAGAATTCTTCAAAATATTTCTAGCCACCTTTGGTGATTACAAAATGGTGGGCCATGGTGATAGTTAGGAAAATGGTCCCCTTACCCCTATTAGTCAGCTATGCCTCTTGTACTCCTCCAATTTGTCTCAAAACTTCTGCAATTCCTATCTTCAATGGGACCTGATAGGGTAGTAGATAGGGAGTACTTCTGAAACCATACACTCTAAAAACAATAGAAACATGGTACAAATACATGTCTCCCCAATTGTGAACAATCTTAATGCCCCTTGCAAACTCTTTAGGTCTGAGGAATTTCAAAAGAGGCTTAGGAATCCTAGGGTTTTCTGTGCATAAAATAATTCTAATCTTAGATGCAAAGCATCTATCAAACTTCAAAAAACTAGCATCTTCTCTATCCCAAGATAAAACAGTGCTCCAAAGTTGGACCAACATCTCTTCCTTATCCTTTACCTTAACCAAGTCCATTTCCTTTGTAAAATAGTCAGCACCTTTGAACAAAAACATATGCATTAATAGGGAGTACCATCCAAATGGCCTATCTACCTTACCATTCTTTATCCCTACTAGCCCTACATGAATTGCATCAGTAAGGTATGTTGCATACTCAAATGTTATTTCCAGGGAGGGGTTTAGAATTTATGCAATCATTAGCATATAATGGGTTGGCATGTTTCTCTCAGCATCTTCTCCAAAGATCTGACATAGTGCCCAATACATACCCTTAGCTCTCAGAGTAAACAAATTGAGGGAGAATGGTTCCATTGTACTGGAGCCTACAACTATCAACCCTCCTATCTTAACAAAGAATTATTTCAATGGGCCACTCCTAAGATGATCCCTTTGTGCATTGTAGACCTGGGATAATGACTTAAAGTCAATAGGCTCTAACAAATTGGAAGCCTCACTGAGTTTAAACACGTTTCTGAATTCATTATCTTTTATTTCAATCAGGGCTGATCCCTTCACACTCCTGATACATCTTTCTATAGGGTCATAATTCTGTGCAATTAAGGTCAACAAACCTACATCCATGAATACACTAGGGACCACAAGTTTCCCCACATCCAGCTCCCATATGTTATTCAAAGGGGCTGGGGAATGTCTTTGCCCAAACCTACTTTGAACAGTCCTAAACCTGACATCCCTATTTCAGGGTCCCTTAACCAATTTCCTTTATCAAACAAGCCATCCCCAATTCTCAGATGAGGGTTCTTTGGTACTAATTCTTTGGCCTTAGCCCCGACACTGGTAGACATGGTTAACTGTTCTAAAAAATTGTCACAAATGTTCCTGTCCTGGTAATTCACTTTTCCTGTCAACTCCCTTCTTGGTGCCATTTTGAATATGCAACTATACCAATTGAAACTAGCACAGACCTCTAATGAAACAATTCACACAGCAAGAACTGAAATCAAACCTGAATTATCAAGAAACGACACAAAAACCTGTTATTCGCTTGAAGAAAAACTGGTCCGCACCAATTATTAAATAATTCTAACAATCAAGTTGATGCAGACTCAAATACGACAAGTTGGCATTGAATTTCAAGAATTAACTCCGCATGCTTCAGCCATCACCTCAAAATTGAATTCACAAACCGAATTCAAAAACAGGCTCCAACGGGTCATAACTTCTCTGAGTATTTTTCTCTATTTCACTCTTTCTCTACTTCACAAAACATAAAACCTTTGCACTTTTCTTTCACAAAGAAATGCTAGCCATTGGATTACGAGAACTTACACTACCTTTATCTCCATCTGATCTCTCTTTGTTAGTGTCGGGCCCTACCTTCTTTTCGCTATTTCGCGGGCTTTAACACTCGTGCACTTTTTCTTCACGACACAATGCCAGCCATCAGATCAAGCTTTAACTGCCCAGTCTTTAACTCCAACAATGACTGTCAATCTCACTAACTAACTGCACCTCACCTTGATAGCTAACGGTTTTCGCCATTTCGCAGAACTTACACCACGTGCATCTTCGGGCCACAAAACAACGATGACCGTTGGATTGACCATGAGATGAATATCTTTTAACATGCTTTAAACCTTTCAAGTGGGCCCTTTAACTTGGAGATCACTTATGTCACCTCATCATTGGTTAACAAACACCACGTAGCAGTAGGCCATTTGCCCAAGAAGTTCCATCGGGTTCCATTCTGAATCCCCCACATGTGTTGCTTCACTATTCTCCACATAACTGTCGGTTGAAACAAGGCGTGCCCTAAACTACCCTTTAGAGCCACGTGTACTAGACATGTCACTATTACACTCTACAAAACACACCATCTATCCTTCCATGTCATGCTTTCGTGCGATTACCACCTATCTTTCACCATTTCACGATGACTAACTTGTGATCATCTTGTCTTCGCGAATCCACACGGGCCGTTAGATCTCAGGAACTTGCCTGTTGTTTGTCCTTTCTATGACCACCTTGCTCAAGCCCACCACCTTTTTGCTACTTCATGATAGGTAGAACATGTGCATCTTCTGGCTGCAAATAAACACGAGCCGTTGATCCTTTTCAAACCGATCACCCTTTAACCAAGGAAGTTGCTCACCTCTGGGACCTGCCACGTGTTTTCACCATTTCACAGAACTTACACCATGTCCATCTTATCCAAATGAAACAATGTGAATCGTTAGATCATGATCAAGATGTAGGTGTTTAATCTGACGGTCAACCCACCTCCCGAGCCCACTTAGGCTTTTTGCTACTTCGCGAACATTAACCTGCTAGCAACTTCGCTTAACGAAACAACAACACTTGCAAGATTAGCAATGAGTTGCACCATATTTACGGTGCCTGACAAACATTAGAACAAGGTAAAGTAAAGGCACATAAATTTAAAAAATTAAAGGACCACCTAGGGAAATAACTAATGGGGGGGACACTTCTCATGATAGACCGACCCTTCTTTAAGTGACAAAAGTAATGTGGAAATAGAATGATAAGGGTTTTTCTCAAAAAATGGAAGGGTTAAAACTTAAACCTTAAACCCTCTTCTGACCTAAGATAATCAGAGGCAACAAGGCCATACTAGACTCAATTTTTTGTGGACTTTTAGCTAATTATGGAACAAGAATATCTATTTTTTAAACAGTGATAATAGGTGGATTAGAGGTAAGGGGTCATCAAGTTGAGATGTTTCAAGGGTATCAAGGGTCATGATAGATGTGTTGAAGTTTTTGATATGTATGTCAATGTCTAGAATGGTACTCTCACAAGAATGGCCTCGCACAAGGAGCTCCTAATCGTCCTCAATTACGTCCAAGTCAGTCAAATGTGATTCTAATTTGAGTGGGCTAGTTCCTAACGTTTTCCCTACATACATGTGAACTACATCGACTCCTACATATTCTTCAAAACAATTTTCTTCAGCTGATTCTTTAGAGTGATAGGAATCCCATTCCCATTCATTAGAATCTGTCTCACTTGCATCTTGCAATCTACAGATTTGTTCATATAGTGTTTTATTTGTTTCTTCTTCTTGTCTTTCTATATCTTTTCTTCTTTCATATTTAACTTCTTCTAGACTGAGATTGAGTTCTTTCAACATTGCTATAAGCTCTCCTTTATTAGTACTATTTCGTGCTTGTTTTGATTGAGAGTTAGTGCTGCTTGGGAGGTGCTTTTAGTTTGTTTTTCCTCTTGATTTCAAGCTTGCTTTTTTTGCCATTTCATGTTTTCTTGTGCTTTTTGTTTGGTAGATGCTTCTTCCCTTTCAATTGCAAAGTTGTTCTTGTATGTTTTCATATCCCTCTTGTTGTTGGCAAGACGATGTGTCTTCTGGTAGAGTAACTTGTCCATACCCTAAGCCTGCTTTGTCTGTAGCTTGTTGAGTGTGAGGTTGGATAGGTTCTGAGATACCTTCTTTTCTTTTTTCCTATAGGATCTGTTCTAGTGTATCCCATTTTTTGAAGAATGTTAAATCCTTTTCCATACTTTTTTGTAGGTACTCTGACATTGTTGATCTTCTGTTGGACTTCTTCATCCTTGTATAGCCATTGTAGAACATCTTTATCATATGTTTCCTCTGATAAGGTCCTAACACTAACAAATTCTCCATCAAATATTGGAGGATGTTTCACAATTGGTTGTGTTTTAGAGTTTGATGGTTTTCCATAGGACTTAGGAGAAAGTGGTAGTTGTGATATTGAATATTCTTCGTTCCCTCGATCTCTTAGCTGCATTTGTTTTTCCATACTTGACAAAATTGAGGCAAATGATTTTTCTTTGGATTGTGTGTTTGAAGATGATGCCTCCCTATTATGAGGAACAATGACCTCTTGAGCTGGTTTTAGATTACTACAGTACTGAAATGGGTTTAAATCTGATGAGATCGTGATTTCCTACCCATTGTAGGGAAATTATAGGCACTGATGATATGTTGATGGAACAACTTGTATGTCATGTATCCAGGGTCTTCCCAAGAGTATGTTGTGTGATAAGTCCAATTCTATAACTTGGTATGTTGTGTCTTTCTACAGAGGTCCCACTCTGATGGGTAATATCACAATTCCTTTAGAGGAACACTCTTCTTCATCATATGCTTTGATGGTGATCTTTTTCTGGGGATCAACTGCATCTTCTGAATAACCTAGAGCATAGACAAGACTCAATGAGAAAATGTTTAAGCCAACTCCACCATCTATTAGGACATGTTTAACTCGTGTCTTATGAATGAGGACTTTGATATGCAAGGGAGCATTATGGGGATGTTGCAAGGACATGTCATCTTCTTTAGTGAATGATAAGCAATGATGGGTTGTGAGATGTCCCACCATGGTTTGGAATTGATCTATATCAAGATCCTTAGACACTATTGTATCTACAAATGCTCATTCAATAATTTCTTTGTGTGTAGGTGAAAGCTATAAAAGTTCTAAGATGGATATTTGTGCGGGCATTTACTATAATTGATCCACTAGACTGTATTATTTTGCAGTGGATGACATGTTAGTGGTAGGACCCGACAAAAAAACTTTAGCTTTGCTTCTTATGATAGCATGAGCAGGTTCTTGATGTTGCTTTTCTTTAACTACAATCACATTTACCACATTATCATATGTATGAGCGTAGTTTAACTTTTCTTTACCCTTACCATTATGTGTTGTTGATGATTCACCCTTCTCATGGTTTGGAAGTAAAGTTTTCAAAGCTATATGAGATTTGTTTTTCGTATGTCCATCCAAAGTTATTACTCCACTATCAATCAAATCCTGGATGACATGTTTAAACCGCTGAGAATTATCTGTGTGATGTCCCTTATTTCGATGGAAATCACAATAATGGTTATCATTCCACCAAGAGGGTTTCACTTGAGGTTCATATTTCCTTGCTTTTAGCAAATTAATCAATTTGTTTGCAAGAAGTGTCTTTAGTGCTGACCCAAGTGGTTCACCAATATTTGTAAATTTACTTCGAAAGAAATTGTTGAAAGTTAATTTTTGGTGATTGTTGTTTTGTTGAGTTGCTGCTGAGTGAGTGGATAAATTGAAAACTGGTTGTTTCGGTTTTACATTGTTTTTATCCACTATTCTATCATTGACGATATTTCAATTTTTATTCCAAAATTTAGGCTTATCATTGTTATTGTTGCTAACAGTGTTGTTAGGAGGAATAACACCTTCTTTGTATAGCTTCAATTCACCCATCTTTACCATAGCTTCTTCCATTTTGATACCATTATCAATCATCTTTTCAAAATTTTGATGGCATTTCATTTTTAGATGATAACTCATTTGTCCATTTAGATTGTCAATGAATATGTCTATCTTCTCGTATTTTGGCACCATTCGAGGATATCGTGAAGCTATCCGTCTCCATCTTTGTAGAAACATCATGAAAGGTTCTCCACTCTTTTGTTTAGTATTACATAAATCAATCATTGTTACCTCATGTTGGATGTTGTAAGAGTATTGTGAAACAAACTTATCCACCAATTCTATGAATGATATAATTCTGGGTGGAAGTTTGGAGAACCATTCCATATCTAGTCCACTTAAGCTTTTTGGAAATAATCTCATCAAGTATGTATCCTCATGTGCAAACCATATACTCATCGTGCAAAATTCTCGTATATGATCCTAGGGATCAGTGCTTCCATTATATTTATTGTATTGAGGAGTTTCACAACCTGTAGGAAATGGTATGATGTTTATATTTATGTCAAATGGGTAAGGACATATTTCTTGAAGTGAGTATCTTCTAACAGTTCCTCTCTGCCTATCTTGAATTTGTGTTTGCAGTGTTTGTATTTGTTGTGTAATAGTTGTGATAGGATTATTAACATGATTTGTCCTTGTATAACCATGAGTGTGTGTTCTAGTATGGTCTTGATCTCTTTTTGTATCATCTTGACTCTTTATTGTGTCCTCATTAGATTTGACATGTTTGAGAATTCCTACATCATCCTTTAGGGGAATGGAAGTTTCCTCATTAGTTCTTGTGTTATCAGGAATTGATGTGTCCTCATTTTTGAGACCGAAAATATCCTCATGTCATTCTTTATCATAGGAAGATTCACTTCTCTTTTGTGCTAATTTTCTCACATCAAAATCTTGGGGGAGTGTAGCACCAGATTTAGCTAATATTAGGAAGTATTTTTCTTTTTCTCCCTACAATATTTTCACCATAAATTTATCGAATTTAGGATCTTTTTTGATTTCTCAGAGATGTTGTTATGTTATTTTCCCTTCTTCTTGCATTTCATTTTCGTGTTCCAAGTTTCTATAATCTTCAGTTATTTCAAATGTTTCAATTTCTGTTTCTATGATCTTCCATCTTTGTGCTCTAGTTAAAACAGGCATACATGTGTGTTGGATATTGTGCAAGGATTCGATTGTCTAAAAGTTGTTTCGATAAGTGATCAACTGTCAATGTAGATATGATAGAGTGATATGAAAAGAAAAGATAATTCAAGTGTTTAAAATTCTGCAAGTCTTTCAATCTTCTATTTTGGAGTCAAATGATGATGATTTTGATAAAAACCAAGTCCAATAGGAATGATATATCCTACGATGTGGGACAAGGTTACCCTGACCAAACATTGTAGTTTCGTGATAGAGGATGATAGACCCTGATGAGAAACTATGTTTTGAGTGATTAGTTTATCAAAGAGGGTGATAATGCACTTTGAGATGTTTAGATCTTAAACTTGTTGAAGGTGACTACTGAAAATATTAAGGTGTCTATTTCTAGAATTTGATTTGATAGATGAAAACTTGACCAAGCGAACCAAAAAGACAATCTAAGCACATAATGACAAATATCAAGTGTTTATGCTCACTATAAATTGACCAAGCAAATATGACAGATCTGAAAAAGACATGCAAGAAGACAGCTCTAGACTGACAAAGACAAAAATTCATAAGACAGTTTAGACAACCCCAGATGACAATTTAGACAGGCCCATATGATAAACTAGAAATCTCGCACGATAAAGGCATAAAATCGTATGAGCTTTCTCACTAAACTAGATGACAAAAGATACCACAAAATCCTCTATTAAACTGACTTGTATGACAATTCTCATTGGACCAGACGATAAACTAGATTTCTCATACGACAAACTAGAAAGCTTGTACGACTTAGGATAGAACAAAGACAAAATTTTGTTTGGACAGATTTTTGATCGATGAAGTTTGATGTTTTTCTTCTGTTTTCTAGTTTTTAGATGTCTAATTTTCTGTTTCAGGGATGAAGACACAACAAACACGTGATATGATAAGTGACCTCAAGAATAACATGCTAAATCTTAAGGAAGTTGGCTAAGAGATAAAACCTTTGCTTGAAAACTTAGGTACAGACCCAATAGCTAATCAAAATATGGTTGTTGAGTCTCAAGCGATGGATTCTCAATGTTGTATTATCTGACTCCAAATTCTAATGGGGGCACGATATGGCAAGTGTCTTGGGAGAGTTGCTATCTCTCTTGCACAAAGATTATCCCCCTTTCGGAGATGAATCGAGTAGCTTCTATCTTAGGGTTTGTAGTAAGGGTTTCCTTTTGAAATTACCCCTTGTAGTCATGCAAGCACAATTGATGCCTATAGCCCAACAAGGTACCGAAAAAAGAAGTAGTCACACAAGCGTGATTGAGACCGCAAGGCCCTACTAAATGTATGATATGAGAGATCTCAAAAGAGAAAATTCAAATAATCCCATCCTCCGAGACTTTAATCCTGAGAGGCCTATTTCTTAGAGTGAGTCAGAAAGCTTAGGTCTAGCTCTACTCACTTGGGTCGTTCTCATAGGGTGATTACTTTTTCCCACTGTGACAGGCCCGCTAAAGGTAATCAAATCTCAAACATAGAAGCACTTCAAGGGTCAGGATTTCTAATTGTCCAAATGGACAAGAGGATACTCTCCTACCTTTTAGACAACTTCTCAAACATAGAAAACAAGATGTTCATTTACCATTAGAAAAATAAGTGTGCCTAGAAAACTTAAAGAAGACACAAAGTTTGGTTGAGTTCTCCTTAGGCAACCTACAAAACGGATACATTAGTAGTCATGTTGTTTTGATGAAATGAAGCTTTGACAAGTGTAAGCTTTGACAATTGTCCCGTAAAAACTAGTTAGGCTACTAGAAAATTTCACAAACAAACCAGGGTTAGCATTAGTAATAGCCAAATTGAAGCATGAAAACCCTAAAATGTAATCTATTTTGAAAACATAGAAGCAAAAATTCGTACAAGTATTCTCACCTGCTCGTATGAGTATTCTTACATACCCGTACAAGTGCACAAAGAAACTCATACGATACTACAAAGGTACTCATACGAGTATGAATCAGACTTGGCCAAAAACCTGCAAGATTGAAAATTTGGTGATGCTAAGAGGCCAAAAATGAGATTTTCAGCCCCATGGTGGGCGCCAAAATGTCATGTGTGTGAAGTAGGATACCTGCAGCTACAACACAAACACTCAATAGATCATTACAAGAATGGTTAACAAATTAAAAGAAAATGAAAGATAAACCATGACAAAGTGACCTATCGCCTCCTGAGAGATGCGAGTGTGGATTTTCTCTTAGATCTGGATAAGCAATCCCAGTGAATTAACTACACCTAGATGGAGGATTTGAAATGATGATGATATTAAAGCTAGATGAGATTGATTATGCTAGATTGATCCAAGAGTCTAATTTGGCTAATGATATGCATGATTAAACTATGATGATGATGCAATTAAGCTAGAAAAGAGATTGATTAAGCTACATGATTCAACAATTATGCTAGAAAATGATCAAATTATACTAGATCTAAGATGAAATTGCCTATAATAACAATGCTCAAATGATATGCTAGAATGGATATGCCTATAGTAACAATGCATAAGATGAAAATGAGATGGGATCCTTTGTGCTTCGAAATGGGGGATATTTATAGGATTTCCAAGGCCAAGGATGAGGTTGTAGGAATCAACGGTCAAGATTGAGTCTGAAGATATCAAGGGTGAAATTGGAGGAGGTTGTAGAAGAGGTTGGAGGGAGGGACACTTGTCATCTTTGTGGTGACAAGTGTCAAGGAGCCTTGCTCATGAGAGGGCAAGTGTCCAAGAGAGGAGACATGTGACCAAAGTGCCATGTGTTTCAAGGGAAGAATATCCACACCATAGGTGATTAGGATAAGGAGGTTAGGATGTGCAAGATAGAATAGGGTTAGTTAAACCCAAGGTTAGGTGGAATGGGTTAGGTTAGGGGATGGTTAGGTTAGGTGGTTAGAAGTTAGGAGGCATGTGGGTAATTTGAATTTAAAAATTCAAATAATAGGAAAAGGCTAATTAACTTTCAACAACTCATAAATTGATTTGTTTTAATTAATTAGGGGATTAGAAGGAGTGAATTAAATGGGGGAGGATTAATTAATCAAAGGGGACTATAGAAATGAACCTATTAAATAAATCCTTAGATTTATTAATAATAGATGAATGGGAGAATATAATCAAATTGCTAATGAATTCAATTAAATTGGGAAGGGGGATTAATTAAATAGTTGCTTATTCAATTAATTATCTTCAGACCATTTTTGGGTGTATACACAAAGAAATAATACACAGAAACACGTCAAATGGCACTCTAGCCAGATGCCACCCCCCATCACACCACCACTGCTCTGACCCCTTTGAGACCAAACTGATCTCACCCGCGGCATCTGGGAATAGCTCATCGCTCGCTAACTACTTGGTACCACCTGCTCATATAATCCTCGCCAATAGTCAATATATGCCCCTACTCGCTACATCTCCATCATCATCTCCCAAGTTGGGCCCTGTCCCTACACTCCTGCCAAAACTCACACTCTATCATGTAGCTCCCTCACTCTATCCACTGCATCATCTCTCTTGCACAACTACGGTCAACACAGCCCCTAATACAAAAAGTTGGAGATCCCTAGCTGCAATCTCTGCATCTCTATCCTCCAGTTGTGCCTCTAACTCTCGAATGTTCACATCGGTAGCCATTTTTAGGGTTCCCACAGATATTGAGAGGGGGGGGTGAATCAGTATCTGACCGGTATTCAAATTTTCTTAAGTTAAAACATGTAGAACATAAAGTAGTTGTATACCGGTATGCAAGAATTAATGTAATAAATAGAATAAAAAACATCCACATGAAAAGAACACCATAACACAAGATGTTTTAATGAGGAAACCCAGTGTGGGAAAAACCTCGGTGGGATTTATGACCCACAATATTCACTTACTGGCCAATAAGAGAATATTACTTACAATAGGGGCCTGCACATGCAGGAAGGCCAATTGCCTAGAGCTCACTGCTATATGAGAAGTCACACTAACTTACAATGAGGATTGTACTAATCCAATGATCTGTACTGCTTTACAATAGCATCTCCAATGCCAGATTCAGTACCGGTTCTAACTCTGTTCTTTACATATACCCTTGACCTATAATTCGCACATTAGGTCTGCCTAATAATTTTCTTTTTGTTCGCTTCCTTACACTCACAAATGTTTACAATGATCTCTTTTATATACAAGAGTCATTTTACAATTTGCCAAGTCGGCTTACAATAATAATCAAAATATTACATATCAAAAATCTTGTCGGCCTCTGTGTCGGTATACATCTTTTCTTCTGTGTCGGTGCCGGTGTCGATGTAGAGTGATCTTGTTGATGCCAGTGCACTATCTTGCTTGAATAATGCTTTGCCGGTATGATGTCTTGCTAGTGCCATAGGATTGCAAGGTTGCCATCAATGACAAAACCTTCAATCACACACAATGTCTCATTGGAGTGTCCATATGCCAACAATCTCCCCCTTTGGCATTGATGGCAACACTCATGAGAAATTTCAAAAAAGTGTCCAAAATATGTAGACCAAAAATTTTACCAAAAATATGAAGGGCTCCCCCTGAGCATATGATTCCCGTCTTTGAACTTTCTCATCCTACTACTCCCCCTTTGGCATCAATGACAAAGGTTGTCAAGATGTTAGTAGAGTTTGTAGTTATACTGGTCCATATCCTCAACCTTGTAGTTGGGTAGTTATTATCTGAAAAAGATCGCCCAAAATTAAGTTTATACTATCCATAAACTTTTTGCTATCTTTTATTGTTGTTTCAGTCCTCTCCACAGTACCAGTGAGATGCTACAATTGTTCTGCTGGTGTTTTACTTCCCAGTGTTAATGCCTCTGAGATTTCCTTTCACAGAGATGCTAGATAGTCCAATCTTGGACTCAGTTTAGATCTCAAGTGTTTTGCCTTGCTTATTATTGTCTCTTTCTCTCTTTCCTGTTTAAGTAATTCTGCCTCAAAATTTGCTAACTTATCTTCAAAAACAGATAGTGAATCTAGAGAGTTGACAAAATTGTCTGCAAGCTTGTTTATCTCTTCCTGTGTCTTGCTTATTTTCTTGTCAATATCTACAGTCAGGAAGTTTGTTTTGCATGTGTCTTTATACAGGTTTTTATACTCTTTTAACAAACTACACAGTTCTGGTAGAAGTGTGTCAAAGTCTCTGTTACACTTCTTTATTTCCTCCTCAAAGAATTTCTGTTTCTCCTTTTCTACAATGTCCTTTACAGATTCTTCCTTTATTCTCTCAATATTTCCAAAAATTTATTTACATAATGTATCCAACTGTCCTAAAGAATCTTTATTATCTATATTACAATCAGGAGCAATTATCTTCAAAATTGGTATTGAATCATCTATTGCTTTGTAAGCTTGTGAACTATAGTCAGTTATTTTCTTGATGGATTCAAGTAATACCTCAGTCACATTTGTTGACTTTGATGATGACCCAACAAACTGAGTGCCGGTGGAAGTGACCATGCTTGTATTGACCTTTGGCAAGTCAGTTTGTGTCTGCATTTCCTTTAGCACTAGTTTTCCTGCTTCATTGCTTACTGGTGGCATCTGTTTCAGAGCCTTTAGCTATGTCGGTTTCTCTGTTTCTACCTCAGATTCCATCTTTTTCCCTGTATCCTCTGCTAGTTGCTCTGTATCTCCTCTTACTGGAGGCTCTTTAGCCATATTTGATTTTTCACTTGTGTCTTTATCAATTGTTATGTTGATCTTTTGGGTATCAACATTTACAGTGTATAGGACTTCAGGATTTGTATTGCTATCCTCTGCATCCATGATTTCAACTGCCGGTTGGTTTTTAGGGATTGTAATTTTTACAGGTGGAGGTAGGTTATCTTTAACCTTTATGCTTGGAGGTCCACCAATTTTGCCTTTCCCTTTGTCCTTATCCTTCTGATATACCTTAATAGGCTTGGGATTCCTATATTCTTCTTGTTTCTCTTTTTCAACCAAAAATATGTCCCAACCATCTTTTGTTTCCTCTGAAACTTCTGTAACTCTACCTGCCATCAGTAAAATATGCCGGTGTGCAGTGGAAAAAACTATCCAGTTAGCCTGAGCTATCAGATCATCAATTTCTTTTGGGGAGTTTACTGAATATACGGCAAGTAGTTTTTCTATTTTTATTTTCTTGTCCAGTTCAATTACTCATCTTCTGGCCTCAAGTCTTTTGTATAAGTCATCAGGAATTTCATTTATGACTTCCAAAAAAAAAAATTTGAACATGTCCATGTGTAATATTACACTTTCCTCAACTTTCCCTTTCTCATTAGCCGATAGGGTGTCATAAATTTTCCCTATGTTCTTCAGTTTTCCTTCCTCTGTGATCTCATTTAGCAAAATGTCTAGAGGTGCCAAGTCAGTTTTTGCCTTTTTCTTTTTCTTAGGAGTAAGCTTCTTTTTAGGTGTGACCTTTCTGACTGGAGATCTCACAGCTTGTTGCTTCTGCCTTGTCCTTCTAGGTGAAGGAGTGGTTGCTGGTGAGGGATCTCTTTTCCTAACAACTCTTTTAAAGGTTGTTGGCATGTCTCCTTCTAAAGAAGTACCTACTAGTGATAGATGAGCTTCAGGTTGTGGGGCTGCCATCTCATCTTCAGTTATGTCGGTTTTCTTTAGTACATCTTCCTTAATGGCTTTTGCTTGTCTGGATCCTTTTCTCACAAATGCCTCTACCTTCTTCACTCTTTTCTTGGACTGTATTTGTTTTTCTATTGTTTCAGCACTACCAAATGCTTCCTCCTTAGGTTCATTGGGGGCTTCCAGAAGTGCTTTGGCATAAGTTTCAACTATGTGGTCATCTATCTCATAGCCCATTTCTGTTACCTAGATTGTCCTTAGGATGACTGCTTCCATCCATATTTCATCCTTTTGATAACAAAGCATATATCATCTTTGTATTTATCTACAATTTCCTGAGATAACCTTGTCCTTTTCTTCATTTTTGTCTTTAGTGCTTGGAAAAAGTCATGAATGTTGTTTTCCTTATTCTCACCCATGGTTTTGAATAGTTCTGTTAGTTGCTTTCCTACCGGTATGTCATATCCAAGTTCTTTGTATCCTATACTAAGAACTTGTTTTGTTATATGAAGCATTAGACACACTAACAGATTTCCAAATCTGAAGGTTCCTTTTGTAAGGAAGTTAAGTAGCGGAAACAACTTCCTACACTAACCTTGAGAGGAGGGTAATGCAAAACTTTTTCAGATCATTACAACAGTTATAGAAAATAGAAATAGATATAATAGCATTCATACCACAACACAATGATTTACGTGGGGAAAACCCTTTCGGGAGAAAAACCCCACCCTCCAAAAGCAGCTCAATATTTTATTCAGCAATCAAAAACAGATTACAAAATACTTGCAGAGCAAGCTCTTCGCAGGAGTAGCACTAATCAGAGATTCAGAGGCAACTCAATAGCCATAAGACTCTTACACACAACCTCTATCTCACACACCTCATAAATAGGAGATACAATACAAGAAACCATCAAACGGTATTACAAAACCATGGGCTAAAACCACCCAATAAGGTGTAGCCGACCTTATCTCCCTTCTATGACATGTTAAAGCACACATCAACACGTGTCGCTCCCTTTTACAGCTCATTTATGTATCCGATACAAATTATTTTTCCTATTTCAGGAGTACAAACTTCCGAAGGCCATAACTTGAGAACCGGGTGTCTGATTGACGAACCGTTTGAAGCGCCGGAAAGCTCGCGAAGTGCTCTATCACCTCGTAACCCGCTTCGCCAGTTACGGCCACTTTTCAGGGCGTTTCGGAGCCTCTAAAGTCCCCAAAATTAAGTTTAAACATTTTATTGCACCCCTCCAAGATGAAAACTTTAATATCTTCAAAACTAGCTGTGACCTTGCGACGCAACTTTACCGAAATGCTTATCTAACCAACCAGAAGCTTCAGGGAGAGTTTCGCACCATTTTGTGCTCAAATGAAAACTTACTATAAATAGTAACCTCACATAAATGCAAGGTTGAGACACCATTTTTCCCAACACCTTTCTTATCCTTCTTTATCTTTCCAAGGTTGTCTATTAGTTCATCCTTTAACCATTCACAGATGTCAATTTTTGCATTGTCTGTTATCATGTCATAAGCACTCTTAATGCATAAACTTGAAACTAAGTTAAGTCGATTGGCATGAGTGGCTTTGTAACCTAATATCATGCTTATGAATCTTACATTTGTATCCTTTACATCATTAACCCTTAAAGATCTTTTATCAAATGTTGCACCTGTTAGGTCTATGACTAAATCATTTGAAACTTTCTTGTTTTTGTCTGGTCTTTTACCGGTGGTTGGTAACCCTATGAAAACCTTTACTGCTTGCTTGGTGATCTTATGAATTGCATCTAACCAGAAAAATTCTCTGTGAACTCTGCTTAACACTATCCTAATCACATCCTTAGGAAATTCAGAAATGCTAAGGATTTCTGTGAATCCTAGGGTTTCAATGATTTTGTGTTCAGCTTTGACATTGCCGGTATCATCACATATCTCAGTTTTATACATGGTTTTGATTTCCTCATCTCCTAACTCTTCAATATTGCAGTGAATATGCATTCTAGGGTCTTTAGCATATACAACACCTTTAGGGATTTGAGAAAATGCACCTAAGGTATCATCCTTCTTTGCTATTTCGAGGACCAACTGAAATATGGGCTTAGGTCTTTTAATTACTTCCACAATAGTAGGGTTCACTATGTATTCAATTGTAGAGGTGGATGCCATGATAAAATACCTTTTTCTATCTTGGATGGATGATTGCTTGGAGTGTGCTTGCTTCTTGCTTGAAATGCCTTAGCTCGGAAATCTTCGCGCTCTCTGAAAGTTTGAAATCTCGGTGAAATGAAATGGAGCCAAAACCTTATTTTATAAAGTCTTTTTCACTATCTACCACATTAATTGCATGCCGGTTAAGTATTCACTTAACTTTATTTGCTGGTAATAAGTGATTTTCAACTTCTTTTCTCTAACCGAGGGAATAATAGCACATGTGTCATTAGATTGCCAAACCCTCAAGACAATTTTCTTCAATTAGATGAAGAGCTTCCTATCGGTGGAGCACTGCTCTATCCTACCGGTGAGGCATCACTCTATCTTGTCGGTCGAGCATTTGTTGGTTCTACTAGTGGAGGAGTATTCCCAATATTTAGATCAACTTTTCTAATCCATTGCTTTGAGAATTCTTGCTTAACCTCTTCAACTTTTTCTTTACCTTTCAAGCTAGCACTTTTGTTGTCTACCGGTGTGCTTTTACTTCTACAAAATTTAGCAATATGCCCAATCTTGTTACATGCATAACAAGTTACATTATTTTTCTGAATAGCTTTCCCATAACCTATGCCGGTTTGTGTTCTGCATTGATTAGATAGATGTCCAAATCTTCCACAAACATAACATCTCACATTCATTCTGCAGTTTTCAGAGTTATGACTAACTTTGTTGCATTTGGAGCATTGACCGGTGGGTGGATTGATATTCTGATATTTCCTAGATCTACATTCATTTGCCCTATGACCATATTTATTACAGTTAAAGCATTTTCCATTGAATTTATAAGTATTAGGTGGTCTTACCGGTTTGCTGTGATCCTGAGTATTTGCAGTACCGAAGCTTTCTCCAACTTCAAATCCAATTCCAGAAGTGTCACCTTTGTGTTTTTTATTCTTCAATAAGGTACCAAGTTCTTCTGAGTTTTTCTTGAATTTTTCTTTATGTTGATTTGCAGTTTCCAATTCCCTTTCCAAGATTTCTTTTTGTCTCATTAGTTCATTTGAGTCATTCTGAGTATGCATTAGATCTGTCTTCAACATGTTATTTTCATAGCTAAGTCTTGTGTTCTCATTTGCTGCATCACTTAGTCTTCTGGTCAATTCTTCTTCATTCTTCTTTCTATCCTTAATCTCTTTGCAAAATCTCATAGTCATATCTCGCATTTCATTTTTTGTTGTCATGATCTCTTGTTTCAACTTGCTTATCATATCATTAAGTGATTCCTTTTCATCATTCTCATTTTGCAATTTTTCACAAAGTTCTCTTCTCTTATTTCTTGTAATAGTAAGATTTTCTTGAAGTGCCTGAATGATATCCTGAGCTGCTCTTAAATCATCTTCTAATTTGATATTTTTCAACTTCTCTGCATCATAGTCAGTAAGAGCTCCTTCAAGTTGCTTCATTAGATTTTCCATCTTTACCAGTGTCAAGATCTTCCTCAAGCTGTTAGGCTTTTGAAAATAGAGGACCAGGCTTTGATACCAATTGTTAGGGTTCCCACAGATACTGAGAGGGGGGGGGTGAATTAGTATCTGACCGGTATTCAAATTTTCTTAAGTTAAAACATGTAGAACATAAAGTAGCAGTATACCCGTATGCAAGAATTAATGTAATAAACAAAATCAAAAACATCCACATGAAAAGAACACCATAACACAAGATGTTTTAACTAGGAAACCCGGTGTGGGAAAAACCTCGGTGGGATTTGTGACCCACAATATTCACTTACTAGCCAATAAGAGAATATTACTTACAATAGGGGCCTGCACATGTAGGAAGGCCAATTGCCTAGAGCTCAGTGCTATATGAGAAGTCACACTGACTTACAATGAGGATTGTACTAATCCAATGATCTGTACTGCTTTACAATAGCATCTCCAATGCTAGATTCAGTACCGGTTCTAACTCTATTCTTTACATATACCCTTGACCTATAATTCGCACATTAGGTCTGCCTAATAATTTTCTTTTTGTTCGCTTCCTTACACTCACAAATGTTTACAATGATCTCTTTTATATACAAGAGTCATTTTACAATTTGCCAAGTCAGCTTACAATAATAATCAAAATATTACATATCAAAAATCTTGTCAGCCTCTGTGCCGGTATACATCTTTTCTTCTATGCCAGTGCCAGTGCCGATTTAGAGTGATCTTGTTGATGTTGGTGCACTGTCTTGCTTGAATAATGCTTTGTTGGTATGATGTCTTTCTAGTGCCATAGGATTGCAAGGTTGCCATCAATGACAAAACCTTCAATCACACACAATGTCTCATTGGAGTGTCCATATGCCAACAGCCGTTAGGCGAGTCTGCAACTGTAATATCACTAGATCTCGTAGGTCTCCCTCTCTCCCATCTATGACTCCTTATCCCATCTCCATAGCTACATCACCACTCTCTCCCCCATCTATGGCTCCTTGTCCCATCTCCATAGCCACATCACCACCCTCTCCACCACCAACATCTCTCCCTCTTGCTCTCATTTCTCCTTGAGTTAGCGGACCCTATGATAGTCGTAAGGGCTTCCCACCTTTGCCTCTCCTCTGTAACCACCCTCCTCCATCTCCTCCTCCAAAATCTCCCCCCAAACCCCCTCCACCTCCTCCAACTCTTCCACCTCCCCTACCATCTCTGCCACCCCTGCCTAATCTCCTCCTCTTCCCCTATCGCGATGCTATGTCATCCTCAAACGGTGGCATGGGCTCTGCAGGATTTGAGATCCATGGAATCGGATGAGCAACTCGATATTGTGTATACTCCTTTGTCACACCCACATCCACGACCTCTGCTCAGTATGGCCATGGCCTCCTCTATAATGTCTAAAACTCTGCTATAGCCTGCTCATGGGATAATACTGGCTCCCACTGGAACCTCTCTCATACTACTCTGGCATACTCACCTGAACCTTGGGGTAAACCCTGTATCCACCCAAATTGTCCAATCACTTGCCCTCGCAAATGCATCTCTACCATGTATGTTGTTCATCCATTGAGAAACTATCCCATAAACACATATGGCATCACCTCTGTATCATCCTCCCATTGCCTACACTCCCGGTAGGGGGCGCCATATCACTGTATCTAACTCATCCAATGCACGCTGCCAATACTTTATCTTCCCTAGCTGGGGCTGTGTCATCATACCTCCAGACATATATACATAGGGTTGGTTAATCACCCTAAATCTTAGACACACTGGTCTCGATATTGGCAAGCACTCCCATGCTCAGATATGAAGCAAGGTCATCCCTACTCCTAGGGATGAAATCTCATGGTACACAACATCATGTAAATCCTTGTATAAATGTGCCTGCATACATGGTCCCCATTAATATCGGGTGCCCTCACTGACCATCTGCTCAATCACTTGCCCCCAGACCATTGCAAGCCTGTGTGACCTCCAATCCGGGTATAGTAGCCCTCCCACGATGCCTGATACCACTGCTAGTAATGGCTCATATAAATCCGCTATATCCTCCCACGGAACCGATCCATCAAACACCTCTAAATCCAGATCCATGGGAGCACTCATCGTAGTGTCGCCTTGCCTAGCACCCTGTCATACGTAACAAGCTCCCCCATAATTAGGATATGCAATATCCTCCAGACATCCTCTAGTGTCATAGTCATCTCTCCCATTGCCAAATAAAAGGAGCATGTCTCGCTATGCCATCACTCAGCCAACGCTATCAGTAATATGTGATTCATATGAATCACAGGTAGGTGCATCATATCATATACACTTGTTGCGCATATACACTCTATCTCTAGATCTGTCAACTTATCTTGCTAGCACTGTGTGGCCGAATGCATCTCACGCATTTGCAAGACCCCTAGGTGATCCTCCTACAAAACCACAAATCGCACACACTGTCAATAATCTTTGCTATGAAACATTGACTCTTACCTAGACTTCATCGGATGCTTTTTCACAGTATATAAGTCTCATTAGGTAACTTGACTCACCACTGAACCTAGAATACCAACATGCATTTACATCACTTGCCTAGTCTCAACAGGTTCACTAAGTCTCACAGGTTACTATTACGCATGCAAAAGCAAATGTTGCTATCAACTATCAAACTTGACATTCAACTTGGGGCAACCAACACAGATCCTTATACACTTACACATAAAAGCACTACAACATAGACAAATGCACCACAACAACATCAACAACACTATTTTAACATAGAAAAGCGCTAACTCGATCAACCGCGCTATTTTTACCTACAAAAGTGCTCACCAAAATCATAAGTGCTACACTGCATGACACATGCGCTATACTAACCTCATTCACTCAAAAAGACAAAAGTGCTAAAAACTACAAAAACAATAGTGTTAGACCAACTATACCAAAGCGCTATATTGGCAACAACACTAAAATTACTGCACAAATGTGCCATTGTGGCACAAATACGCTAATTTAGACAACCAAAGCGAGAAAACAACGTTTTAGCACCTTTGTCATTCAAATTTTTCCCCTAGCTATTAAATGCAATAAATGATGTCAAACCACATAAGTTGGAACTAGACTTATCGAGGGACCGTACTCTGCTGGCCACTGGTACCTCCACATGTGCTCCAATTAATGATCGGCAATGGGAAACACCATTTTTGCTCTCTTAAATTGCTGCATAGGTCATTGTGAGAGGCTCTGGATTGCTATGGACATGTGAACAAATGAGAACTATTTTACCCCTTCTCCCCTACATATAGCCTATTACTGCATCACCCTGTGACCCCAGGGTACTTCTGAGGCTTGCCCTTTCTCTATTTTACCCCTATTTTCCTCCATTCTCTCGCCATTTCTTCTAAACTCATCTACTCTACCGTCCCCTTTTTTGAGAGAGAGAGAGATCGCCCAATTTTCTGAAACTTTGTCCCATCTCTCGAGGGGGCATACCTAACCACCAACTTGGTGCATGTTGGGGCATGTACTATGCTTACTTGTTTTTATTTGAAACGATATGATAAACCACATCGTCTCAAAGAGGGGAAAATGTAGACACCCAAATTTGTCTACTTAATTAAATGAATACTTGGTATTTATTTGATTATTTAACCATCGACCAACAATTAATTAAATTAATATTTAATTGATTCATCTTAAACCTATTCTCCTATTAATTAAATAAATTATTAAAATTATTTAATTTAATTTATTAAACCATATTCTGACAATTAATTAAATAAATAAAGCATATTTGTTTAATTAACCCCTCCCCACATTTAAATAAATCAACATTTATTTAAATCCCTAAAATCCTCTCTCACACATTTATTTAAATCTCTAAAATCCTCCCACTTGCATTCTCCTACAAATGCAAGTTACATAATTTTAATTTAAATAAATGAATTTTATTTTAATTAAAATCCCCTTTTATCCTCACCCACTTGTTCACTAACTTCCTTCTAGATTCTTCTAACCTCCTTCTAGATTATTCTAAACCCCCTTCTAGACTCTTCTAACCCTTTCTAATTAGCCTAATCCTCCTCTCTAATCATTTGCACATCCCTTAAGAAAGGTCACTTCTCAAAACAACCTAAAAGTCTTCATTAACCATTAAAGTCTTTGTGTCTCCAACCAACTAACATCAAAAGTCTTTTATCACCATTAAAGGCTCTTACATGACCATAAATGGTTAACTCAAACTTAACCTTTGATTAGAGACTTTCTTTCTCACTCAACCATCCTTTAACTCATGGGTCTCTTCAAGCATTCATTGCTTTGACCATGGTTATCCCTTTTACTCTTGCACAAGAGTTTATCCCTTGGATAATAGATTTATCCAATAGCCCAACCCACATGAGGTTACCCTCATGTCTCCTCAGGCATTAAATGCTCCTTCTCTCTCCTCTCAAGCCATCTCATGTTGAAACTTGTCATCATGGGATTGGGTTGAAAGCCATCACATGGATCCTAAACCCATCAATCTTGACCCTTCACAAGCCCACTTAATCTTAGCTATTCAATCAACATTTTTCCCTATAAAAGGACCTCATTCCCAAAGCAAAAAGGGCAATTAAAAAGAGCATTAGAGCATTTTTATTATAGTGAAATTCACATAGATATTAGAGATATTTCTCACAACAACCCTTTTACACTTGCATAAGCATTTGTTTATCATCTACAACAATCTTGAATCTTCATATGGCATCCATGGATAGTGCTAAGAGCTGAGAGCTACACTCATTTGGGAATTGGAGAGGAAAGAAACAAGGGAGAAGCATCAAAAAACATCATGGAAGCATCTTAAGGAGACTCTTCTCCTTTCTTTTATTTTGTTAAGCTTCTTTCATGCTTTTTGAAATTTCTTTTGATATGTTTGGAATGGTTTTTAGTTCTTTGTTTTGGTTTTATGGTTGAAACTAACTTATTAACATTGAACTATGTTTTGTTGGCATCCTACATTCTAGTGAGAAATGATGGTGTTGTCATTGATGGAAACATACCGGCAACCTTGTGGATATCGACAGGCACTGACACCGCCACCTTCAATTACTCCATCAGTACAGACTAATAGTACACTAGCTAATGAGAATGTGGAAACACCACATGAAGACTCAAACCCTGAGTCTGAAATTTTGTACACGATGAACATTGACACTTAGGAGGTTAATATTTTAGTTGATAAAGAAAGCACTAAGGAAAAGAAAAATGATATTGCTACTAAGCAACTGGCTGAAAACATTGAGATTGGGGTTGAGACTCAAATAGAGAGGTTAGAGCAAACTGAACATTCAGTTGATCCCTTGGTTAGTGGCATGGTTATTGATAACATTGATGCAAGCATTGAGAAACCAAGAAAGACAACAACTAAGATACCGGTAGTGGACAATACAAAAAAATAGATAGAGATACTGACAGACAACACTGTAAAACAAGCAGAGACACAAGAAGAGAAATAGGTTGATTCATAGGTACACACTAAGACAGTACCACCGACAACCACTAAAAAGTCAAAACCTTTTCTAGTGGAAATGCAAACACAAATTGACCCACCAGAGGCCGAGACAAGAAAAGTGGTTACTCCCACCGAAAACATAGAGATTGTGAAGGTAATTGGCCAGTCATCCAGTACTTCAATGAAAGAATTTAGACCCACTAATGTGACTGAAGTACTCTTGGATTCAATAAAGAAAATTACAGATTGTAATGCATTAGCCTATAAGGCAATAGATGATGCAATTCCTATTCTTAAGTTGATTGCACCAAAATGCAATTTAGATCAGGTAAAGGATTCTTTAGGTCAGTTAGACACATTGTCTAAATATTTTACTGGCAATATACTGATTGTAGATCAAATAAATGAAGAAACATTTAAGGAGAAAATAGAGAAGGAAAAAGAGAAATTATTTGAAGAAACAATAAAGAAGTGCATGAAACACATTGACACTCTTTTATCGGCATTGAATAAAACAATTACGGAGTTCAAGGAACTGTACAGAGACACTTGTAAGACAAATATTTTGACAGTGGATATTGACAATTAAATCAATAAAGTTCAAAAGGAGATTAATAACATAGCTGATAATATCACTGGTTCATCTGAACCTATATCTGTTATTGAATAGGAAATTACTGGATTTGAGGGAAAAATGGAGAAGTTGGAGAAAGAGAAGGAAAGATTAAAGGGAAAAGTCAAAGAGCTAAAATGTAGACTCAATCCAAAGTTAGATAATCTCATCTCTCTAAGGAAAGAGATGTCTAAGGCATTAATTCAAGAACAGAAGACACCGGAAGAGAAAATGCATCATCTCACCAGTACTATTCAGAGAACAAAGGTGACTTTGAAGGATAGTAATAGGTTTACTCAGAGCTTGAATTTGGTTTTAGCAGACTTATTCCAGATTGTAACCAACCGGTTACAAGGTTCAAATTGGCAATTTTGACAACCTTTGTCATTGATGTCAAAGGGGGAGTATTAGGACAAATAAAAATGGTCATTAGAGGAGATCATCTTCTCAGGGGGAGCACACATTTTTGGCAAAAAAATTGGACTTCATTTTTGGGATAGATTTTTGGATTTTTCTCATGAGTGTTGCCATCAATGCCAAAGGGGAAGATTATTGGCATTCTACACTCTAGTGAGAAATGATGGTATTGTCATTGATGGCAAATTACCGACAACCTTATGGATATCGACAAACACTAGCACTAGCACCGAAAGGCACTTCACTAGCAGTGACAAAAATGTTCACCGACATCCCAGCCGACATGAATAAAGTTTTGTTTATTGTATTTAATTGTAATATCTTTTGTAAGCCAACATGGCATATTGTAATAGACTCTTATATGTATGAGGTCTTGTAAATCATTTTGTAAGAGAGGCGAATAGTGATGGATGTACATATGATGGTAGAAGTGATAAGAGAATACTAAGGCAGATTTTGTATAAGGGTTTATGGTTATCGTATGAGCTTAGACCGGTACTGAACCTGGCATAGCAGATGTTGTTTTGTAGAAAAACATTATATTGGATTTTCATAATCCATTTTGTAAGTCAGTGAGACTTCCTTTTGTGATTGAGCAGTGAGCTCTAGGCAGTTGGCCTTCCTGCATGTGCAGGCCCCTCTTGTAAGTAATATCCATTCATTGGCCAGTGAGTGAATATTGTGGGTCACAAATCCCACTAAGGTTTTTCCCACATCGGGTTTCCTTGTTAAACATCTTGTGTTATGGTGTGTTTTCTATGTTGTCTTTACTATTCTTATTTACTGCATTAATTATTATTTACCAGTACATTGTTTTGGAATGCAAAATACTTAATAAGGTTAAAGAATATGTTAACCGATTAGATATTGATTCACCCCCCCCCCTCTCAGTATCTTTAGGACTATCATCAATCCTAACTTTTTTTTCCTTGTCCCCATTTCCACGACATCAATTATGTTCTTCCTTTCCACAACTCCATTCTGCTGAGGTGTCGGAGGTGCAGACTAACCTCAAGAATTTAATCCTAAATCCTATCTTTGTCTTGACTTTAGCTTTAAATATTTTAAACTTTTCAAATGCTTCAGACTTCTCCCTTAGAAAATTAACCCACATCATTCTTGAATAGTCATCAATGATTAACATGCAATATCTATCACTCTAAAAACTTTTGATTCTAGCAGGACCACACAAATCAGTATGAATAAGATCAAGAACATCATTAGATTTGTTTTGTATACTCTTAAAAGTAGTTCTGACTTGGTTTCCCATTTGACATTCCTTACATACCATATTATAGGGCTTTACAATCTTAGGTATATCTCTAACTACCTTAGTAGAACTAATCTTCCCAATGCAATCAAAATTCACATGACACAACCTCTTATGGCATATCCAACTCTCATCAATTTGTGTAATTAGACATGTCTTCTCACCGGAGTTCAAATGAAAAATGTTATCTTTAATTTGTGTGTTGGTTGTAATCTCCAAACCAGATCTGTTGATAATCTTGCATTTTCCATCCTTGAACTATAACTGAAATCCCTTATCCACCAATTGTCCTACACTCAAAATATTATGCCTTAAAACTTCAACATAATAAACATTATTAGTATTATGCTCACCATCCAATGATATTGTTCTTTTTCCCTTGATCATACATGCTTTTTCATCTCCAAATCTAACTAGACCACCATCAAATTCTTGCAAAGATAAGAACTTCCTCTTATCTCCAGTCATATGATGTGAACATCCACTGTCAATCACCCATTCATCCTTGTCTTCAATTTTAGCAGCAAGGGTATTCTCTTTAGGTACCGAATCATTTTCCTTGATAGCCAAAAATACCCATTCCTTTCCATTGTTGGATCCACTAGCTGAATCTTGTACCGGTTCATCATCAGAATCAGTCACACCTTTTTCATCAACAAAGTAGAATGATTTTTTTGGCAATTGACACTCATTGGATTCATTTTCTTGTCATTTATGTCAACAAGATTAGATGGAAATTATTTACCGGTATTAGGAGGCATATACTAGCAGACACCGACTTTGGAGCATTTAGGGCTACACTGGCACTGACACCGACATTGGTACTTGAAGGAAGCCGACATCAAGGAAGATTTATTTAGTAAATCATTTTGTAATTATTGTCAAGGCCGACATTGAATAACTTCTATAATGTATTGTAAGCTGACATAAGGCATATTGTTTGTAATGGGTATATAGGTCAGTCTGCTAGGTCATTTTGAATATGACATAGGATGCGACATAGGAGAATATATCAGAACTGCATAATGTGAAGTATATGTATGTAGATCATTTGTATGTGAATGTTATATCATGCAATGATATGTAGATAGTTTGGAAAGCATTTTTGGAGGAGAATAGATACCGGTAGTAGTGTTAAGGGTTTATGAACCGGTACAAAGCAGAGCTAGAACTGGAACTCTATCTGGCATAGTAGATGCATTTTTTAGTTTAATTTTATTGTTTTACTTCGACAGAAACTTGTAGTCAGTGAGACTCTTTAGTGATGAGAAGTATGCTCTAGGCAATGTGCCTTCCTGCATGTGCAGACCCCCATTATATGTAATATCCTTTCATATGGCTAGTGAACTAATATTGTGGGTCACAAATCCCATCGTGGTTTTTCCTCTTTGAGGTTTTCCACATATAAATTTTGTGGGTTATGGTGTTCATCTATGTGGATGGTTTATTTGCTTCATGTTATATGTTTATTTGTTTACTGGTTTATATGTGTGTGGTATAAAAGGATTAAATCTTGTGTTACTGACATAACACTGATTCACCCCCCCCCTCTTAGTGTTCTTGGATACCAACATATTTGTCTTTGTTTCTCCTATACCTATGCTTGTTCTGATAATCATGGTTAGACCTAAAAGATCTTCTAGCTCTTTCTTCAAATCTTGAATTCATTTCAGGTCATCTAGATGTAAAATGATCTATCTTATTACATGAAAATCATTTAAAAGGTGATTTTCCTTCATACTTACTTCCTGTTAGTCCTTTAGGTACTCTTCTAGCAAATAAGGCTTCAAGTTTCTCAAACTCTTCATCTTCTTTCTTCATATCCTCTAGTTCCTTTGCATGTAAATATTTCCAATCACTCTTGTCGGTAGATGCATGAAAAGCAGGTTTAGATTTAATAGCTCCAGAAGGTCCAAATTTCTCAAGCTCAAAAGAAGATAACTTCCCAACCAAGGTATCCCTATTAACATAGGTGTTTTCAATATTTCTAAACTCATTAATTGCAGTAGCCTTCATCTTATAAACCAGTGGTAAAGTTTGCAATACTTTAGAAACTATTTCATCTTCACTCAGAGATCCACCACAACATTGAATTCCTAGAACAATCTCATTAACTCTCTCCATAAAAGCAGTAATCTTTTCATCTTCTTCCATCTTCAGGTTCTCATACCTTACCCAGTAACCATCAAGTTTAGCAATTTTAACTATAGGGTCACCTTCATTCAGAGTCTCCAATTTGTCCCATATAGCTTTTGCAGTTGTTTTGTTAGTTAGTCCCATTATTTGTTGATCAGAAAGTGCACACAAAAGGGCTTCTCTAGATCTACAATCATTCTCAAGCTCCTTATCCAGACCTATTGGAGGAGGATTTCTAGATTCCGGATTAAAAAGTGTTACACCTTTCTCAGTGATCTCCCAAATTTCTTTTCCAAGAATCCTCAGATGAGTCCATCTGAATCTTCCATACCCTGTAATTTGTTCCATCAAGCCTAGGAATTTCTCTCTGGAAAATAGCACCAGATGAACTTGAACTATTAGATGTCATAGGATCTTCCTCAAGAAATTAAGCTTTTGAAGAGAGGACCAAGCTCTGATACCAATTGATAGACAACTCAGATAACCAGAGGACAACTATTATAGAACTTTAAGCATTCAAATCCTTATTACCGGAACACACAAACTCAATACCAGAATGCATAAGCCAAATATCAAAATAACTGATATAGGAATTAAGCATAAACATAAATAATAGAATAGTAACCATCCATCCCCAACACATGACACCAAGATTTGTACGTGGAAAACCCGGTAAATGGAAAAAAACATGGTGGGAAGCCTACCTATAGTCAGATAATACTTCTGCAATAAGTATGTGATTACAAAATGAAGGGGCATGCACATGCAGGAAGGCCAATGACCTAGAGCGCACTGCTCATCACAAAAGGAGCCTCGCTGACTACAGAAAACATCAGACTATAATCCATAATGAAGATTGAACTACAAGAATAACATCTCCTATGCCTGAGTACAATTCTAGTTAAGCTCAATACCAGAGGCACTAAACCTCTCTTACAAATCCAATTTGATCACCTATGATCAACCAAAACCTTTGCACATGATTACAAAATTATTTGCACATAGATAATCCTATATCCCATAACCCATACCATACATGATCTAAAAAGAGATCTTACATCATATTTATACCAATTTAGGACCTAAACAATTAGGTCGACCACCTAAAATATAATACAATAAATTCATAACATAAACCCACAATCTAATGATCAAAAAAGTCTTCTTAGGCTGAAAACAATGTAAACCAATCATTAAATCCCGATGGTAACACATCAGGAGCATCCACCAACACGTTACATAAATTGGTCCATAACCTAGATAACATCAGACCCAAAATAGGTCACAATAAACCAAATCCAATACCACCAATCAATAGAAACATGAACAAGATAACCAATAGAATCCCGAAAGCCATCTAGATGCCGCACCAACACCACTTACCATGTGCATCAAAAGCTCTTCAACAAAGGTCTATCGGCAAAACCCTTACTAGTGACCAAAAGGCTTACTAGAACAAATGATAACATCTGAGTCATCAAATCCCAAACCAACTTGTTGTCCTCAATTTCAGCGCGGCCAAAATCATGGGGCAGCCCTATGAATTTGGTCCATTTTGTACCTTACGGTCTCTGGGAGGTCTTAATTGACTTTGTCGGTTAGTTCGTTTAGTCCCTTGCTTTTTGTTTTTAGCGTTTTCTTGTTTTTCCTATGTTTGCAGTTTTACCTGCAGTTCGGACTTTAAATTCCAAATTGCAGGGTCTTTTCTTTGTTGTCTGCACATCATACTTTAAAGTTTGATGTGCATTTGCAGGTGGTCTTAGCCTGTAGTTCAGACTTTAAAGTCTAACCTATAGGTAGTCTTCCCTTGTAGTTCAGACTTTAAAATTAGAATTGCAAACGGCTTGGTCAGACAATGCATGTCGGACTTTAAAGTCTGACATACAAGGATTTCTAGCCTGCATGTCGGACTTTAAAGTTCGACATGCACTGTGAGTTGTCATTAATGTTGCATTAATTGTTAATCTAAAGGTTTATTTAGTTAATTTTTGTGATTCTTTCCTTCATTATTGTTTGTCTTCTTTTTCTCTGCGCGCACTCCTCCGCTTTTGCTCACCGTGACTCAGATTTTGCTCACCACGACTCGGATCGGATCGCTCCATTGTCATATTTTTCGATCATCATTGCCGTGAAGGTAGGTTTTTCTTGTTTTCTTTTCAGGTTTCTTTTTTTGGTTTTCTTTCTTCCCTTCCTTTTTGTTTCTTTCCAGGTTTTGTTTTGTATTGTGTAGACAATCGGATTTTAAGCTTCGATTGTCTCCCTTGTGTCGAGAGGACAATCGGACTTCAAAACCCGATTGCCCTCCAAAGTTATCCTTCTCCAGTTGCATATCAGACTTTAAAGTCTGGTGTGTAGCTGGATGGAAGGATCTTCGCACATCGGACTTTAAAGTCTGATATGCAGGATCATAACCTTCGCATATCGGACTTTGAAGTCCAATATGCTGAGAGGTGAAGTTTTGGTTGACATGTCAGGTTTTAAAACCCGACATGTCAATCGATTATTTTTCTCTTTGTCTGCATATTGGACTTTAAAGTTCGATGTGCTAATTTAGCATATGGTTTTATCCTTGCAAATTGGACTTTAAAGTTTGATGTGCTAATTAATTTTCCTTGGAATGACCATCAAACTTTAAAGTCTGATGTGTTGATAACCTACCCCGAGTTTGCACATCGATATTTAAAGTCTGATGTGCTAATATGCATTATTTAGCCTAGCACATTGGACTTTAAAGTCTGATGAGCTGGTCAAGGTGTTTGTCATTTCACTTTGGACTTTAAAGTCCGATGTGCAATTTTTGTTTTCAAAAGAGCATGTCGGACTTTTTTCCCCGACCTGCTGTTTTTGGCAGTTTTGCTCCCAAGCCTATTTTGAGTCCCGTTTTTTGATCCGTTTGAGAAAAAATGATTTTGATAATGATGAATAGCTAATCATTAGTGTTGAATGCAGTCATCACAAATGTCAAATCTCCCTCACAACAAGCCCGAGTCTTCCTCAGGTCAATTGGAATCTTCTCCAAGTAAAGCATCATCAAGAAAGATAAAGTACAAGTACGACAAGTACTTGAATCTGTACCCAGAGAGTTCAGTAGACTCGAATATCAAGGAGATCAAAGACACTAAAATCAGACATGTAGATATGCAAGAATTCATTGATCAAGTTAAGAAGGCTCTTGCTCACCTAACTAATCTGATCAGCTCTGAGTTGCATAAATATGCATCTTTTCAAGTTGCAGCTCATGATCTAGAATTTGTGCTTGCGGTAGGAGATCACTTTGATCCAAATACAATATAGGTGAAAGATGAAGATTAGAATGTCATCATGATCCTTGATAGTGCCTTTTTCAATAGTGTCTTCAAAGGCTCTCCAGTTGAAGAGGTGGCTGATATTACTCAAGAAAGTACTCAAGAGTACTATGAGAAGAATGAGGATAAATGCAAGAAGGTAATCAGTAGTTTTCCTCTCTGCCGTGAGAAGTTCCCTAACCTCATGATGGCCTTAGGGCTTTCACAGGAGTGATTTGAATGAGGAATAAAATGACATGGTCACCATATTATCAAGGGTGAGGGGGTTAATAGACTCTGATTACTTTCAGAGCTGAATGTGCTACTATACGAAAATAATCAGGAAAGGAGTAGCAAGAATTGATTGGGGCGAACAGATCAGCGATGCCCTCTGTGCTCAGTTGAAGGAGGTCAAAGTAACACTGAAATTTTATATGACCTCATACCTGGTTTATGTGGCTGCTTCAATGAGGCAATATCCAGGCTTATCTACTAAGGGAGATAGGAGATTGCTACCCGTTTGGGAGTACTATGATCAACTTACTATCAAGAATCAAGGTATTCATTATAGAAGGGTTAATGATGCCTTTTTTGATGTATGGAAATGTATGTTTGATAAAGGCCTACAGAAGCGAAGAATATCAAAAGTTGCTTATAACAGAGTATCTCACTTTAGGTGTGTATTCTTGCAGTTTCCCACATTCACTTACATCCAAATTGGATGTTTCTCAGGTGAGCCCTTTATTCTACCAAGGTTCCCTTTAGACAAAATCATCCTCATGGAATTGTGTAGACAACTGATTAATGTGCATGAAAAACAATCACAAGCACGTAAGACTGGGCTAAAGTTCCTAGAATCGATCGGTAGGTACTCAGTGCTAACCAACCCCAAGGCCAAAAATATGGAGGAAGAAATATAGTGGAATACCATGAGAAGATTCAAGGCCAGAACCAATTTTGAATTTTGTGGTATAAAGAACAAACTCAAAAGGAGTTATACTCATTTTTATAGGCTGGAGGATGTTTGGGCAGACTGTCAAAATGATGAGGATATAAGAAGGATGTATTTCAGTCGTCTTACTCTGGAGCAAATTGAAAACTTAGATTAGGCTAAGATGCCAATGACGATGGAAGATATGGATGACATAATAGACCTGATCTATTATGAGAAGAAAATTGTCGACTCTGTGCTTCCTCCCGTACAATGGTCAAAGAAGGAGAGCAAATCAATCACTCAGAGGATTACTCCTATCCTAGCAAACACCAATGCATGGCTGGTAAGAAAGAACCTCAGAATGAAATAGCTTCCTGCTAGCTCAGGAGATGATGATAACAATGATGACCCAGTCGGCAAGACAACTACAACCGAGACTAGAACGAAGAGCAAGGTAGACCCACAAGCACTATCCTCAACTCCTATGATACAATCAAAATGGAAAGGGCCCAAGATTAATTTTATAGTGAAAGGATCCGAAAAGGGTGAATCATCATCCATAGTATAGGAAGCACTGACTAAAGAGCCAGAACAACCGCCTACCAATGAAATTGAAGAAGGTGAAATTCCTCAACAAGAGGAAGTACAAGCTAAAGAAACATCACACCCAGCTAAAGTTGATGCCACGATTACCTCACAGGTAATCGTCCACTCTATTGACTCTAACTCTGACAAAGAGGATGAGGATTTTCCAGATGGGGATCTAAGTATGGGCATGGTGCAATCGAAAGCCACTAATAAGTTTTTCACAATAACCAACTTCTCCAATCTAGATGATATCCATTCATCTACTTTTGAATCCACAATGATGAATTTTAATGAAACCTTTGAAGAGGCAATTACATAACAGGTTTCAGTAGACTTACCTATCACCACCACCACCACCATAGGAATTCCACCATTGGTAAGTGTTTAAGTTGCATTCACAACACCTTCAACTCTCCCATCTATAACTCAAGAGGTGTCAGTAGCAGCAAATGTTCCACTAGATACCTCAATATCAACACCATCAATAACACTCACAACTGCTCCAAGCTCCAGTCAACCTGCTCCCAAAACTTTAACTCAAAATCAGCAAGGAACTACTACTCCATCGACCAATCTAGAACTACCTCCTTGGATGGAAGTAGTGGCCCGTAAGAGGAAAAAATAGGTGATCTCTCCAGATAAGTTCAACTTTGAGCTTTTGGTTCCTCCAAAGCCTAAGGGAACAAAGAAGCCAAAGACGATATCTTGGGTGATAGTAGACCGGGCTTCTAAGAGAAAGTATGTTGAAGTTATGGTGCCATCGTCAGACAAGGACAAAGGAAACATACGATCTGAAGATTATACCATGCAGGTCATAGAGATCGGGGTGGAAACATATGAGAGTGTGAAATTAGATTCTCAGACAACCTTTAATTCTTTGTTGAGAAGATTGGATCAGGAGAGGGATGAGAAAAATATCTTGAAGCAGAAGTGTGAACAACTAACCAATGTTCTTCTAAAGGTCACACAATCTTCTCAAGAGATTGAGCCCATAGGATCCTCAATAGATATCAAAGCTCTCAAGAAGATTGAATAGGTGGGAGCTAAAGGTCGAGTGATGGATGAGTGGATTTCACGGTTAAGGTCAGAAGGCTCTCATCTTCTGAGTTCGACAGTGGGACTATTGTCAGATTATGAAGTAATGTAGAGTCATATGAAAGGACTCAAAACCTCTTTATCATAGGAGATTGAGGAAGTTGTGAAAAGAACTACCTTGTGGAGAAAAATGGAGGACTTCAGGATAGATGTCCTTGTTGAAAATAAGGTAATTCCCACAAGGGAGAAGTACATCCAGATCTTGTCTTTATTGTCTCATAAGCAAGAGACAATAAGGTTAATGATTGCAAAACTGGACCGAGAGAAGATAGAAGGTGATGATGAGGTTGATCTCATTTTTGCCAAACTTTGTGATCTTCCTTGTTATTTATATGATGGCGATCAAAATCTTGTCACTCCTGAAGTTGTCACGCAAGAATTCCTTTTCTTAATGGATCACTGCAAAGGACAAGATTTCTCAATTGATACATTTGATAAGTTGTTAGAGATCCAGGTCAGTTTTGAAGTCCTCGCATACATGCTGAAGGATGTTAAATCGAAACAGGTAAAGATTGAAGATGCAATTTCCCACGTCCAAGTGATAACAAGTTTTAACCCGATGTCGATCGAAGCAGAGATGAAAGCCATCCTGGCTAAGTTTGAATATTTCCAGAAATCCAATGAGGAGGAGAATGAAGAATGAAGTACCCCCTTTTGGCACCTTTTCTTTATGCAGTTGCACCGATAGATCCTGTCAATTTTTATGCAGCTGGACGTTTTCTTTATGTTGTAGTTGTAAGAAAATGGGACTGTGCAGTTGAATAAGTCAACTGTGCCCACCTTTTTCTCAACTTCTTTTCCTATATAAGGAGGACCTCATTTGTAATTATTGATCTTTTTCATGCTTAGAAAAACTCTACAGAATTTTTATCCCAACTAAGACTTTGGGCTTTTGTGGTGAAAATTCTATCAAGCAAATAAAGAAAATAGTTTTGTTGATCTCAAACTTTGTGTTGTATCAAGAGAATTGTTTATATAATTTAATGTTCCTATGTCCATTGAATATATATGTTCTTTACTTCTGTGATCTTGAAGATATTGTTATGTGGTTAAAGAGCTCTTAAATCTTCGAAGTAGACTTTGTGCTCCTAGAATATTTGAGAAATCTTCTGATAAATTAAGTAACTAGTGGTAAGATTTGTATTGTTGCAGTTACATGTATTTTAAAGGATTGGAAATTTATACTTGAAGACTTTGAGCTACAAGCTAAGTTTCTAATTGTTTAATATGTAATGATCAGTTTGAGTTAGTGTTACCTTCAAGGAGACTTTATGCATCTTAATAGTAACTCTTTGTGTAGTTTGTTAGATTAATAGTTCTTTTCTTTAAGTATCTAAAGAGATAGAGAAATTGTAACTAGGTGAAGGGAGAATACATAAACTCTGAAAAAAGAGAGTTATATGCCCAACACCAACCCACAAATTTAATTTCTTATTAATTAGAGGAGAAATTTCATAGAGAACATCCCCTTGATGAGAGGAGAGATTAATTTCTCAGCATAACTTTGTGTGAATTATATATTTTATCATTAGTACGCTGGTGACAAAATATTCACCTAACAGTTTTTTGGCGACTCTGCTGGGGAGCGACGTACAACCAATTTTTCTTTTGGGTTGCAGTGCACTTTCATTGTAATTTCCATATTCTTGTTTTTCTTCAAATCATAATCTGGCTGATCTAAGTTACACTCGTGGGCAGCAATTAGCAGGAATTGTTGATCCTACTTTTGATGTATTGCAACAATTTAATTTTCCCTTTGTGACACCTCCATGGATGCTTTCTCCTTTGCAGTGGACATGAAGTTTTCCTCCATCGGCATGGCGATCTCCCATACCAAGTGAGGCATCAAGTTTGCAAGTTTTAGTTGTTCCACTTGCAAATCATTTTGTAATACCACCCTATAATCCCTTAATGATGGCTGCTCTTGGACCTTGGGGTACTACTTTTGGTCCTTTGAACTTGACCACACCTTTGCATGAAATTCCCAAAGGTACGAGAAAAAATTTACCCAAATTTTTGGGTGATGGTTCTTAGCACCCGGACGAACACTTTGCTGCCTTCTACATCACATGTGGAGTCCTAGGTGTTGAGCATGAAGATGTTTCAGTGAGACTATTCATTGAGACTTTGCATGAAGCTGCTGCTGATTGGTTCTATCATCTTACAAACACTTGTATCACAAATTGGGAAACTCTCAGAACATTGTTTGAAGCAAGGTTCAAGTCTACTAAAGATGATCACGCACTGCTGGCTCAATTAACTCAAATGAAGAAAGAACCCTAGGAAGCTATGCATGAATTTGTAGCAAAGTTCAATAGATTGCACAATCGCATTCTAGTTGCTTCACGACCAACCATTGGAAACTTGAAATGTTTCTTCATCAATGCTCAATTGCCAGAGGTGAGCTTTCTTTTGCGAAGAGATAATCCTATAGATTTGGATGTTGCACAACAACTGACTATATCGGTTGAAGATGATCTTATCCTCGTCGGTAAGATAAGGAGAGATCCCAACAAGGCTAGAAATAATCAAATTGTTGATTTGTCAATTCCTTCCATGAATTATGTTGATCCCATGATACAAAAGCTAGCAAATGAGTTGTTGGCACTTAAGAAGCAAATTTCCTCACAAATAAATACTTCTTATCATGATGTTCCAAGAAGGACTTATCCAAATAATGCTTCCAATTATGCCATGCGTAATCAAAATAAATTACCTCGTGCTCCAGAGAGGCTTGCATTGGAAGCACCACCCCAAAGTTCAGCTACAGGATATTTTGAAGCTGAATAGAATGATCTTCCCCCTTTTGGTGAAGAAGATGCCAATTCGCATCAAGAAGGTGATGTAGAGTTGGCTGGCGAATCTAATATCAGGTTTATGTAATATCAAGAAGATGATATGACAGACACACGTGATGGGGATGTCTTTGCAGTATTCACCCATTCGCAAGCACATGCAGCTCAGCCTCCTGTCATTGTAAAGAGTGACGATTCTATCCAAGTTAAGGACTCTCAATGTTTGCCAATTTCTATTGTGAAGCATGGGACTCCCATACCAAATCCTGCAAAGGACAATGCTATCTCAATGGACGCTGGGAAGGATAAAAGTGTAAGTGATTCTTCAACTGTTGTCATTTTTTTTGCACCTGTCAATTCTTTTACACATGCATCAAAGACTAGTGTATTGAATATTTTAAATTCTCAAAATGAGAATCCAAATCCGTCTTTGATGATGAATTCCTTTTAGTCATTTGATATTTTAGATCATGCTAAGAAAACCAAAATACAAATGTCTGAAGTTGAATTTTTGAGATCTAGTCCAGATCAATTTGACTATTTGGTCAAGTTTGTTAAAGAAAAAGATACTACCCCTAGAAATATTCCTAAGTCAAAATTACTTCAAAACAACTTAGTAACTTCCCCTTCTCTTGTAGAGAAAATAGAACCATTCTACATCTCTTTGTTAATAAATGGTTATAAGCTTAGTAATTATGTAATTGATTCTGGGGCATCCGATAATGTTATGCCTTCAAAAGTTGCTAATGCCCTTGGCTTAACTTTGACCAAAACATTTGGAAGGTGTTTCTCTATGGATAACAAGCAAGTCCCCTTGATAGGTCAAATCAAGGATGCACAGTTTGCTTTTGCTTCATTCCCAGAAAAGAAAATTAAGATGACAGTACTAGTAGCCGATGTGCCGGCCTCCTATGGTGTATTGTTGGGAAGAAATTTTTGTAGAGATGTTGGGGTGATTTAAACATGGATATGACTGAGGCTCGTATTCTTGTTAAAGGAGTTGTTCAAAAGTTACTTCTAGAAAAAGAATCAAAATACACCGTTGTCAAGTTTGATGATCAGCGGCCCTAGATTCTTTTCGAAGCATCAGGTATGGGTAATTATTTTATGCATGTTGATGACGTTTTAGAGGTGACTCCTGAGAGTGAAGGTGCCATTCCACTCAATAATGTTCCAATTGATTGTGAAAGTATTTGTGAAAGTAGTGTTACAGAATCAAAAAGATCTTCAACTTCACAACAAGAAATTCTCAATTTTGATACCGTCAGCATTGGTATTCCAGATGATGTTTGGACACTGGAGTTTGATGGCAACTGTTCTTCTACCAGATTAGGAGCTAGTATTGTTTTGGTTTCTCCTGAGGGTAATCTTTTCTCTTTCTCTTTCAAATTGCAGTTTGATAACACAAATAACATTGTTGAGTACGAATCACTCCTTCTGGGAATGAATGTTGCTCAGAAGAAGGGAATCAAGAACTTGCTTGCTTAAGGAGATGCCGAGTTAATAGTCTATCAGGTTAGGAACATATATCAAACAAGGAGCGAAAGGTTGCGACACTATCACAACCTTGTATGGGATCTAATAGAGGCATTTGATGCTTTTGATATATCTGTGGTTTCCCGTGAATTCAATGACAGGGCTGACTCATTAGCAGTATCAACAACTTCTTTGGTTCCTCATAAAGATTTTTCAGGATCAACTTATGTTGTTGAGTTAGTTTTCTAGCCAAGTATTCCTGACAACTCTGATCATTGGCAAGTGTTTGATGATGATCATCATGTAATTATTTTTTTGCAGACCGCTGACAATTTTGATGATCTATACTTTGAAGGTAGTCACTACCCTTCAAAGGATGCAATTGAAAGTATTGATGCAAAAATGAGAGAGAAATTTCTACAATTAAAAGGAAACAAGATCCCCAAGGGTCTAGTTTTGCTAGAAAAGCTTTTTGACAAACATGATTGCTATGCTAAAAAGTAACAAAGATCAACTGCGGGGTTAATGGAATATGAACAAGTAAACATTGGGACTGGAGACAATCCAAAAATGATCAACATTGGAAAATATTGTTCACAAGGAGAAAAGAAGAAATTTGTTGCATTATTGCAGCAGTATGTTGATGTCTTGGCATACTCCTATGAAGATCTAAAGTCTTTTCGTCCCGAAGAGCTCCGCCATGACATTCCATTGAAACCATGTATTACGCCTTTCCATCAGAAGCAAAGGCAATACAACCCAAAGATCTTCGATACTATCTTTGTTGAAGTAAAAAAGATGTTGAAAGCAAGGATAATCTTCCCCATCCACCATTCCTCTTGGATAGCCAATATTGTACCTGTACGTAAGAAGAATGGTGAAATTTGGATATGTATAGATTTTCAAAACTTGAATCAGGCATCCTTGAAGGATAATTATCCTTTAGCTGTCATGGATCATGTCCTACAAGTTGTTACTAGAGCAAAGATGATGTCCATGTTGGACGGATTTTTGGGTTATAACCAAGTAGAAGTTCTGGAGCAAAATCAGCATAAGACCACATTTACTACACCTTGGGGTACCTTTTCATATCACAGGATGCCTTTTGGATTAATAAACGTGGGAGCAACTTTCCAACGTGCAATGGAATTGGCCTTCCTAAGTTTTCTTGGTAAGTTCATTGTGGTCTATTTGAATGATTTGACTATTTGTTCTAAGCAATGTCAAGATCATTTCTTTAATCTGCAATGAGTCTTAGAGAAATGTCGTTAGCATGGAATTTCCCTCAATCCCAAAAAATCTATTTTTTGGGTCACTGAAGGTAAGTTGCTTGGGCATATTGTTTTGAAAGAAGGTATTAAAATTGATGCGGAAAGGGTAAGAGCTATTTGTGACCTTTCCTTGCCAACAAGTAAGACTGTTGTTCATTCTTTCTTTGGTAAAGTAAATTTCCTGCGAAGATTCATTCCAGACTTTGCTGAATAGACTCATCATATAGTTAATATGATGAAAGGTAATTCTCTCTTCAAGTGGACTCCTGAAGGAAAGAAAGCTTTCAATCAGATCAAGGAAGCTATGGCAAATGCTCTAGTCTTAGTATGCCCAGATTATACCAAAGAGTTTATTATGTATAGCCATGCATCAGATCATACTTGTTTGGCTATACTAATGCAGAGAAATGATGAAGGTGTGGAAACACCTATTGCATTTATGAGTTATCCACTAAAGGCTCATGAGTTGAAATACTCAGAAATGGAGAAACATGCTTTTGTCATGGTGAAAGCGGTGAAACATTTCCGGTTTTATATTCTGAATTTGCATGTCATTGCTCTTGTTCCTGATGTTGTTGTCAAGTTGATTCCGATGCAACAAGAGTTTGGAACTAAAAGGGGCAATTGGGTTGCCAAGATTCAGGAATATGATATGGAAATTAAGCCCACTAAGTTGGTTTGTGGAAAAGGTCTATGTCATTTGATAGCTGACAACAAATCAATTGATGAAGTGGTGCTTTAAAACTAAGGTATGAATCAAGATCTTCCTAATGTTCTATTTGTTAGTGTAGCGTAGAAATTAGGAATCATCACAAGATAAGTGAATCAATCAAAACACAAGACATGATAGCTCAATCAAAAGAACTCTCATTGAAATGAACCTAATTCCAAAGCACATTCAATAGAGGCACAAAAACAAAGCATTTAAAAGAAAATTTCATGCAAACCATATAACAATTCGGATGCTTCTTCCATGCGGCTCCATTGTTGTTCTTTCCTCTTCAATGGGTTTGTGGATCTCACCTACAAGTGCTCACACAATTGAAAGCAAAAAGCTCAAGAGTACTAGAAACGAAAGTTCGGTAGTTTGATAGAAATTCGGGATTCATGAAGAATTCAAGGGTCTGATTTGATTGAAAATCATCCAATTTATAGAAGAATTGGATAAGTGACAAGATTAGCATGATGCAATTCAAATGGAAATTGCAAATCAATATGACAAATTATGACAAATTATGCACTTTCCATGCACAATTTGATTGATTGACAATTTGATGACAAATTATGACACATTCTATGTCAAAATTGATTGATTATCAATTATGACAATTTATGACAAATTGAAATGTCATTCCCATAGAATTAGGAGAGAAATAGGAGGAATTTGAAATTAGGAAATTAAGAAAATTAGAAAATTGAAATTGATGACAATTAGGAATTAGAAATTGATGGAAAAATAGGAAATTAGGAACTAGAAGAAATTAGGTAAATTAATTAACAATTTGTCATTTATTAATTAATTTACAAGAGGAAGAATAATTAGCCAATTAAATAAAGATTTAATTGTAATGAGAAGACTTAGGATAAATAATTAATTTATTAATCCTAAAGGAAGAAAATGATAAGCAAGGTTAAATGATGAAATCACGAAACCCTAAAGAGATGAATTAGCAATGCGAAAATGACAATTAGGTCTTGATTGAAGATAATTAATGTCATGATTTTGAATTGATAAATGATCAATGCAACAAAATGATTTGATAAATGTGCTAATTGACGAGGAACAATGACAAATTGATCCAAATTGACATAATTGAGACAGACAATGATCGATAGCGAAATAATCGCAAAATGACAAAATTGACAAGAGGACGAGGATCAATGATAAAATAGATTGCAAGACGACAAGATTGGAAATGACCATGATTGATGACAAATCGATCGCAAAAATGACAAGATTGCAGGATTGATGATACGATTGATAAGATTGATAGAAGGACAAAACCCTAGTTAGGATTGACGATGTCCAGAATGATAAGATTGAATACGCACATTGATGCGATAGGATAAGATTGATCAAAATCATGACTGGATAATGTTGTCGACAAGACCAAATTCGAGGACGAGATGATTGAAGAATGTAGAAGAATGACTCAATGTTCACAAATGATAAAGACCAAATGCGTGACATAGGAGAAATGTTAATGCGACGCAAAAAACCTAAAATGAGGCAATGCGCAAATGTTAAAGTATGACCTCGCAAGCGTTGACCATTTTTAGGTGCCTACAGTTAGCACTACTGGTGAGTGGTATTCTGACTTGGCATATCTCTTAACATATGGAGATTGTCTTGCACACCTGTCAAGGAAAGAAAGGTGAACCTTGAAGCTTAAAGCAGTGAATTTTGTCCTATGAGACAATGGTTTGTATAAGAAGGGTCTGGACGACAATTTCCTACGCTACATAGAGAAACAACAACAAGTAAGATTACTTCAAGCTTTTCATGATCTTGCTTGTGGTGGACATTTTTCTGCCCCTGTTACTGCACACAAAATCTTGTGTGCTAGGTACTATTGGCCAACATTGTTTAAATATACATACAATTGGGTTCACAAGTGTGAGCAATGCCAGCAATTTGTTGGTAAGCCCAAATTAGTTGCACTCCCTCTTAAACTAGTAGTAATTGAATAGCCTTTCCAACAGTGGGGATTGGACTTCGTTGGACCTGTCAATCCGACATCAAGTGCAGGTCACATGTACATCCTCACAGTGACAAATTACTTCACCAAGTGGGTGGAGGAAATTCCAACTAAGCAATCTACCTCGGTGGTGGTTTGTCAATTTCTGAAGGAAAACATCGTCTCAAGGTTTGGCATTCCTCATAAGATACTAGCTGATAACGCTTCATGTTTTTCATCTTATGAGATAATTGACTTTTGCTTTGATCATGGTATTACTCTTTCACACTCATCTGACTATTATCCGCAAGGAAATGGTCAGGTCGAGTCAAGCAACAAGAATTTGGTTACTATTATGAGGAAGCTTGTTGATGAGAAACAAAGGACTTGGCATAAAGCTCTTTATGATGCGCTATGGGTGGATCGCATAACTCCAAAAAGAGAAATCGATATGTCACCTTTTCAACTTTTGTATGGGTTGAATGTCGAGTTTCCAATCACTATGGAACTTCCAGCATTAAAGCTCGCCAAGGCCATTGAAGATGAAAAATATCAAGATTCACTAGATAAGCGGATTATGTTTCTTTCTCAGCTAGAAGAAACAAGAGCTGAAGTGGTAGATAGGATTGCTGCACACCAAAGCCAAGTGAAGGCATTGTTTGATAGGAAAACAACTTCCTGTGAGTTCTCAGTTGGTGATCAAGTCTTGTTATGGGACAAGAGGACGGAACCAAAAGGTTTGCATGAAAATTTTGACTCCTTATGGAGAGGTCCCTTCATTATTCATGAAGTATGTGGCGAGCATAGCTACTTACTTGCATATGTAGATGGTACCCCGTTCTCGCTACCTCATAGTGGAGAACATTTGAAGCTCTTTACTCAATAAAGAGTGATGTAAAGGAAGTTGTACTTTTTCTAAAATATGTATAGTCATTTATTTTCAGTCTTTTCATCACTTGACTCTATAGCCCAATGGATACAGGCACTCGGAGTTTTGGATTCTGCAAGCTTCAAGTGGTGCAGCTTGTTCCCCTATCAGAGCCAGCTATTATCCTTGATTTCAGCGTGGCCAAAATCATGGGGCAACCCTATGAAACTGATCCATTTTTTACCTTACGGTCTTCGAGAGGTCTTAATCAACTTCGTTAGTTAGTTCGTTTAGTCCCTTGCTTTTCATTTTTAGGGTTTTCTTGTTTTTCCTAAGTTTGCAGTTTTACCTGCAGTTCGGACTTTAAAGTCTGAACTGCAGGGTCTTTTCTTTGTTGTCTGCATATCGGACTTTAAAGTCCGATGTGCATTTGTAGGTGGTCTTAACTTGTAGTTCAGACTTTAAAGTGTGACCTGCAAGTAGTCTTCCCCTGCAGTTCGTACTTTAAAATCCGAACTGCAGACTGCTTGGCTAGACAATGCATGTCGGACTTTAAAGTCCGACATACAAGGATTTCTAGCATGCATGTCTGACTTTAAAGTCGGACATGAATTACAAGTTGTCATTAATGTTGCATTAATTATTAATCTAAAGGTTTATTTAGTTAATTTTTGCGATTCTTTCCTTCATTATTGTTTGTCTTCTTTTTCTTCGCGTGCCCTCCTCAGCTTTTGCTCACCATGACTTGGATCGGATCGCTCCATTGTCGGATTTTTTGATCATCATTGCCGTGAAGGTAGGTTTTTCTTGTTTTCTTTTCAAGTTTCTTTGTTTGCATTGCTTTCTTCCTTTCATTTTTGTTTCTTTCCAGGTTTTGTTTTGTATTGCGTAGACAATCGGATTTTAAGCTCTGATTGTCTCCCTTGTGTCTAGAGGACAATCGGACTTCAAAACCCGATTGCCCTCCAAAGTTATCCTTCTCCAGTTGCATATCAGACTTTAAAGTCTGGTGTGCAGTTGGATGGAAAGATCTCTGCACATCGGACTTTAAAGTCTGATATGCAGGATCATAACCTTCGCATATCAGACTTTAAAGTCCGATATGCGGAGAGGTGAAGTTTTGGTTGACATGTTGGGTTTTAAAACCCGACATGTCAACCAATTTTTTTTCCCTTTGTCTGCACATCGAACTTTAAATTCCAATGTGCTGATTTAGCATATGGTTTTACCCTTGCACATCAGACTTTAAAGTCTGATGTGCTAATTAATTTTCCTTGGAGTGCAAAGTCCGATGTGCTGATAACCTACCCCAAGTTTGCACATCGGACTTTAAAGTCCGATGTGCTAATATGCATTATTTACCCTCACACATCGGACTTTAAAGTCTGATGTGCTGATCAAGGTGTTTGTCATTGCACTTCGGACTTTAAAGTCTGATGTGCAATTTTTGTTTTCAAAAGAGCATGTCGGACTTTTTCCCCTGACCTGCTATTTTTGGCAGTTTTACTCCCAAGCCTATTTTGAGTCTCATTTTTCAATCCATTTGAGAAAAATTGATTTTGATAATGATGAATAGCTAATCATCAATGTTGAATGCAATCATCATGAATGTCAAAGCTCCCTCACAACAAGCCCGAGTCTTCCTTAGGTCAGTTAGAATCTTCTCCAAGTAAAGCATCATCAAGAAAGATGAAGTACAAGTACGACAAGTACTTGAATCTGTACCCAGAGAGTTTAGTAGACTCGAATATCAAGGAGATCAGAGACACCAAAATCAGACATGTAGATATGCAAGAATTCATTGATCGAGTTAAAAAGGCTCCTACCTGCCTAACTAATTTGATCAACTCTGAGTTGCATAAATATGCATCTTTTCCAGTTGTAGCTCATGATCCAAAATTTGTGCTTGCGGTAGCGAATCACTTTGATCCAAATACAAGACAGGTGAAAGATGAAGATCAAAATGTCATCATGACCCTTGATAGTGTCTTTTCCAATAGTGTCTTCAAAGGTTCTCCAGTTGAAGAGGTGGCTGATATTACTCAAGAAAGTTCTCAAGAGTACTATGAGAAGAACAAGGATAAATGCAAGAAGGTAATCAATATTGTTTTCCTCTATGTCGCGAGAAGTTCCCTAACCTCACGATGGCCTAAGGGATTTCACAGGAGTGATTTGAATGAGGAATACAATGACATGGTCACTGTGTTATCAAGGGTGAGGGGGTTAAAAGACTCTCATTACTTTCTCAAATAGATGTGCTACTAGATGAAAATAATTAGGAAAGGAGTAGCAAGAATTGATTGGGGTGAACAGATCAATGAAAGGAGCAGGTAGGTTTTTCTTGTTTTCTTTTCAAGTTTCTTTGTTTGCTTTCCTTTCTTCCTTTCCTTTTTGTTTCTTTCCAGGTTTTGTTTTGTATTGTGTAGACAATCAGATTTTAAGCTCCGATTGTCTCCCTTGTGTCTAGAGGACAATCGGACTTCAAAACTTGATTGCCCTCCAAAGTTATCCTTCTCCAGTTGCATATCAGACTTTAAAGTCCAGTGTGTATCTGGATGGAAAGATCTCTACACATCGGACTTTAAAGTCCGATATGCAGGATCATAACCTTCGCATATCAGACTTTAAAGTCTGATATGCGGAGAGGTGAAGTTTTGGTTGACATGTCGGGTTTTCATACCCGACATGTCAACCGATTGTTTTTCCCTTTGTCTGTACATCGGACTTTAAAGTCCAATGTGCTGATTTAGCATATGGTTTTACCCTTACACATCAGACTTTAAAGTTTGATGTGCTAATTAATTTTCCCTGGAATGCAAAGTCCGATGTGCTGATAACCTACCCCAAGTTTGCACATCGGACTTTAAAGTCCGATGTGCTAATATGCATTATTTACCCTCGCACATCGGACTTTAAAGTCTGATGTGTTGATCAAGGTGTTTGTCATTGTACTTTAGACTTTAAAGTCCGATGTGCAATTTTTGTTTTCAAAAGAGCATGTCGGACTTTTTTCCCCGACTTGCTGTTTTTGGCAGTTTTACTCCCAAGCCTATTTTGAGTCCTGTTTTTTGATCCATTTGAGAAAAAATGATTTTGATAATGATGAATAGCTAATCATCAATGTTGAATGCAATCATCATGAATGTCAAAGCTCCCTCACAACAAGCCCGAGTCTTCCTCAGGTCAGTTGCAATCTTCTCCAAGTAAAGTATCATCAAGAAAGATGAAGTACAAGTACGACAAGTACTTGAATCTGTACCCAGAGAGTTCAGTAGACTCGAATATCAAGGAGATCAGAGACACTGAAATCGGATGTGTAGATATGCAAGAATTCATTGATCAAATTAAGAAGGCTCTTTCTCACCTAACTAATCTGATCAGCTCCGAGTTAAATAAATATGCATCTTTTTAAGTTGCAGCTCATGATCTAGAATTTGTGCTTGCAGTAGCGGTTCACTTTGATCCAAATACAAGACAGGTGAAAGATGAAGATTAGAATGTCATCATGACCCTTGATAGTGTCTTCAAAGGCTCTCCAGTTGAAGAGGTGGCTGATATTACTCAAGAAAGTACTCAAGAGTACTATGAGAAGAATGAGGATAAATGCAAGAAGGTAATCAGTATTGTTTTCCTCTCTGCCGCGAGAAGTTCCCTAACCTCATGATGGCCTAAGGGATTTCACAGGAGTGATTTGAATGAGGAATAAAATGACATGGTCACCATATTATCAAGGGTGAGGGGGTTAGAAGACTTTGATTACTTTCAAAGCTGAATGTGCTACTATATGAAAATAATCAGGAAAGGAGTAGCAAGAATTGATTGGGGTGAACAGATCAGCGATACCCTCTGTGCTCAGTTAAAGGAGGTCAAAGTAACACTAAAATTTTATATGACCTCATACCTATTTTATGCGACTACTTCAATGAGGAAACATCCAGGCTTATTTACTAAGGGAGATAGGAGATTGGTACCCGTTTGGGAGTACTATGATCAACTTACTATCAAGAATCAAGGTAGTCATTAGAGAAGGGTTAATGATGCCTTCTTTGATGTATGGAAATGTATGTTTGATAAAGGCCTGCAGAAGTGGAGAATATCATAAGTTTCTTATAACAAAGTATCTCACTTTAGGTGTGTATTCCTGCAGTTTCCCACATTCACTTACATTTGAATTGGATGTTTCTCAGGTGAGCCCTTTATCCTACCAAGGTTCCCTTCAAACAAAATCATCCTCATGGAATTGTGCAGACAACTAATTAATGTGCATGAAAAACAATCACAAGCACATAAGACTGGGCTGAAGTTCCCAGAATCGATCGGTAGGTACTCAGTGCTAACCAACCCCAAGGCCAAAAATATGGAGGAAGAAATATAGTGGAATACCATGAGAAGATTCAAGGCCTGAACCAATTTTGACTTTTGTGGTATAAAGAACAAACTCAAAAGGAGTTATACTCATGTTTATAGGTTGGAGGATGTTTGGGCAGATTGTCAAAATGATGAGGATATAAGAAGGATGGATTTTAGCCGCCTTACTTTGGAGCAAATTGAAAACTTGGATTTGGCTAAGATTCCAATGATCATGGAAGATACAGATGACATAATAGACCCAGTCTATTATGAGAAGCAAATTGCTGACTCTCCGCTTCCTCCTATACAATGGTCAAAGAAGGAGAGAAAATCAATCATTCAGAGGATTACTCCTATCCTAGAAAACACCAATGCATGGCTGGTAAGAAACCACCTCAAAATGAAACAACTTCCCGCTAGCTCAGGAGATGATGATAAAAGTGATGGCCCAGTCGGCAAGACAACTACACTTGAGACTAGGATGAAGAGCAGGGCAGACCCATAAGCACTATCCTTAGCTCATGTGATACAATCAAAAGGGAAAGGGCCCAAGATTAAATTTATAGTGAAAGGATCCAAAAAGGGTGAATCATCATCCGTAGTACATGAAGTGGTGACTAAAGAGCCAGAACTGCCACCTACCAAGGAAATTGAAGAATGTGAAATTCCTCAACAAGAGGAAGTACAGGCTGAAGAAACATCACACCCAGGTGAAGTTATTGCCCCGATTACCTCACAGGTAATCGTCTACTCTATTGAATCTGACTCTGACCAAGAGGATGAGGATTTTACAGATGGGGATCTAAGTATGGGCATGGTGCAATCGGAAGCCACTAATCAGTTTTTCACAATAACCAACTTCTCCAATCTAGATGATATCCCTTCATCTACTTTTGAATCCACAATGATGGATTTTAATGAAACCTTGGAAGTGGCACTTGCAGAACAAGTTTTGGTAGACTTACCTGTCACCATCACCACCACCACAAAAATTCCACCATTGGTAAGTGCTGAAGTTGCATTCACAACACCTTCAACTCTCCCATCTATAACTCAAGAGCTGTCAGCAACAACAAATGTTCTACTAGATACTTCAATATCGGTGCCATCAATAACACTCACAACTGCTCTAAGCTCCAGTCAACTTGCTCCCGAAACTTCAACTCAAAATCAACAAGGAGGTACTACTCCATCGGCCAATCCAGAACTGCCCCCTTGGATGGAAGTAGTGGCCCCTAAGAGGAAAAAATAGGTGATCTCTCCAGATGATTTTGACTTTGAGATTTTGGTTCCTCCAAAGCCTAAGGGAACAAAGAAGCCAAAGATGATATCTTGGGTGATAGTAGACATGGCTTCTAAGAGAAAGTATGTTAAAGTTATGGTGCCATCGTCAGACAAGGACAAAGGAAACATATGATCTGAAGATTATACCATGCAGGTCATAGAGATCGGGGTGGAAACATATGAGAGTGTGAAATTAGATTCTCAGACAACCTTTAATTCTTTGTTGAGAAGATTGGATCAGGAGAGGGATGAGAAAAATATCTTGAAGCAGAAGTGTGAACAACTAACCAATGTTCTTCTAAAGGTCACACAATCTTCTCAAGAGATTGAGCCCATAGGATCCTCAATAGATATCAAAGCTCTCAAGAAGATTGAATAGGTGGGAGCTAAAGGTCGAGTGATGGATGAGTGGATTTCACGGTTAAGGTCAGAAGGCTCTCATCTTCTGAGTTCGACAGTGGGACTATTGTCAGATTATGAAGTAATGTAGAGTCATATGCAAGGACTCAAAACCTCTTTATCATAGGAGATTGAGGAAGTTGTGAAAAGAACTACCTTGTGGAGAAAAATGGAGGACTTCAGGATAGATGTCCTTGTTGAAAATAAGGTAATTCCCACAAGGGAGTAGTACATCTAGATCTTGTCTTTATTATCTCATAAGCAAGAGACAATAAGGTTAATGATTGCAAAACTGGACTGGGAGAAGAAATAATGTGATGACGAGGTTGATCTCATTTTTGCCAAAGTTGGTGATCTTTCTTGTTATTTATATGATGGTGATCAAAATCTCGTCACTGCTGAAGTTGTCACGCAAGAATTCCTTTCCTTGATGGATCACTGCACGGGACAAGATTTCTCACTTGATACATTTGATATGTTGTTAGAGATCCAGGTCAGTTTTGAAGTCCTCACATCCATGCTGAAGGATGTTAAAAATAAATAGGTAAAGATTGAAGATTCAATTTCCCGCGTCCGAGTGATTACAAGTTCTACCCTGATGTCAATCAAAGTAGAGATGAAAGCCATCCTGGCAAAGTTCAAAGGTTTCCATAAATCCAATGAGGAGGAGAATGAAGAATGAAGTACCCCCTTTTGGCACCTTTTCTTTATGCAGTTGCACCGATAGATGCTATCAATTTTTATGCAGCTGCACGTTTTCTTTATTTTGTAGCTGTAGTAAAATGGGATTGTGCAGTTGAATAAGTCAACTGTGCCCACCTTATTCTCAACTTCTTTTCCTATATAAGGAGGACCTCATTTGTAATTATTGATCTTTTTCATGCTTAGCAAAACTCTACAGAATTTTTATCCCAACTAAGACTTTGGGCTTTTGTGGTGAAAATTCTATCAAGCAAATAAAGAAAACAGTTTTGTTGATCTCAAACTTTGTGTTGTATCAAGAGAATTGTTTATATAATTCAATGTTCCTATGTCCATTGAATATATATGTTCTTTACTTCTTTGATCTTGAAGATATTGTTATGTGGTTAAAGAGCTCTTAAATCTTGCAAGTAGACTTTGTGCTCCTAGCATATTTGAGAAATCTTTTGATAAATTAAGTAACTAGTGGTAAGCTTTGTATTGTTGTAGTTACTTGTAGTTTAAAGGATTAGAAATTTATATTTGAAGACTTTGAGCTACAAGCTAAGTTTCTAATTGTTTAATATGTAATGATCAGTTTGAGTTAGTGTTACCTTCAAGGAGACTTTGTGCTACTTAATAGTAACTCTTGGTGTAGTTTGTTAGATTCATAGTTCTTTTTTTTAAGTATATAAAGAGATAGATAAATTGTAACTAGGTGAAGGGAGAATACATAAAGTCTGAAAAAAGAGAGTTATATGCCCAACACCAACCCACAAATTTAATTTCTTATTAATTAGAGGAGAAATTTCATAGGGAACCTCCCCTTGATGAGAGGAGAGATTAATTTTTCAGCATAGCTTTGTGTGAATTATATATTTTGTCACTAGTACGTTGGTGACAAAATATTCACCCAACACAACTCATAGCATCTGAGTCATCAAATCTTGAACCAATTGATCATGATACACATTTGAATAGCATGAGTGATAGATCCAAACCAAATCCACAAACCAAAGCATAGTGGAGCATACTAGATCAATATCATAATCCAACCACTCTACTGGAACCAATCAGAAACTGATAAACAACCAAAACAGTTGGTGTTGCCATCAATGACAAAACATCAATGCAACACATAATCAATTCCTCCAAATTGCCAACACATCTGACAATAAAATCCAACGGGTTGCTCAATGTAGACTTCTTCCTCTAGCTCACCATTCAAAAAGGTAGATTTGACATCCATCTGATATACCTTGAAATCTTTATAAGAAGCATATGCAACCAACAGTCTAACAGCTTCAAGTCTGTCCACCGGAGAAAAGGTTTCCTCATAATCAATTCCTTCCTTCTAAGAATATCCTTTGCAAACCAGTCTAGGTTTATTTCTAACAACTTCACCGACTTCATTCAATTTGTTTCTGAATACCCTTTTAGTACCAATGGCATTCTTATCCTTAGGTCTAGGCACAAGTTCCCATGTGTTGTTCTTTTCAATCTAATCTAATTCTTCTTCCATAGCTCTCATCCAATTTTCATCTTTACAAGCTTCAACAACATCTTTAGGTTCAACTTTAAAAATCAAACATACTTCTTCAGCAGCTAACCTTCTTCTAGTCATCACACCTTTATTCTTATCACCAATAATCTAATTTTTAGAATCATTCAATCTTACATACCTTGGAGTCTTCTAATTGCTTTGATTATTAGGTTCCTTCACTTCTTCATCAACAACAACAACATCCAAGTTAACTGTCTCTACCAGATCATTCTGCTTAGGCTCTTCAATCTAAACAAGGGCTAAAATAATATTTTGTCCATGATCATAACCACATGCTCTGATCTCTTTCCCAAGGTTCTCATCGACCTTCACATTTGCACTTTCCACTATCTTTCTCGGTCTCTTATAGTAGCACAGGTAGGCTATTCTCTTTGTAGAATATCCCAAGAAAAATCCTTCATCACTTCTAGAATCAAACTTTCCTATATCCTCATCTCTCTTGATATAACATTTGCTACCAAATACTCTAAAATATATCACAGTAGGGACATGACCAAAACAAAGCTCATAAGGGGTCTTACTGGTATCATCTTTGATATGAACTTTGTTGAATGTGTGAACAACAATGCTAATAGCTTCTCTCTAGTAAATCTTCAAAACATTTCCTTCAATCAACATAGTCCTTGCAACATCCAAGATAGTTTTGTTCTTCCTTTCAACAACTCCATTTTGTTGAGGGGTTCTAGGAGCAGATAATTATCTTCTAATCCCATGCTTCTGACAAAATGAATTAAACTCACCGGAACATAATTCTCCACATCTATCAGATCTTAGACACTTCACCTTCAAACTAGACTCAGTCTCCACCTTAGCTTTGAATATCTTGAATTTTTCCAATGCTTCTGATTTCTCCTTCAAAAAGACAACCCACATCATCCTGGAATAATCATCAATTAGCAACATAAAATATCTGTCACCTTGCACACTTCTAACATTTGTAGGTCCACATAGGTCACTATCCACAAGATCTAGCAGTCCATTAAATTTATACTATTTTCTCTTGAAAGAAATCCTTGTTTGCTTACCCAACTGACATTCCTTACATACTGGATTAATAGGCTTAACAATCTTAGGTAGATCTCTAACAACTTGTGTAGAACTGATCTTAATCATTGAATCAAAATTTACATGACACATTCTCCTATGCCACAACCGACTCTCATCAATCTAAGCAATCAAACAAATTTTCTCACCAACATTCAAATGAAAAATGTTACCTTCAGTCTTAGTTCTAGATGCAATCTCTATATCAGAGGCATTTGGGATCTTGCATTTTCCATCCTTGAAATGTAGATCATAACCTTTATCAACCATCTGTCCAACACTCAAATGATTATACTTAAAACCTTCAACATACAAGACATCATAAATGTTATGCTAACCATCAAAAGAAATAGAACCTCTCCCACGGATCACACAGGCTTTGTCATCTCCAAATCTAACTATTCCACCATCATATCTTTCCATGCTCACAAATTTATTTTTATCGCCGGTCATATGATGTGAACAACCGTTGTCAATTACCCATTCATCTTTCTCTTCAACCTTAGCAGTTAAAGCTTTTCTTCAATAGTGAAACTTTCACGAGACTATGGGGGAGGACCACGTGTGGTCCCCATGCCTCCTTCCCCATTGGTTTCGGTTTAAAAAAAAGATTTTTTTTTATGTTTTTTTTTAAATTTAATTAAATTATTAATATATACATATATATATAAATGGTTTATTTTGAAACTTAGGAACTTAGGAAAACTTGGTCAATTGTGAATTAGGAGAGAAAATAAATTATTTATTCTATAATGAGCGAAGGTGTTTGTTTTATTTTTTACTGTCTTTGCATTAAAGTTATATTGCAAGTCCTTGGATTTAAGTGGAATTAGACATTTCGTGTTGTCATTTATTTTTGGTCATGTCTCTTGAGTAGATTGTATTTTACCAATTGGTTTAACCTATATGCAAGGGCTTGTATGACCAAGTGTTTCTCAATTGTTTTGAACTCCTTTTTGTAAATTGGTTTTGGTACTTTTGCCTTGGACCTCTTTTGGGAATTTTTATGTAGTGTCATAAGGAAGAGTGACTTTCAAGTAGGGGTCGCGCCCAAAGAGGTTAGCAGGATAACCCCTCGAAAGTTGGATAATTTAGTGATAACCTAAAAATATATTAGAGGTTTGGGTAACTAAAACATTAATTAAGATAATTGTACCCTGCTCATGGTTGAGTGCTAGTACAGACTTAGGATGCAGCAGGAAGGCCTGGAATGGCAAACCAACAACCTTGTCCTCACGAAAGGATTGTTTGGGTCCGCATGAGACTTGGATGGGGCTGGGGGTTCAGGAAAGGCTACTAGGATAACCCAAGATGGGGGTTGGGGCCTATAGAGGCCTTCCAGGATAACCATTCCAAGCTATGTGATGACACTCTTCACTTATGGTCACTAGTTGTAGTCTTGTTGATATCACCTGGAGTTTTGTTGTGGAGTCATGTTTGTGAGTATATGCTTTATGTGAGATTCCCGATGTCATGTTTAGACCATGTGTGCATACCTTGTAGTTTCCTATCATGGTGGGGTGGTTCTTTTTGAGCCACATGGTCGGGTGGTAGTGCCACTTTCCATTGGGTGTGTTTGTTCCTTCTTGTGGGAGTTGGCTTCACAGGTATTCCAGTTGCTCTTTTGGATTCGAGCATCTCATATTTCTAGTTGATCCTATTTTTCTTCTTGGATAATCTATGTAATTTTGGACCTTATATGGTCAGTTGCATTATTTGTTATGTATGCCTTCATGGCAAGATGTAATTTTAATGTAAACATTATGTGTTCTTATGAGACTTAGTGGTTAAATGCAATGTAATATTATTTCGATCTTGTGATGTAAAAGAAATGTATTGATGAGAATTAGATGGTTAAATGTATATATTTTATTAGAATCACTAATGTAATGTAATGGAAGGTATCATCATGAATGAAACATAGGAATGTTAATAATATCACTTGCAATTGAATGAAATAATCATTGTATAGTATAATTGTGTCTTTATGATTAGTTTTTCTTAAGTGGATTAATCAATATTAAGCAATATTTAGTTTAATTATGTAAACCATGTTGGGAAACCCTTTAGGAGTTTAAGTTAAGTCTTCTGTTTGTGTGAATTAAATGTAATGTTTATCTTAATGCATCATTTAGTTTATTAAAGTGTTTATCTTAATGCGTCATTTAGTTTATTAAAGTTTCTAAAAAATAAAATATTTACACTTTTTTTCAAATGTTTTAGTTTAATCCCTTCGGGGTTTCCTGACAAGGCATTACATGGAATCAATGGGTACAAATCTATCTTCTTTAATGGAAATAAACACAACTTCACCTCCTTTTGATTCTTCATCTTTAACACCCTCATCAATAGCATAATAACAATTCTTCTGATTCCTATACTTCCAGTTAAGCTTGTAGGGCTTATCTTACTTCTAATGCTTTTCATATCTATCATTCCTATCATGCTTATCAAACTTATCATGCATGTCATACTTAGCCATTCTCTCTAGGCATCTAGAAGAAAAATGTCCTATCTTATTGCAAGAGAAACATTTCAAAGGCAACTTCTCACCATACTTATCAGCTCCTTTAGGCAATCTCTAGGTAATCAATGCTTCAAGCTCATCAAACTCTCTTTCTTGCTCTCCCATTTTCATATCTAGATATTATACACTCATTAGGATCATACTTCTACTTACCAAATATAGCTACAGATTCTCTAAATGTTGTCCTAGACTTTCCATGTGATTCTCCAAACTCACTCAGCTCAAATGCAACAATCTTTCCAACCAGCATATCTCTTGTCACCGTAGTCACACTCTGAATCTCATCAATAGCAGCAACCTTATGTTTATAAGTAGGAGGCAAATATCTTAGTACCTTAGCAACAATTTGATCTTCCTCAATGGTTCCACCAACACATTTGATACCTAGGACAAGGTCATTCACCTTAGCCATGAAAGAGTGTATGTTCTCATCATCTCCCATCTTCAATGTCTCATATTTTCCTTTCAAAATCTATAGCTTAGCAGATTTCACTTGTTTATCACCTTCATACAAGATCTCAAGCTTCTCCTAGATCTCATGTGTAGTCTGAAGTCCCATTACATTTGTCATCTCAGAATCAGTTAGGGCACTAAGCAATGCTTCCTTCACTCTAATATTATGTTCAACTTCCTTGATCTCATCCGGAGTAGATGGTCCATTCAAAGGAGTAGAATAGGCATTCTTTGTAATATTCTAGTAATCTTCTCCAAGATATTTCAAGTACACTTCCATCTGGTTCTTCCATATAGCATAGTTACTTCCATCAAACCTTGGATTGTCCTTCTTAAAGATAACACCTTGAGCTGCCATCCTGAATCTCCTCAAGTGGTTAAGTTTCTACCAGAGGATCTAGCTCTGATACCAATTGTTAGCAGCAACAAAGAAGGAAGACTAAAAAGGGGGGTGAATCAGTCTTTGCCAGATCAACAAATTTAACTACAAAAATAGATTTGATAAACTGCAGTAATAAGATAGAGAAGCAAATTGAAATTACAACACACAACACCAAGATTTTGACATGGAAAACCCGGTAAACCATGGTGGGAACCTACCCACAGTAAGATGACACTCTGTAGTAATATGTGAAAATATTATAATGGGGAATGCACATGCATTCAGGAACACTTCCTAGAGCTCATTGCTCAAATATAATGGCCCGAAAAGCTACAACCCTTAGGGAAGTCTCACTGACTTAACACAAGATTCGAACCACAATCCGGAAGAAATGAACTGAAAGAATATCATCTCCAAATGCCTGATTACAGTTTTGGTTAATCATAGTTGTCTTCTTTGCAATACCAATCTCTCCACAACACTTCACCGAAGGATAAATCTCTTGTTCGCACATAGACCACTGTATGATAATGAAGACACAACATTGGCACTTAAATTACATGAATATATCACCTTTATATACAGTTCATCAACCTTGATAACAAGGCTGGCTAAACCCTCAATTACAAAATTACATCACACAATACAAAGATCAACCACCAAACCAATATAATGATTTACATGACATAACATGGACCTAAATCAAATTCCCAAATGATCAAATCCACTAGAAATCATGCCAAGATCAACTGCAACACGCTACACCACCAAGAAACCTGCATAACACAAAAATCATCACAGGGTGATAGAAACCATAAAAAACTTGCACAACAATCAATGTGGATCACCAAAACAAATAGGACATGACTAGGAAACACCAACAAGCACGTTAGAATCATCAAGAACATCTACACCAACACCACTTATCAAATCTTCATCTATCAACGTTTGAAAGCTCAAGAACACAACCAATCAACAACTGTCACAAAGAAAGATAACTTGCAAAGCACCAAATCAAGATCCATCTGAAATGAAGATCTACAAGACAATCCCAAACAATATCTCAAAATATTAGCATAAGATCTGATCACACCAAAATATATCGGAGGTTATACTGAGCTCTGCAAACCAGTGATCAACAAAACAACACTACAAACCGGATCATAAGATCTTCCCAATCTGCAATCACCAGAGCAATACACAGGAATATGTTGACATCAATGACAACAACATATCCTAGCAGCAACAATGACCAACAATATCAAACAATCCAAGTGTGAAGAAGATGCATGCAGACCTTTGACAGTTATACCATTGCTTCAATATGTGACGTGAAATAGCAGATTTTGTGTCTCAATATTTGGAGTGCCAGAGAGTGAAGGTTGAACATCAATATCCAGCCGAGTTGTTGCAATCGAACCTAGTTTTAGAGTAGAAATAGGATATCATTTTGATTGACTTCATTGTTGGTTTCCTAATCTCTTCTTGCATACATGATGCTATCATGGTCATTGTTGATAGGTTGACCAAGGTGGCACACTTTTCTCCAATTTGATATTCCTACGTCGTAGTGACAAGGGCTTGAGTTTTCATGGAGGACATCATGAGGTTGCATGGGATTCCTTATTAGATTATATCAACTTGAGATCTTGTTTTCACTTTAGTGTTATGGACTTCTCTTCAGCATGCCTTGGGAGCTCAATTGAACTTTAGTTCAACATATCATCCAGAGATATATGTACAAACAGAGAGGGTTAATTAGGTTCTTGAAGATATGCTTTAGATGTATGTCATGGACCAGTAACCTTAGTGGGAGGATTACCTATATTTGGTGGAGTTCGCCTACAATAATGGATACCATAGTTTTATCGATATGCCTTCTTTTTAGGTTTTGTATGGTTTACCTTTTTGTATGCCTTTGAGTTGGGACAGTTGAGTTCTTTTGGGGCCAGAGATGCTTCAGGAGATGGAGCAGCAGGTGATTCATATTCAGGAGCATTTGGTGGCAGCGTGGGATAAGAGGAAGTAGTTTGTAGATGCTCATCGTGTGGATTCATAGTTGTCCATGGGAGATAAGGTGTTTTTGAGAGTTTGTCCACAAAAGAGTCATGTCTGTTATGGAAAAGGTTCTAAGTTTGTGCCTCGTTTTGTTGGTCCGTTCGAGATTTTGGAGAGGATTGGTCTTGTAGCTTATCATCTTGTCTTTCCACCCATCTTGTCTTGCATCCATGATGTGTTTCATGTTTCAGTTTTGAGGTCCTATTTCCCTCATGTGAACCATGTTTTGGATTGGAATAACTTGCAGGTAGAGGATGAGCAACTTTCCTTGGAGCTTGTGCACGTTCTTCAACATTGAAGGCTAACCCTCAAGGCTCACCACATAGAGCATGTAAGGGTCCAATGGGACTCGAATGATGAGTCTTCAATGACATGGGAAGATGAAATACAAATGAGAGAACTATTTCCCTATTTGTTCTTAGGCTTTTAGGAGTAAGCCTAGACCTATTGGGGGGAGAGTGCCCTTCCATGAAACACTCTCTTTAAGATGCTCTTGATAGATACTTATGGCTTTGTTTATGTTTCTGATGCTTCTAGTTTGATGTTAGACACTTCATGTTGATAGTTGATATATTATGGTTCTATGTGGATAATGATATACTCGGGACTATGATGATGTTGTGGCTTATATTTATTTAAGATGATGTTGTGTCACGTGCTAACCCTACTTCATGTTTATATTAGATATGATGATGTTACTGATGATGCTATGTCTTTGCCATGATTATATTGTTATTGTGGACATGAAAGGGACAATGTCACATCACTCATATGAGTGGGGTGTGATGTTGCAATTCTCTTTCACCTATTTGTTTACTTTATGTTTATATGTATGTTGTGCATAGAAGTTTGGTGTTATGCAGGATCTAGGTACTAGGCATTGACTCCACCTAGTCTCAAAGGTCTGAGTGTGCCTCTAATCCCAATGGAAGTTGATCAAAAGTGACATAAGGCCTTATCACATTCTAAGCCTAGTCAATGTCTAGTCATTTCTAGCATTTAGCTTAAGTAATGTTGTAGGTTTCATGTAGTTTGGGTGTGATGCATTTAATTTAATTGTTGATTTTAATGTTCTAAAGTTGAGGCGATTAATTAATAAATTATTATACATAGCCCTTTTGTGTAATTAATAAATAATGGTATATATATAGATACACACACATATACATGTATATATACACATATTTGTACATGTATACATATATGTATATATACACATGTATATATAAATGCATATACACACATATACATGTATATATGCATATACATGTATATACTTATATACATGTACATACACACACGTATGCATTTATATGTATATACATGTATATATACATATATATGTACATACATATATGTATATTTATACACACATATATGTACATATATATATACGTATATACACACACGCATATACATTTATGTATGTGTGTGTATACATATATATGTATAGTTGTATATGTATACATATACATACATACATATATATATATATATAGACACACACACACACACACATGTACATATACGTATACATATATGTATATATATGTATATGTACATATGTACATAATATATACATATACATATACATATACATATACATATACATATATGTTGTAGACACCTAAAAATGGTCAACGCTTGCGGAGTCATACTTTAACATTTGTGCATTGCCTTATTTAAGGGTTTTTGCGTCGCATTAACATTTATCCTATGATTCACACTTGGTCTTTATCATTTGCGAGCATCAAGTCCTTCTTCTGCATTCTTCATTTATCTCACTCTCAAATTTGGTCTTGTCGACAATAATCTTCAGTCATGATTTTGGTCAATCTTATCTTGTCGCATCAATGTGCATGCTAATTTGTCATCATTTTGGACATCGTCAATCCTAGTTAGGGTTTTGTCCTCTTATCAATCTTGTCATCATGTGATCGATTTGTCATCGATCGTTGTCATTTTCAATCTTATTATTTTGCGATCAATTTGTCATCAATCCTTGTCCTTTGATCGATTTGTCATCAATCTTGTCATCTTGTGATCGATTTGTCATCGATCGTTGACATTTTCAATCTTGTCATTTTGCAATCTATTTTGTCATCGATCCTTGTCCTCTTGTCAATATTATCATTTTTCTATCGATTTGTCATCGATCGTCGTCTTTCTCAATCATGTCAATTTGGATCAATTAGTCATTGTTCCTCGTCAATTGGCGCATTTATCAATCAAATCACTTATCAGCATTGGTCTTTTATCAAGTCAGAATCATGATCAAATCGAATCGATGTCAATTATCTTTTGTCAGGACCTAATTGTCATCCTTGCATTTCTAATTCATCTTCTAGGGTTTCATGATTTAGTCATTTAACCTTGTTTGTCATTTCTCCCTCTAGGTTAAATAATTTGTTTATTTATCCTAAGTCTTCTTGTCACAATTAAATGTTTATTTAATTGGCTAACTAATTCCTCCCTCTTTGTGAATTAATTAATAAATGAAAAATTGTTAATTAATTCACTTAATTCCTAATTTCCTCATTTTCTAATTTTCATCAATTTTCTATTTTCCTAATTTTTCAATTTTCTAATTGCCTAATTTCTAATTCATCTGATTTTCTATTTTCTCCTATTTTTCTCCTAATTTCATGGGAATGACATTTCAATTTGTCATAATTTGTCATAATTGACAATCAATCAATTTTGACATAGAAATTTATCATAATTTTGTCATAATTATCAATCAATTAATCTTGCATAGAAAGTGCAAATTTGTCATAATTTGTCATATTTGTCATTCTTGATTTGCAATTTCCATTCGAATCTCTTCATGCTAATTTGATCTTTTCTCCAATTTGTCTATAAATTGGATGATTTTCTTCAATCAAGATCCCTACCTGGTCGAATCAATCACACTTCGAATATTATTGCGCTACAATCTTGTCTACTTGCTTTCACATCATGCATATGCACTAGTAGGTGAGAGCCACAAACAAATCTATTTGAAGGAGAAAGAAGGATAATGGAGCCACATGAAGGAGACATTCAAGTCTGCATTTGGTTTGCTTAGTTTTCAATCTTGAATTGATGTCTTGTTTTCATGTCTTTATTGAGTGTTTTTAGGATTGATCATTGCATTCGAGCTTTCGTAGTTGAGCTAGATTAATATTGATTTGCTTGTGATGATTTCCAAATTCCTAGCTACATTAATTGGTGAACCCGACATGAACTAACCCCCTAATCATGCTTTTAAGTTGATTTGCAAGTTAAAAACCCAAGAAACAGGGTAATACAGGGTTTTCTAGGAACTTTTGCGCCTATGTGAGACAATTTGCACCCGTGTCAAGCATTTTGTGCCTGTGTCAAGGACAATCTGCGCCTGTGTGAGACAATCTACACCTATGTCAAGCATTTTGCGCCTGTATAAGTCCAGAAACAGAGGTAAAAAAGTAGTGTTTTTACTTGCAAATTGTTTTGTTTTGCATTCTGTTTCTGCTTTTTGGTTTTTGGTACTGATTCTTTGTGCAGCACCTTGGCATTACGCATGGAAAAGACAACAAATGAAACTACTAACATGTTTTATGCAGGTTCGATAGTCAAAGACTAAACATATCAAACTTCTGACTTGGGTTTTTGCAGGCTACCTTGGACTACAACTAAACTTTGTGTTTGTAATTAATATTTAGGCACCTAGTATGATTTCTAAATAGGATGGAATGAATGTATGTTTTCTTTGATTTTTGAGTTTGACATTGGAGTAGGAGAGTATGCTCTCATCCTTCTTAGGGTGATTAGAAATCCAGATCTTCGATACCATGCTCATGTTTTTTATTGTGTGTCACCTTTAGAGGGCCTGCCTTCCCGACCATTTGCTTTTGCAAGCAAGTGACAATCGTGAGAAGGGAACCCAAAGTGAGTACAACTAGAATACCTTGGCATTCTAACTCACTATAAATAAATACCTGATGGGCGAAAGCTTTGAAGGAAGAGTTACGTGGGAATTGTAGTTACTTGGGAAGTGATGACCCTTGGACTCTTTCTCATATCAACATCTAAGTAGGGCCTCAAGGTCTAAATCATGCTTGCGCAACTACATTTGTTCGGTATCTTGGTGGGATTAATGTCTTAATCATGCTTGCATGACACCAAGGAGTAACACTTAACAGAAATCCTTACTAAACACCTTGTATTTAGAGGCCAAAAATCCTTCTAGTTGCTTGAGAAGGACAAGTTCGGGTACTTGGAAGAGATACTAAGTTCGCCATGGGGAGATTTCCATGGGGACTGATGCTTGGTTGCCCTGAGAAGTGAGTGTCATGGAGGGGAGCCCATGGGGTCAAGCATCTATGTATTCTCCTTGAATCCCATAACGAGTCTACCTCTCAAGTACCTAATGTCCTTGCCTACCATAAGAAATGTATTAATGAGCATGATTGTATTGAGTCTAAGTTGAAATATCTTGTCTTCTTTGCTTGTCAAAAGTTGAATTGCATCTCATTTCAAAAACAAGACAAATTGATTCAAAACAAGGTTAAACACAAGAACATTTCATCCAACAAAGTTCAAAACACCTTCAAACATAGTTGTCAAACATTTTTCAAAATCTTGTCTCAACATTCATGTCACTTAGATTTAGGTTCATCTTAGGTTTGCATTTTGCAAAGTCATTGTCAATTACCAAGGTTAAGTTTCACCTAGGTCATACTCCTTTGCATATCAATAAGGGTCATCCATTTGCATGTGTCCTCTTGATTTAGAGTAATACCATTGTCATACATTCATATTTGCATACCCTAGGTCTCTTAATTAATCTTAGGTCATTATCATATCATATTAGGGTCATTTGCATAGTAATTGTCCCTTTGCATATAGTGTCAAAACTAGGTTTCGTCATACTTGAGTAATCCAAATCTTTGATAAACCCTAAGTCATTGTTAGGAAGTCTAGACCTTATCAAACCTTCTCTCTTTTTGTCATTATTTCCATTTGGTCAAACCTAGCTTAGTATCCAAGCATATAGGGGAGACATTGTTATTTTGTCCTTTTGTCACTTGGTCCTTTTGTCCTTTGAGGTCTAGACATCATTTCAATTTCCTAAGGGTCTCTTTTAGATTTGCATTCCAAAAACTTTGTCAAAATCTTGAAAAACAACCAAAAACATAGGTTGCATTCTTTCCATAGATTGCATTCTCATTTATTTAGTTTGTGTTTAGTTGCATGTCATATATTATCCTTGAAAATTTCCAAAAATATTGCATTTGTATAAGTGACATGCCTATTGAAACAAGGTCAAAATCTAAAAAGATGGGCGAACCAATGTATCAACCCATTGACAACATATCAAATTCACAATTTCAAACTAGTAAAATAGTACAAATTGAAGGTTTATCAAACACATCATTACCACCATATGGGATGGTTCAACTTAGACCACCTCCATTATATGAACCAGTATTTGTACCCATGAAACTAGGACATGGGAGTGTTCCACCAGCACCAAGAGGAAATGCACCTTTCGATTGGAATCAACCAAACTTGCAACATGAAATTCAAACATTACATGAGGAACAAACTCTTTCATAAGGATTTGGTTCAGATCAAGGCCTTCAACAAGAAACGAATCCAAATGTCCAACCAGATTCTTCATCAGCTTCCGATGCTTCTGATGATGTTGATATGTTCCTTCAAGATCCAAAGTTGACAAAAAAGATGGATAAATTCTTGAACAAGGTCTTTAAGATGTTCCCACAAAAATATCTTAACATGATGAGTAATGTGACCTCCTCAAGTGAGCAAAAACAACAATGCGATGAGCTGTTAAGTTTCTCTTCGCATCCAAATGAAGAAAATACGCAACAAGAAACTCAATCTACCTTGATGAGTAAACGTGCTTCAAAGGCATTGACAGTGACGATTCCTCAAAAGTCACCATTTGAGACAATAAATAATCCATTATTCAACACAACACCTGTAACACAAGATCAAATGAAGACCACGCAAATATTGACAACTATCCCTCAACATGAAGTGGTTCCTTACATGCATAAAATTGGATCAAAATCTAAGATGCAAGAAAGCTTCATGACTGGAATGCCTGATATCACCAATGTCCAAAACAATTCCACAATGCAACAAAGTTCTTATGTCCCATTAAGCTCAATATATTTGCCAAACACTATTGTGACATATCCTTCGATAATGGCAACACAAAGAGCTACGGATAGTGGTTTGCACCAACAACAATTGTTGCAACAATTGAGTAATACACAAAAGGTACAATCGAATGTGCAAACAAGCAATGTACAACAACAACAATATCGCATTCGACAACAAATTGCAGTGCCTTCTGCCCCACTACAAGTTAATGCAAACTTGCAACCATCACAATGGATTGGACAAACAACACAGCAAGTTAATGCAAGTGCCATACCCCATCTTAAGGAGAAACAACAAAAACCACCCAAACAAAGTTTTTTGCAAATGATGGGATTTACACTGCGACAACAATTGGCACAAAGTCAGCAAATTATGATTCGTTAGTATCAACAACAACATGTGCCTCAATATCTGCCAAGACAAACGAGCTATCATACTTCACAACCGCAATTGGCGCCTGTGCAATATCAACAACAGCCTCAATTGCAATATCAACCTAGGCTACAAGAAGCACAGAAACAAGGTCAATATCAAGGCATGGCACAACCACAACAACAAGAGATGTACCAAGAACATTATATGTCGAAGACACCAAAAATGGCCATTTTAGAGCATCAACAATCGATCGAAATCACGATGTATCGACAAAGAGTACCCACTGGGATTAATGATGGACCTCCAAAATCTGATATAATTGCGCAACAGCTTGAGAAGTTGCAACGACAAGTTGACGCATTAGAAACTAAAGGAACAAAGAAGTTGTATACAGATCAGGATTTATGTCCTAATCCATTTGACAAGAGCTTATACATGCCTCCATTCCCTAAGCATTTTGAAGCACCTAATTTTGAGAAATATAAAGGGAATGGCAATCCAAAAGATCACATTCGAGCATTTTTTGCGGCATGTACTGAAGTGAGTTATGAGGAAACATATTTAATGCGCTTATTTGCATGAAGTCTCATGGGACAAGCCATGGATTGGTATTCGCATCTGCCAGGAAATATAAAGACTTGGTCTAAATTGGCTCAAAAGTTTATATCTCACTTCGCATTCAACATCGACAGTGACGTGACCATGTTAGATTTATGCAACACCAAGCAAAAGCAAGGTGAACCATTAGTGACTTTCTTGCAACGATGGCGAAGCTTGTATAGTCGTTCTTCCCTAGATATACCTAAAGAACAACAAGTGAATCTGTTTATCCAAAATTTGGTCCCAGAAATGATGTATGAACTAAGATTGAAAAGTCCCAGTACTATAGAGAAACTCATTAAGAAAGGGATGAACATTGAAACTGCTCTTGTAGCCAAGGGAATCATTAAGCTTAACAAAGACAGTGACAACACAAACAATTCAGGGGACAGAAATAGATTTTGGTATAAAAACAAGAATGTCACTAATGATGGAGTTGTTGATGCAAGAGCAGTGAATGCAAATCAACCCCCATTCACAATCAAGAAATTGAGTGTTCCTAATATGTCAACTATGGAACAAAATCAAACACCAATGAACAATGTTACTCAACAGCCGCAATACAAACAACATACTCAACAATATAATCAACAACAAGGCTAGCAACAAAACCAGCAACGCAAACCTTTCCGATCGAGGGATGGGCCTCCTTGACAGTTTATGCCATTGGGAGAGCCTATTGAGTCAGTAATGAAACAATTAATACAAGCAAAATTTAGTAAGCTACCATCAAGGCAGAACTAGTGGTAAAACCGCATTGGTGGAATGATAATGCATACTGTGAGTACCATCGGTCAAAAGGACATAAAACTGCGTCATGTTTTCAATTGAAACATATGATTCAAGACTTGTTAGAGCAAGAAGTAATTGAGGTAGATCCGCCCAATGCGACCTCTAACACTGATCATACCATTTTCAAAACTCCTTTGCTTGATCATGACAAGGGTAAAGTATCTTCTTCAAATTCTACCCAAACAACAAATTATGCAAGTACTGGTTATAAAAATGTCATCAATTATTTTTGAGCATCAAATGAGTATGTTTCCACCCTAAGAATAAAGGGACAAGATCCTTCTTGCGCAGTCACCACTCATCGATCCAAAATAGTCCTGAAAGGAGCTCCTGCAGCTCCTCCCAAACCAACTCCTGCAAGTCAGTATAATCTCTTGGATCATCTAGGAAAGACACCTGCATAAATATCAATCCTTGAGTTGTTGAAAATGTCCCCCATGCATCGTGCAGTCCTAGATAAAGCTTTAATTGAGTCCACTGTCCTGACAGACATTGATGTTGACCAGTTTCAAGCCCGAATTGGACATCTAGTTGTTTCCCAAAATGTCGCATTTTCTGATAATGATATCTCACTTGATAAGCTCCCTCATAATGATCCTTTACACCTTGAAGTCTTTGTCCATAATTGCAAAATCCGACGAGTCTTGATAGATGGCGGAGCGAGTCTTAAAATTTGTACCTTGAGAGTGGTCATTGGCCTTGGTTATATAGAAAATGACATCGATGCTTCCCGAAGAATAACAATCAAAGCATATGATGATGTTGAGCGCCCATCCAAAGGGATAATCACATTGCCTATCAGAGTCGGTCCAGTGAGAGAAAACACTTTCCTGCAGGTCCTAGACCTCGATCTCCCTTACAATATGATTCTTGGTCATTCGTGGATCCACGAAATGAAAGCAGTTCCATCCACTTATCATCAATGTTTAAAATATCCTTACAATGGAACTGAGATAAAAATTCCAGGAGATCCTAATCCATTTCAATTTTGTGTTGCCCTAAAGGATTCTCTGCAGCAGCAAGTCCCAGTCAATAGAGAGGCCAAATCACATAGTTATGTGGATCCTAATGAATTGTTAGATGCTGTCAAAGGAAAATTGAAGATACAGGACCAAGGATGCGGAGAATATTCAATGGATCAAACATTCCTCATCGGGAATTTACCAATATCTCCAAAATCATAGGGAAAACCACATTTGTTGCAAAAGGAACCTAAGGTAGTTATTCAATATCAGCCTCCCACTACATTTACAAGATGGGGTGAACTTGACAAAGAAAATTTAGATGATGATGTCATAGATTGGCTCTATAAGGATCCAACTGAGACCCCACCTGTCAGGTTGCCAGTGGAATGGTATTGCAAAGGATTTACTATGTTGCAAAAGAAAGGATATGACGGTTGCAGTGGCTTAGGCCTGAACAAGAATGGAAGGCTAGAACCTGTTATACCCAAGATGCGACCTCCAACTTTAGGGTTAGGTTTTGTACCATTGCAAATTGGATCCTCATCTACCAAAGTGACCACGTGTGGAAAAGGGCGTGACTCTGATGATGAAATAACACCTGAGGATACCCGACCTGAAACTGATTCCAATGAATGGGTGTGGAGTTCCTTTTCTTCTAGCTCCTATGCCCTTGACAATATTTTCCTTGACCCTGATAATTTGCCTATGGAAGACAAACATGAAATAACTCCCCTTCCTAAAACATGTCCTAATGCTTGGATAGAGTCATTTTGGGACCCAAGCTCTGAATCAGATACAAGCAGTTCAGGTAGTGATACCATAGATGTTTACATCTTTACCATCTCAGTCCTCTCTCTCCTTAAAACCAATGATGACATGCCCCTCATCTATCCCCAGCTTATCCAACATGACCAACAAGAACCACTCACATTGGATTGTTTTCAAAATGATGAAGCAATTGCAAAATTCCTTGGATTATGGGAAGGCATACCACAAGGTGATCATAAGGCAGGATTTGCTATTGATCTGGATTCCACAACATATTTTGGGGAGTCAACTCCATCTTCCAGTCATCAAAATGAAAAAAGAAAAGAAAAAGTAAAAAATCAAAAGAATCGGTCTTTGAGTGAAAACCGTAAGGCACTCTCTGATCATGAAAAAGTAAAAATAAAAGACGTACCTACGGGTGAAAACCTCTCTGAGGCGTCCAAAGGTGGAAGAGTGGACATACCCCTATCAAGTTGGGATAAATCAACATTGCTTGTGGAAATGACCGAGGAAATCAATTTGGGTACACCTGACAACCCTAAGGTCATTCATTTCGCTGCTTCTCTATCAAAACAGGAAAAGATAGATTTTGTCAATTTCTTTCTTGAGAAAAAGATCAACTTTGCATGGTTCTATGCAGATATGCCTGGCCTTGATCCAGAATTAATCCTTCATCACTTGCCATTAAAAGCAGACACCAAGCATGCCAAACAAAAACTCAGAAAGATGCATCCCCAGGTGGCTCTTTTGGTCAAGGTGGAACTGAAAAAATTACTAGATGTGGGCTTTATTAGACCCATTGATTATGCAGACTGAATTTAAAATTTAGTACCAGTTAGCAAGGTAACTGGGGGCATCAGAATCTATATGGATTTTAGGGATCTCAATAAAGCATGCCCTAAAGATGATTTTCCACTACCAAATATAGACATCATAGTTGACATGACTGCTGGATATGAGATGCTCTCATTGATGGATGGTTTCTCTGGCTATAACCAAATTCGCATTGCTCCTGAAGACCAACATAAGACTGCATTCACATGTGCTTGGGGTACCTACTGTTGGAATGTGATGCCCTAAAAATGGTCAAAGCTTGCGGAATCATACTTTAACATTTGTGCATTGCCTTATTTTAGGGTTTTTGCATTGCATTAACATTTCTCCTATGATTCGCACTTGGTCTTTATCATTTGTGAGCATCGAGTCCTTCTTCTACATTCTTCATTTATCTTGCTCTCGAATTTGGTCTTGTCGACAATAATCTTCAGTCATGATTTTGGTCAATCTTATCTTGTCGCATCAATGTGCATGCTAATTTGTCATCATTTTGGACATCATCAATCCTAATTAGGGTTTTGTCCTCTTATCAATCTTGTCATCATGCGATCGATTTGTCATTGATCGTTGTCATTTTCAATCTTATTATCTTGCGATTGATTTGTCATCGATCCTTGTCCTTTGATCAATTTGTCATCAATCTTGTCATCTTGTGATCTATTTGTCATCGATCGTTGACATTTTCAATCTTGTCATTTTGCAATCTATTTTGTCATCGATCCTTGCCCTCTTGTCAATTTTGTCATTTTGCGATCGATTTGTCATCGATCGTCGTCTTTCTCAATCATGTCAATTTGGATCAATTAGTCATTGTTCCTCATCAATTGGTGTTGTAGACATCTAAAAATGGTCAATGCTTGTGGAATCATACTTTAACATTTGCGCATTGCCTTATTTTAGGGTTTTTGCGTCGCATTAACATTTCTCCTATGTCATGCACTTGGTCTTTATCATTTGCGAGCATTGAGTCCTTCTTCTCCATTCTTCATTTATCTCGCTCTCGAATTTGGTCTTGTCGATAACAATATTTGTCATGATTTTGGTCGGTCTTATCTTGTCGCATCAATGTGCGTATTCATTTGTCATTATTTTGGACATCGTCAATCCTAATTAGGGTTTTCTCCTCCTATCGATCTTGTCATCTTGCGATCGATTTGTCATCGATCGTTGTCATTTTCAATCTTGTCATCTGCTAATCAATTTGTCATCGATCGTTGTTCGTCTTTCTCAATTTTGTCATTTTGCGATCGGTTTGTCATCGATCGTCGTCTTTCTCAATTGTGTCAATCTGGATCAATTAGTCATTGTTCCTCATCAATTGGCGCATTCATCAATCAAATCATTTATCAAGTCAGAATCATGATCAAATCAAATCGACGTCAATTATCTTTTGTCAAGACCTAATTGTCATCCTTGCATTTCTAATTCATCTTTTAGGGTTTCATGATTTTATTCATTTAACCCTGTTTGTCATTTCTCCCTCTAGGTTAAATAATTTATTTATTTATCCTAGGTCTTCTTGTCACAATTAAATGTTTAATTTAATTGGCTAACTAATTATTCCTCTTTTTGTGAATTAATTAATAAATGACAAATTATTAATTGATTTACCTATTTTCCTTATTTTCTAATTTCCTAATTCCTATTTTCCAATTTTCTAATTTTCCTAATTTCTAATTCAATTTCCTCCTATTTTTGTAAATTAATTAATGAATGAAAAATTATTAATTAATTTACCTAATTTTCATCAATTTCCTAAATTCCAAGTCATCATTTCCAACTTAATTTTCTAATTTCTCCTAAATTCCTAAATGTCTATTTCTATTTCAAAATCTTGTCATAAATCCTTGCATAGAAATTTGTCATAAATTGTCATAAATCGTCATAAATCCTTGCATAGCAATTTGTCATACATATGTCATAATTTTGCTATTCTTGATTTGAATTTCCATTCGAATCATTTTCATGCTAATCTTGTCTTTTCTCCAATTTATCTATAAATTGGATGAATTTCTTCAAACCTGATCCCTAATCACTTTGACGAATCAATCACGCTTTGAGTACTCTTGCGCTAATTGTCAATCTTGCTTTCACATTAGGTTTATGCACTTGAAGGTGAGATCCACAGCTATTTGAAGAAGAAAGAAGGACAATGGAGCCACATGAAGGAGATATTCAGATCTACATTTGGTTTGCTTAGCTTTTAATCTTGAATGTTTTGCTTTCACGTCTTTATTGAGTGTGTTTAGGATTGATCATTGCATTTGAGCTTTTGTGATTGAGCTATGACTAATATTGATTTGCTTTGATGATTTCTGATTTCCTAGCTACATTAATTGGTGAACCTGACGTGAACTAACCCCCTAACCATGCTTTTGAGTGCTTTTGAGATGATTTGTAGGTCAAAAACCCACAAAACAGGGTAGTGCAGTGTTTTCTGGGAACTTTTGCACCTGTGTCAAGCATTCTGTGCCTATGTCAAGGATTTTTCACCTATGTCAAGGACATTTTGTGCCTATGTCAAGCATTTTGCGCCTGTGTCAGACATTATGCACCTGTGTAGGGCCAGAAATAGAGGTAAAAGACAGTGTTTTTCACTAGCAGATTATTTTCTTTTGCATTCTGTTTCTACTTTTTTTGGTTTTGTTGGCACTGATTCTCTATGCAGAACCTTGGCACACACATGACAAAGACAACAAATAAAACTACTAACACTTTTTATGCAGGTTTGATAGTCAAAGACTAAACATATCAAACTTTTGACTTGGGTTTTGCAGGTTGCCTTGGACTACAACTAAACTTTTTGTTTGCAATTAACGTTTAGGCACCTAGTATGATTTCTAAATAGGATGAAATGAATATATGTTTGCTTTGATTGTTGAGTTTGACATTGAAGTAGGAGAGTATGCTCTCATCTTGATTAGAAATCTAGATCTTCGATACCATGCTCATGTTTTTGATTGTGTGTCACCTTTAGAGGGCCTGCCTTCCCAACCATTTGCTTTTGCAAGCAAGTGACAATCGTGAGAAGGGAACGACCCAAAGTGAGTATGGCTAGAATACGTTGGCATTCTAACTCACTATAAACAAATACCTGATGGGCGAAAGCTTTGAAGGAAGGGTTACGTGGGAATTGTAGTTACTTGGGAAGTGATGACCCTTGAACTCTTTCTCATATCAACATCTAAGTAGGGCCTCATGGTCTAAATCATGCTTGCACGACTACATTTGTTTGGTATCTTGGTGGGCTTATGTCTCAATCATGCTTGCGTGACACCAAGGAGTAACACTTAACATAAATCCTTACTAAACACCTTGTATTTAGAGGCAAAAAATCCTTCTAGTTGCTTGAGAAGGACAAGTTCGGATACTTGGAAGAGATACTAAGTTCGCCATGGGGAGATTTCCATGGGGACTAATGCTTGGCTGCCCTGAGAAGTAAGTGCCGTGGAGGGGAGCCTGTGGGGTCAAGCATCTATGTATTCTCCTTGAATCCCATAACGAGTCTACCTCTCAAGTACCTAATGTCCTTGCCTACCATAAGAAATGTGTGAATGAGCATGATTGTCTTGAGTCTAAGTTGAAATATCTTGTCTTCTTTGCTTGTCAAAAGTTGAATTGCATCTCATTTCAAAAACAAGGCAAATTGATTCAAAACAAGGTTAAACACAAGAGTATTTCATTCAACAAAGTTCAAAACACCTTCAAACATGGTTGTCAAACATTGTTCAAAATCTTGTCTCAACATTCATGTCACTTAGATTTAGGTTCATCCTAGGTTTGCATTTTGCAAATTCATTGTCAACTACCAAGGTTAAGTTTCACTTAGGTCATACTCCTTTGCATATCAATAAAAGTCATCCATTTGCATGTGTCCTCTTGCATTAGAGTAATACCATTTCATAATTCAACCTTAGGTTTTGCCTTAGGTTGACATTGTCATACATTTGCATTTGCATCCTTGTCCTCATAACATTAGGTCACATTTGCATACCCTAGGTCTCTTCATTAAGTTTAGGTCATTATCATATCATATTAGGGTCATTTGCATAGTAATTGTTCCTTGGCATATAGTGTCAAAACTAGGTTTTGTCATACTTGAGTAATCCATATCTTTGATAAACCCTAAGTCGTTGTTAACAAGTCTAGACCTTATCAAACCTTTTCTCTTTATGTCATTATTGTCATTTGGTCAAACCTAGCTTAGTATCCAAGCATATAGGGGAGACGTTGTCATTTGTCCTTTTGTCACTTGGTCCTTTTGTCCTTTGAGGTCTAGACATCATTTCAATTTCCTAAGGGTCTCTTTTAGATTTGCATTCCAAACAGTTTGTCAAAATCTTCAAAAAACAACCAAAAACATAGGTTGCATTCTTGCCATAGGTTGCATTCTCATTCATTTAGTTTGCATTTAGTTGCATATCATATATTGTCCTTGAAAAATCCCAAAAACATTGCATAGTGACATGTCTATTGAAACAAGGTTTCAAGCACCAATGATGCAACAAAGTTTGGCGTATCAACCGACAATGCAATCAAATTTTGATCCAAGGCAATCACAATTATATCCAACCCAACAACAAGGCAATATCGATCAAACTTTTTATGATGAAACAAGTCTCCAAATACAAAAACTAGAGGAGAAGCTAGCTCAAGAAAATGAGATTTTGGAACAAAGAGTGAAAAACATTGAGAATAATAGATCACAAATGTCAAAAATGTTTCAAAAATTTCCAAGTCAAAATCCAAAGATTGAGCCAATTGATGTAAGATCTCTTCTTGAACGATCAGACATACCAGCTCTCCTCTCCCAAATAGAGATGATGAAACAATTTCAAGAAAGGAGACAACATCAATTTCAACATTATGTGCCTCCACAACAAGAACAAGAAGGTGTTTACTATCAATCAGATTTTCAAAATTTCCAATAGACACAACCAATTGTTCAACATATACAACCAATACAACTAATGGTCCAATTTCAACAATATGTCCAACCAACTATACAATGTCCATAAATAGTTCAACCAATGGTGGAATATCAACAAGTTCAATAAACATATCAATGTCAACAACCACAACCAAACATTCAAAAACAAAGGTTGCAGCACACACCAACCCAAGTTTCAAACATGTTAGAACAATTGAACCAAGTCCAATATCAAAACATGACATCAGATCAGAACCAACTCCTTGCCAAACAAGTTCAAATTCTAGATACAACTATGTCAAAACCTCGAAAGAAAGGTGGCTTTATTGCAATGATCTTAAGGAAATTACCAAGTGAGTTCTTTGAGGAAGATCAAAATAATACACTTATGTCTAGCAATGCCTCATCCCCTCACAAGCAAATTGACTCTCCAGTGGCATCTATCCCTACACCTCTAGAAGTTTCACAAGAACCTTCCATATTTTCCTCATCAAACAATACACCCAAGGATGAAATTACCCAAGGGCTATCCATAATTGATTGCCACGATAATCCAATTCATGATGCACATCCTTGTCATGTTTCAGAAATACAAGACCTAATGCCACCATGCACTTTATTGCCATTACTTGTTTTAGAGGACCCCATTCGAAGTCCCTCTTCCTCATGTTCAAGCATTGATTCCTTGCCAGAATCCATCACAAATGTTCAAAGTGCATTTCCTTCATGCCAAACCATTGATCCCTTGTCAGAATCCCCCATGCATATCCAAAGTCTAACCCCATGTCAAGAGGATAATTTAGAGCATAAAGAAACGCGTGTTAAAACAGATCAAGATCAAGATCCCAAAACCTTATCATCCCATCCAATTGTTGACCAGGATCTCATCTTCCCAGAAACTCATGATGATTCCCCTATTCTTGTCCATCCTATCCAAAGTCCTATTGACACTCCATTCCCCGGGCAAGATCAAGATATCCTAGTTCATCCAATCCCAAACGATCCCCTTCCATTTCATGAACACAATGTCCTTTCAAATCCCATTGACATTCCACTCCCTGAGAAAGATCAAGATATCCTTTCCATCCTTTATGATGATCCCATTGAAAGTCAAGAGCAAAGCACCTTTAAAGAGGATTCCAATGATCTTCCTCCTTGTCAAGATCAAATTATTCCTTCAGATCCTCCACAAGATCCACTTGTTCCTCCATCTCCTTGTCCTAATGCTCCATATACACTCCAAGATTGCATTTCTTTTGATGATCCCATTATTTCTCCCATTCCATCTCTTGAAGAGCCTGTCATTGAGCCATGTCCACTACATAATCCTAGTCCCTCTCATGATCCTAATCCCCCTCATGATTCTAACATGTCAGTGCAAGATGTTCATGAACCCTCGACATGCATAAGGGGTTCTTCCACTTTGGTGAAATCCGATCCACTTCAAGATCTCATTATTTCTCTCATATCATATCCACCTCATAATGGACTCGCATCTTCTTCCCAAAGAAAAGTGTATCCTACAAGTCAAGATATTCATAAAGACAAAGGTGTAGACCTTCATGAGAAAGAACCCCTCCATATCAAAGAAGATCTTAAGGGTCATGTCTACACAACTCATTCTCAAGACGTTGGTATCCCTCCATCAAAATCAAAACATATCCCTTCCCCATCATACCTTTCATCCATCTTAGGTCCTTATATCCCTTTGTCCTCTCTACAAGGTCAGCAAAGGCACACATCCTCGAGTAAATTTCATCCATCCAAAAGAACTCTATTTCATTCATATCCATCCATGTGTTCCTTTCCCCCTCCAAGCAATTTGGATGCCAAGTATAAACGTCATAAGTCTAGCAATCCACATGTATTCAAGGATCAACATGTCCAATATAATCAACATGTCAAAGCAAAGAAAAATATGATCCAAAAAGAAAAGGAAAAATCCAAAAGGTCACAAAGGCCCATTGCTCAAAAAAAAAAGTCAAAATATATATGGGTTCCTAAATCCCTTGTGCAAGCAATGCACTCCAAGGAACCACAAAAGCATGAAAAATCCAAAACAATGTGGGTTCCTAAGCAACTCCTTGAAGCACAAAAGCCTAAAGAAAAATCCAACTTGGCATCCAAAGTTGCTATTCCTCCATCCAACCCTCTCAAATTTGTTCCTCCATCACCTTCTTCATCCATTTTGGGCTCTTATGTCCCAAAATCCCAAGCTATTCCTTCATCAAAATCTCAATATCCAAAATATATCTTTGCTCCATCAGTCCATCACCCCTCAAGGTGTGTGCCAATGTTGATCTTGCCTTCATTTCCATCCACTAAAGCCCAATTCTTCCAATACCCTATCCATTATCCAATGCATATTTTCCATCCTTCGATCCCTTTGGTCCAATCCTTTGCATAAATCCTTGCCTTAATTTCATCTCATTTTCCATGTCCTTATCCTACCAATGTCTTTGAGCATACTTTTAAAGGTCATGGTCCATTTTGTTCAAGGCTACTATCCAAACAAAAAGACGTTTGAGTCCTTCTTCCATCCCCTATCATGTGTCCATTTTCGACTAAAATGTCAAAATACAAAAAAAATTGAAAAAAAAAAAATTGAAAAAAAAAAGAAGAAAAAAAAAAGTAAAGCAAAAAAATAATTCGTCCACTGGTGAAAACCTGGCAAACATGCACCTTGGGCAAGTACCATGATGAAAACCTGGCAAACAGGCGTCATGCGTAATTTATGAACTTCTTGCACACCACACTTGGGGGCAAGTTTTATCCTATCATATCCTTTTGTCCTTCATTGTTCCATTATCTTATTGAACCCCTGTCATTACCCTTCATATCCTATTGTCCCTCATGTACATATCCCCTTTTCCACCTTTGATCTTGACAAGGCTGAGGATCGTCATGAGCATCATGCATCTTGTTTGCAGCTTTTAGTCTATCATAGCTTTTGGTCTTTATCCATTTGCTTATTATAACCTTTCATCCATATTCCCTGTCTTATTGCAACTTTCTGCCACTATCCCTTATCCTACCCTGACCTTCAGTCCATGTCCTTTATCCATTCTTGGTCTTGCTTATCCTATCCATATCTTATCACTATCCATACACCTTTTCTGTCCCTTGATCTTGATTTGACATAAGGATGCAAAATTTACACATAGTTTCAAAAACCTCTTGACATGTCCCTCATGCCATGTTCCTGCTTTACATTTTCATATCCAGTCTCTTGTCCCATCATGCAATAGCTCTTGAAAATTGCATCTGCGTTGTCTCCATGATAAAAGGCCTTTGTCTTCCCTCTATCCACCATCATTTCAACAAGCCTATTTATTCACCTGTCATATTCCTTTCCTTGCTAGACACTGGGGGCAAAATCATAAAAAATTGAAAAATGCCCTAAAATAATCCAAAAAATTGAAAAATGCCCTGGAATAATTCAAAAAAAAATTTGAAAAATGTCCTGAAAAAATTATAAAAATTGAAGAATGTCCTGAAATAATCCAAAAAATTGAAAAATGCCCTGGAATAATCCAAAAAAATTGAAAAATGTCCTGAAATAATCCAAAAAATTGAAAAATGTCCTAAAATAATTCAAAAAAAAAATTGAAAAATGTCCTGCAATAGTCCAAAAAAATTGAAAAATGTCTTGAAAAAAAATCTCTAAAAAAAATTGAAAAATGTCCTGAAAAAAAAAAAAAATCACTAAAAAGTCAAATAAAGTCCTGAAAAAAATGCACGCAAAAAAAAATAAAAATTTCACAACATTAAAATCCAAAAACAAGCATTTTGCAATAAATGATCCCTCTGTGCATAGCCAGATCACTGACCACAATTAATCACAATGTTGTTCTTTAATGCAATCATGCGTTAACAGATGAACTTTTTCACTCAAACCAGACATTCAAACTGATCATAATTGTCATATCAATCGAACGTCAGCATCAATATCATTTGACTTTGTCACTACTATCATGGGTCTTATACAGGGTGTGGTATACTCGAAACCAGACTGTGTCCTGTCTTAGACGGGGTACCACATTCCCTGAAACCGGACAACATGATCGTCCTATCAGCACTTTCAACTTTTGACAATGAAGATCAAGATGTTTGTTTGATTTGTTGGAATTTGTGCATCTTCTCTTTTTCCTAATTTATCTTTGGCTTCGATCATGTTCCTATGTTGCTCGATGATGTCACTGAGTGATTTAGAGTGACCGGGATGGTTCATGGTCCTTTTCTTTTTTTTGTTGTGATTGCTGTTTGTCTGCGATGTGTCTATCTTTTGCAAAAAGGGTTGCATTTCAGCTCTGGCCTTCAATGCCATGATGCTACGCATCCATTTTGCTATATTAAAATAAAGGTTCTCACCTATAAAGTGCATTACTGAAAGCAAGTTTTTCTTCGTCTCTCACTGTCCTCTATCTCATTTCTTCTTGCTAACATTTCTTCCATCAGTTCGGTCTAGTGCTCCAATTTCTCCATACACATATGCTGCATCCTGCATCCATTTGGTTAGTACATTTGCATTAAATCAAGTCTCACATCAAGCATTTTATCCATTTCATATTATAAATGTATCAAAAACACATAAAAAATACATCCATACATGTTTCACAATTGTACATAAACAGTGCATAAGTCATCCATACATGGCACATAAAGTCATCACACATTGCATCCCATCATATCGATGCATATCATGTCATATGTCACAATAATATCGGAGTACAAAATTAGACTGTCTGTCCTAAGTATGGCCCGTAGACTAACTACATAATGTCAAACTACATTTGTCCGTCATAAGGAGCATGTGCCTCTGTCACTGGGTGCTCCCTCTGTCCTCCTCATCCCTGCCATGTCTCAAGGATGATGTCCCTCCTGGTCCTGGCTATGGTGGTCTCATAGGTCCACTCACCCCCACGCTGCTCAATGACCTCCGCAAGCGTGCCCTACTCTCTGTCCTCGATCGTGCCTGATATGACGTTGCTCTCTGCTCTGGTGGAACTGCACTCTCATATAGTGTCCTCCAATGGCGTATCTCCTCTCCGGTCTCTACCAACATCTGTGCCATCTCCCGTGCGCTGGCATCCCTAATCGACCCAATATACTCAGTGACATGCTGTTCTTCTCGCTGAGCCTGAGCTATTGCTGTATCTCGAGCCGTTGTAAGTCTAGCTATCTTTGCTCTGAACTGATCTTGCTCTGTCCTCAAGATGGCATTCTATCTCTCTAAAGTCACAATATGATCATGCTGACTCGCTATGGTAGCCCTGCACATCTCCATCTCCTCTATCCTAGTTGTCTCCGGCTCTATGGGTATATCCTGCAATGACTCCTGATCGGCTGCACCTGGCTCATAATCGTCATCCCCCTCATCATCTCCGTCCTCGTCATCCCCCTCATCCTCATCACTGCTCTCATCCTCCTCGTCCTCATCATCTCCCTCCTCCTCTCCTGTGAGTGGGAAGTCCTCTTGTCTCCTCGCTACTAGAATGTCTGGATCTGTCAATGGCACTGGCCGCCGTCGTGCAAACCATCTCTCATACTCCTTTATCATCCTGGTGTCCTCCACATCTGATCTCCAATCCCACTGTCTCTGTTGTAGCAGTGAGAAGTCAACATATGCTATGTGTGGTTGAATCATGCTCCCCCACTGGCTCGTCTCTCTGTGAGATTAGGAAAAGTGTGCAGTCCTCCTAGGTACATCCTGCGTCTCTCCAAACTGTCGTTTGACTCTCTCTGGCAGGTACATCTCAATCACTCTCTGGTGATTCACTGGTCGCCCAATCAGGTACCTCTCCTATCTGCAATACGATAGCTCATCACTATCATCTGACCATCCAGGGCAATCACGATATGGCCTCCATGTGAACTCTCTCAGTCTGTCTAGCTCATGTCAACAATATAATATGTATCCAAAAGGACCCTGTCTCAATGCTCCCCCTAGCAATACACATATGGTCGGTGTGGTACTACCTGTCTCTCTACAATCGGTCGACATATGGCTATGTGCTCAAATGCCCATACCTGTAACAGTGTGACTCCACAGCTCAAAGTCTGCACTCCCTAATATGCTATCTGATGCAACTGAAAATACAGCATAGCCAGTACACATGGTCCCCATGCGTACACCGTCCCCTCTATTGCCATCCGCTCTAGCACTCTTCCCCATCCAATAGGGAATCCATGTCCTCGTCTGTCCCCTGCTAGTAGGCATGCTATAACCACGGCTATCGCCACATATCGTCGATCATACTTTGATGCCATGGTCTCCCAACCGATCTCCCTCTCTACGATATCTAGATCATCTGCGTCGCACTCAAATAATCTGCACAAAGCATCTCTCCCTATCATTGGGTCATACTCTACCATCTCTCCATGAATCAGAATGTGGAGGATACGCCATACATCCTCTAGTGTCACAGTCGCCTCTCCAGTCGCCAGATGGAATGAGGAGGTCTCTGAATGCCATCGCTTTGCCAATGCGATAAGTAGTCCTGTGTTTGCCCTAATCTCGGGCATGAATGTGATATAGTATATCCCAAGTCCTGCTAATGTATCTCTATCCGTGCTCCTGAGTCTATGTCATAACATGAAGCAGTCTGGTCAGTTCTCCCACGTGATCAATGGATACTGTCGACTCTGCATCACAATTGGGGCACATTTTGTCAGTTCTAGGGTTTGCTCCTATGGGTTGAATTTCCTCATTTCATCCACAAATCAGCGTGTTTCTAAGCTATTATGACCTATCCTACCCTTATCCCCCCTTTCCGAATCATTTGCATGCTGTTTTGACCAAAATTAGGGTTGCCAGAGCACAATTGCGCCTGTGTGATGAGTCCTGCGCCTGTGTCACATAACCTGCACCTGTGTCCCCCTACACAAGCACAAAAGATACTACACAAGCGCAGGATTCACCCTACACAAGCGCAGGAGTCCCTTTCTGCATCCCCTATGGGCCCCGCAATGTCCCGCAAGCAAGTCAACTTCATAATATTGAAAACATGGGTTTTTGAGATACATACTACTGCTCCTGCGTCATTCGATCATCTGAATGTGCATACATGTTCTCCGAGGTGATCTACCATTGGAATGTTTTCCATCTCTCTGCAAGTGTCCTTTTCTAGAGCAACAAATTCTCCTCTTGGGCTAGTGCAAATGAGAAATTTTCCTTCTCCTTGTCTCATTTATACATCTTTGTCAGTGCATAGATGGACGTGCACTCTCTCCATCTTATGCTGGTCGCAGTCTTTTGCACCTTCAATTGCTTGTCCTTTGTGTGTCCGATCTCTGATTGTCGGTTTGTTCGATCCTATCATTTTTATCGATCAATTGGCCTCTTTTCTGCATGTTTTCGGCCAATTCCTCAAGGGGGCATGCATATGTCATTGTCAGTATCTAGGGCATTTTTATTATTGTTCTTTGAAACAATGCTCAGAATCGCATTGTCTCAAAGAGGGGCAAAATGTAGACGTCTAAAAATGGTCAATGCTTGCGGAATCATACTTTAACATTTGCGCATTGCCTTATTTTAGGGTTTTTTGCGTCGCATTAACATTTCTCCTATGTCATGCACTTGGTCTTTATCATTTGTGAGCATCGAGTCCTTCTTCTCCATTCTTCATTTATCTCGCTCTCGAATTTGGTCTTGTCGATAACAATATTTGTCATGATTTTGGTCGGTCTTATCTTGTCGCATCAATGTGCGTATTCATTTGTCATTATTTTGGACATCGTCAATCCTAATTAGGGTTTTCTCCTCCTATCGATCTTGTCATCTTGCGATCGATTTGTCATCGATCATTGTCATTTTCAATCTTATCATCTGCTAATCAATTTGTCATCGATTGTTGTTCGTCTTTCTCAATTGTGTCAATCTGGATCAATTAGTCATTGTTCCTCATCAATTGGTGCATTCATCAATCAAATCATTTATCAAGTCAGAATCATGATCAAATCGAATCGACGTCAATTATCTTTTGTCAAGACCTAATTGTCATCCTTGCATTTCTAATTCATCTTTTAGGGTTTCATGATTTTATTCATTTAACCCTGTTTGTCATTTCTCCCTCTAGGTTAAATAATTTATTTATTTATCCTAGGTCTTCTTGTCACAATTAAATGTTTAATTTAATTGGCTAGCTAATTATTCCTCTTTTTGTGAATTAATTAATAAATGACAAATTATTAATTGATTTACCTATTTTCCTCATTTTCTAATTTCCTAATTCCTATTTTCCAATTTTCTAATTTTCCTAATTTCTAATTCAATTTCCTCCTATTTTTGTAAATTAATTAATGAATGAAAAATTATTAATTAATTTACCTAATTTTCATCAATTTCCTAAATTCCAAGTCATCATTTCCAACTTAATTTTCTAATTTCTCCTAAATTCCTAAATGTCTGTTTCCATTTCAAAATCTTGTCATAAATCCTTGCATAGCAATTTGTCATAAATTGTCATAAATCATCATAAATCCTTGCATAGCAATTTGTCATACATATGTCATAATTTTGCTATTCTTGATTTGAATTTCCATTCAAATCATTTTCATGCTAATCTTGTCTTTTCTCCAATTTATCTATAAATTGGATGAATTTCTTCAACCCTAATCCCTAATCACTTTGACGAATCAATCACGCTTTGAGTATTCTTGCGCTAATTGTCAATCTTGCTTTCACAGTAGGTTTATGCACTTGAAGGTGAGATCCACAAACAAAAGCTATTTGAAGAAGAAAGAAGGACAATGGAGCCACATGAAGGAGATATTCAGATCTGCATTTGGTTTGCTTAGATTTTAATCTTGAATGTTTTGCTTTCATGTCTTTATTGAGTGTGTTTAGGATTGATCATTGCATTTGAGCTTTTGTGATTGAGCTATGACTAATATTGATTTGCTTTGATGATTTCCGATTTCCTAGCTACAGGCGCATTTATCAATCAAATCACTTATCAGCATTGGTCTTTTATCAAGTCAGAATCATGATCAAATCAAATCAACGTCAATTATCTTTTGTCAGGACCTAATTGTCATCCTTGCATTTCTAATTCATCTTCTAAGGTTTCATGATTTAGTCATTTAACCTTGTTTGTCATTTCTCCCTCTAGGTTAAATAATTTGTTTATTTATCCTAAGTCTTCTTGTCACAATTAAATGTTTATTTAATTGGCTAACTAATTCCTCCCTCTTTGTGAATTAATTAATAAATGAAAAATTGTTAATTAATTCACTTAATTCCTAATTTCCTCATTTTCTAATTTTCATCAATTTTCTATTTTCCTAATTTTTCAATTTTCTAATTGCCTAATTTCTAATTCATCTAATTTTCTATTTTCTCCTATTTTTCTCCTAATTTCATGGGAATGACATTTCAATTTGTCATAATTGACAATCAATCAATTTTGACATAGAAATTTATCATAATTTTGTCATAATTATCAATCAATTAATCTTGCATAGAAAGTGCAAATTTGTCATAATTTGTCATATTTGTCATTCTTGATTTGCAATTTCCATTCGAATCTCTTCATGCTAATTTGATCTTTTCTCCAATTTGTCTATAAATTGGATGATTTTCTTCAATCAAGATCCCTACCTGGTCGAATCAATCACGCTTCGAGTATTATTGCGCTACAATCTTGTCTACTTGCTTTCACATCATGCATATGCACTAGTAGGTGAGAGCCACAAACAAATCTATTTGAAGGAGAAAGAAGGACAATGGAGCCACATGAAGGAGACATTCAAGTCTGCATTTGGTTTGCTTAGTTTTCAATCTTGAATTGATGTCTTGTTTTCATGTCTTTATTGAGTGTTTTTAGGATTGATCATTGCATTCAAGCTTTCGTGGTTGAGCTAGATTAATATTGATTTGCTTGTGATGATTTCCAAATTCCTAGCTACATATGTATATATATGTATATGTACATATGTACATAAACATATATATGTACATATATATATATATATATATGTTTATGTACATATGTACATAAACATATATATATATATATGTACATATATATGTTTATGTACATATGTACATATACATATATATACATATGTAGCTAGGAATTTGGAAATCATCACAAGCAAATCAATATTAATCTAGCTCAACCACGAAAGCTTGAATGCAATGATCAATCCTAAAAACACTCAATAAAGACATGAAAACAAGACATCAATTCAAGATTGAAAACTAAGCAAACCAAATGCAGACTTGAATGTCTCCTTCATGTGGCTCCATTGTCCTTCTTTCTCCTTCAAATAGATTTGTTTGTGGCTCTCACCTACTAGTGCATATGCATGATGTGAAAGCAAGTAGACAAGATTGTAGCGCAATATATGTATATATATGTATATGTACATATGTACATAAACATATATATGTACATATATATGTTTATGTACATATGTACATAAACATATATATATATATGTACATATATATGTTTATGTACATATATATACATGTATATACATGTACATGTACATGTATATGTACATATATGTACATAAACATATATATATGTTTATGTACATATGTACATATATATGTTTATGTACATATGTACATATATATGTTTATGTACATATGTATATATATATATATACATATGTACATATGTATATATGTATATATATGTATATGTATATATGTATATATATATATATATGTATATGTATATATACATAATATATATGTATATGTACATATATGTATATATATGTACATGTACATGTATATGTATATATATGTACATGTACATATATATACATATACATGTACATGTACATATATATACATATACGTGGGATATTTCATTTGTACATGTATATGTCTCCTTAGTTCATTTGTCCAATTCTTTCTTCTTCCAGGTTGGTAATCCCGTGTCTTCTATCTGTTTATGCCTTTTTGTTTTGGAAAAATGAGAAAAGATTGTTTGTTGAATGGTTTCTTGATGTCTTAAAAGTTCTGGAAGCATTCTAGGTGCTTGTTTTCTTCAATTTTTTATATAGATACATTAAGGTACTCTTGTTTTGCTTCTTGAGGAGGTTTATTTTGATCTTTTAAGTCTTGTGGGTTGAAATCTTGATCTTGGAGTCTATTAAATTATTATTTTTATTAGGAAATTCGCTCGTCTCAAATAGGTAGAATTTAGTTTTTGGGTTTGGTATCTTTTTGGAGTTCGTTAGTGGGCTTGAAGTCGATCCAGTGTCATGTTCATGCCTCTGTTGTGAATGCGCCAAAATAGAGGTCAAACACGTCGTAAGAATTCATGTATGTGCTAGAATAATTAGTATATGCACTAGTCTATGTTATGTATGCACCGATATGTATGGTTCATGTGCTAAAATAAGTATTGTACACACTAATAGAATTTGTAAAGGCGCTAGTATAAGTTGTAAAAGCACTAAAAAGGATTGATAAAAGCACCATAGAAAGTGTCAAATGTGCTAAAAGAGATAACAAGGAGTTATTTCTCAATTTTTCCATTTCTAGTTTGATTTTCGAAGTCTTTGTCGGTTTGGGTTAGTCCAGAGGCTTATCTCAGACTTTGTATTTTTTTTGTGGTGGCTTTTCCTGAGCTGATTAATTGAATTTAAAGGATTTATGTGTTATTTTATCTTCCTTATGTATTCATGTATCTTGGGTTATCGGTCTTGCATTTTGATGTTGCATGAGACCTATATGGTTGAAGAAATGTTTTATGGATAAGATTTAATGATGTGGTTCAAATCCTAATTTAGAACTAAATGATTGTGCATTATGTGGTTTCATGAGATTCCTTTATGTTTTTGGTTTATGTTTAATCCCTAGGTTTTAGGAACATGATAGGGGGCATGGCTTCCAAGTGGGTGTCAGGGCCCTAAGTGGCTACCAGGAGATCTCATTAGAAGTTGTTTTAATCAAATGATAATCCTAATGAATTAATTTAGGGGCTAGGTAGTTTTCACATTAACAAGACAATCATGATGCCCCACTCATGGCCTAGAGTGCTAGTTCAGGCTCGGGATGAGTTTGGGAAGACCTTGTTGGCATGACAATACTCCCTTGTCTTTGCAAAAGGTTGAGTTGGTTTCACATGGGTGCCACTTGGGTGTCAGGGTCTAGTGAGAGACTACCATGATAACCCTTGTTGACGGCATGTGATGACACTCTTTCCTATGTGTATCCTACAACGTTACTCCCTGTGTTTTGTGGAAGCCTCTAGCGAGTGTGAATTATGGTTAAGCCTATGCCTTATATTGTTAGCCTTCAGTTTGTTGCTATCTTGCTTATGTTTTATGTTTCCTTGGATATTAGGTGTCAGCCTAGGTCTGAGTGTGTGTGGGGCCTTATGTCATTCTCTGAAGCATAGGGGGTGGACCTTTTTGGTTCCACATGGTCAGGTGGTTTGATGCCTTCTTCCATTGGGATTTCTTGTTGGAGGTTTGTGTGAATGATTGAGGATTCTACTTCTTCTTTCCAGTTCTTGTGCTATGGATTCTTGGAGCAAATGTGATCTGTTTTTAATGTTCATGATATATCATACATGTAACTAGTGTATCATGACTCTCCATATAGTGTATATTATATCTTGGTAATGTAGACCTTGTATGTGGTGTAATGTGTAATGTAAAGGTGATTTATGTGATCTCTTCTATATAGAAATGTCATCGATTATATTTTAGGGATGTGTGGCATATCTTGTATGTTAGGAATATTAACTTAAGAAAATTTGATATTGGGGTATTAAAATGGGTTTAATATGTTAGAAGTGTTAGATGTGTCATAATTCATGATTAATATTCTATATTTTTTAGATGATTGCTTTCCTATGTATGTGTAATGAAATGGTCATTAGTTTAAGTAGGGGAAAATCATGTACCATTACTAGTTAATGTTGCACATATCTTTACTATGGTTGTATCTAAGTAATGTTGTTGAGTTACCCTAGGGAATGAAATTTAAATGTTATAAATAATTTCCACTTGTGCATTTAGGATTATGTAATCATATTAACTTGATGTGTGCATTTCTCTTCAGCTATTTGTGTTCTTGTAACTCTTAAAAAAAACAATCTTAATTTTTCTAGATAGTTGGTTAGTTTCTCTAGGGTATTGTTGGCGGGTTTTACACCACCTTTCTCCACACATCTCGATTGATCTTGATATATGTTAAAATTTTCTGTCCATTCACATTTACTAAGTGATGATATGCTATCATTACTTCTGAATTAAGCTTTAATAATTATTTATTGAAATAAGCAGTAGTTGTTAACTATGAAGCCTAATTCACCAATTATTATATTTTGTAATGTAGATAGAATAAACACAAATAATTATTATTTTGAAAAATAAAGTGAAAGCATTTAGAATCATGAAATGTTATTTATATTTAATAAACAAGAGTAACTTTAAAGGAGTTTATCTACATTATTAAGAAAAATTCACAATAGTTTTGGTTCAATTTTATGTTTTATTGTCACTTAATTGAATTCGGGACGTGCTTTTCAAATTTGGCTTATTATTATTAGAAATAATTAAATATAAATATAATACAAATATAAGATATAATTAATATATATTATATATTTTTTATGGTATTAAATAAAATGTAATTAATCAATTATTTTGGTTGTGGGAGTTAAAAAGGTTACTTTTTCAGTAGATAAATTCTTATTAAATTGACAAAATTTTCCGTGATATTGGTTTTCTATTTAGTCAAGTTTCATTTTTACACTATTGTTTGCAAGCCTTACATAGACATGTTAATTTTTATAGTTTAATTTATTGAGTTTACTCTATATTTTATATTGAATATATTGAAAAGGTAATTTTTAATTTATAGATTATTTTTAAGTATATATATATATATATGTTGGTGTAATTATTTATTCATCTTGGATATAATTACACTTTACTTAAGTTTACTTAGGTACATGCACAACATTGTAGTTTGCATATGAGACACTTAGGGAGACGTGCTACATTGGGAGTGTGTATGTAGGAGAATTTCCACCTTTCATGGTGTGAACTTGTTATTATTCTATCATATCCACTTATTGTGGAGTAATAATTCCACCTTCGGTGGGTGATCCACCTCATGTGGAATATTTTACTATTTCTCCTACCTACCCTTGCATCTCATTGAGCTACATGTCATCATTGTGTGCTCTCTCGTCTCTTAGCCTTGTCTTTATAAGAAGGCTTATCCTACATTGTATGTTACAACAATAACAACAATCTTGATGATCCAGTTGTTCACATTTTGCATCATAGGAATACAATTTATTCTTGTCATATTTTGGTCTCTCTTATTTGTGTTTTCTATTGCCTCTAGATCTTGGCAAAATCTCACAATATATCAATATATATATATATATATATAAGTAAAAATAGGTTTATTATGCTTTACATAAAATTTAGAAACGTATTTTTCTTCTCTTTGGACATGTAGTGTCATGATTTAAACAATTTGTTGGTGAAGTGACCACCAAGGTTCAAATCCTTGTTGGGCTATTGTGCTCGTAAGGCCTTGTGCTCGCAAATTTGAACAAGTGAAGTGTAGGGATGAGGTTCCTTGTTTGTGGCCTCACTGGTTCACGTGGAGCCGGAGCACATGTCGTGCCAGCATCACCGGTCACGTTAAAAAGTTTACCAGGCATAGTTTTTTAAAATAAATAAATAAAAAATGTAAAATCACTATTTTTAAAAAAAATATAAATACCATTGCCATTATCATCCATCAATTTAGTTAATGATAATAAAATTTAGGCTGTAGCTTTTTTTTATTAATAGAAATTTTCATTAAAATGTCTAAAGGTATGCTATTCACAAAAAAGGGGTAGGAGGACACAAGATCACTCCTTGAGAGTCACTCGAGCAGATCCCCAAAAAACAACTTTAAATAGAAACACAAGCAGTGCCCGAAAACAAAAATACAAAAAATGACTACTAAGTAGTTAAAGCAGTGGTCGATGATGGTGACAAAGGATTAGTGTAATATTTATGACCCCATACATTAGTAGGGTCAGGAACATCATCCAAAAGAGACCACCCCTCGACAATAACATCTTCTTCTTTCTTAGTATCCTTCTTAGCGAGAGAAATGACCATCGACAACCTTCAAAGCCATTTGGATGAGCACGACCAATTAGAATCAACACCAATGTTTGGCCAAACAGTGCCACCACTAGGCAAGGGGCCCACTCCTCTTGTGTTACACCTAGAAGCAAATCTACCATTTGATGGAGAGGTAGAACACTTGCACTAACAATCTCTTACACCGCCAGACTGGCGACAAGGGGCTTGGGAACACGGAGTGTGCAAGTGAGTTGTGAAGGAACTGTGGTGGCATTGCCTGTCACAAGGTAGAGACTGGGTATTGAAAACAGATGGGTTTGGTGACACTTTGCCAATCATACATGGAGCATTTCCCCAATGTAGCAGAAGCTCCTATAAGTGACCCACCTTAAGTGTAGCCTTGTTGGCTTGCACTCGAAATTGAAGCATCACATCATTATAAATACAAGCTTTAGTAAACAAAAAAGTACATGAGTATCAAGAGAGCTATGAGAAAAAATAGCAACATTACTATCTTTCTATAAAGTGAATAAGATACCAATCCTGAAAGCATACCATATTTTCATGGATTGAAAGGGAAACTGGGGGAAATCACCCAACAAGATCATATGCGAAGAAAAAGGCTCAGGCCGAAAGGGTTGAAAAAAATCATCAATCCATGTCCACGATTGTTGGGCTCTTTTGAAATACCAAAAGAGGTGAATGAAAGTCTTGGGTTACCCACAAAATTGGCAGCGAGGGTTTGGCACACCCAGATACTGTAGGCAAGAGCTCAAAGACCAGCTTTGGAAAAGAATACACCAAGAAAAATGAGCCATATTAGGCACAACAATAGATAACCAAATAGCGTGAAATTTGTGATGCTAGCAGACTGAGAAGATTGCAAATGCCATTGGGTATTCAAGGATAGAACCATAGACAAATGAGGAACAAGACAACTATATCCCAACCTAGGTTTGTAGTAAGAAAAGGAGGTGTTGGGAAACCACTGCCAATTCTTCCACCATGGGCTAACCAAGTGGATGCCTATCTTGTGAAGCATATTCAAAGGAAGAGCCAACATGACAAAGTCAAATGTTTGTTCATCTGGTCGACCAAGGCAAAATTGGGCCTGCAAATTTTCCCAAGAACAAAGATTCATAGTAACTCTAGAAAAAAGATCTCGAGGAGTGTAAATGCCATACTTTTGAAAGCGCATGGCATGAGCTCCAAGAAAATGGACCAGAGGGAGCCCTTGAGCCTAAATGAGAGGCAAACACCAAATATTGTGTTGGTTGAAAGAGAGGCCATCTCTGAAACCAGCCCCATCCTAATAGAGCCAAGGCTTTATAGCTTCCCAAGCCCACTAATTTATCTTAGCAACAAAAGTTCCTTGAATATGCATGGACTTTCATTAAAAGGAGGGTTTGAAACCAATCCCCTTCTAGGTTGGCCTACGAGCTGGAGAACCTAAAGAAATACAATGCCCGAGGATAATTTTCTAAGCCTCATTGCTAGAGATGGCATGAATAACCCATTTGGCACACAATGTAAGACCTTGTTTCTAGGTGGAGAGAATAATCCTAAGCAACCTAGTGAAAACCATGATGGTTAGCTCCTGAAGCCCACAAAAATTTCCGTAGGAGCTTTTCAAATTTATTGTATGAAGCCTTTGAAGGATCCCAACAAGTGTAGTAAACATGAGTGACATCCAGCACTTTGGAACAAATATAGAATTTACCAACCAACAAAAGTGGCTTGGTAATCCAGAATGTAAGCTTCTTATCAATATGGTCAAGAACCACTTCCAGAGTTCCACAACAAATCTTTAAAGGCCAAAGGAATGCCCAAAAATTGAAATATTTCCCCATGCTAAATCCATTTCCACCCATATTGGAGAATCCAAGGAGGAGCTAGGAGAAAGGATTATCTGTAACACTGGGTTTTGTGCCATTGAATTGTTGAACTTTAAGCTAGATAAAAGGTGTGAAGGCATTGAAGGGCCTCTTGGACATTGTGTTCATCTTCAATCAAGGCGAGAAAAGAGTCATCTTCAAAATGGTCATTGACAAGTTGAGAAGATGACTCGGGTAGGGAAATATGCTTGACACATCCTATAGAAATAGCAAAAGTAAGAAGGTAGCCAAAACCCTCAACAACTAAAACATACAAGGAAAGGGTCAAAGGGAAACCCTGGCAAATGGACCTAAATAGGCCAAAAGATGAAGATTTTCACCCATTGATGGTGATGTAAGCCAAAGCATCTTGAAAAAGAATTTGCACAAATTGAATGAAGCAAGGACTAAACTCTAAGGATTTGAGCATCATGATAATAAAGGGCCATTCAATGTGATCATATACCTTAACAAAACTAATTTCAACAAAAATGGCATTTTGTTTAGAGTGATGAGTCCATTCCATGCCTTCCCAAACAACAATGATGTTATCCAAGATAAACTTGGATTTAATAAAACTAGTTTGCTTAGGATGAGCAATTCGCAGGAGGAGACAAAGAATCTTGAGAGCCAGGGCTTTTGGCAATGATTTTATAAGAGACATTGAGAAAAGTAATGGGATTCTGGTTGCAAATATCTTTCAGATCTTCTCCCTTAGGTATGAATTTTATGTTTCCCTTGTTGATAAGCTAGCCAAGAGATCCTAAATGAAAAGCTTGAAAAGTAAACTTTGTGAAGGTTTGGGCCAACATAGGGCCATAAGGTCTTATTGAATTCGTAAGAGAAGCCATCACAACTAGGTGCTTTCTCATTCACCATGGAAAACATGACCTTTTTGAGACCCTCAAGGGTAAGAATTTGATTGCAAAACACCCTTTGAGATTCAAAAATTTGTGAAGGAACAACAGAGAGACATTCTTGCAAAGGTTGGTCTCTTTCAGAGGATTTTCCTTGTGCTATGAACACATTCTCATAGTTTCTGACAAAATATTGAAGAATATGTTGACATGATGATATTGTGTTGTCATTGATGTCAATATGATGAAAGAGAACCGATAATATGCTGAAGAGTGAATCGGTAACATGATAAAGAGTGAACAGGATTATTGAAGTTAAGCAACTGACAAAGTGAACCGGTATGATGTTGTGAACCGGAATCGGTATGTCAGAATGAGAACCGGTATATGGAATGTTTTGTATCAAGGGTTCATATGGCATGAATACCGGTTGGTAGTCCCAGCTTCAGAGTTTCCGGTTGAAGTGTTTCAAGCTTGTGTGTTTCAACCGATGGCATTGTGTGATGAGTTAGCATTATAACAAAGATCAGATCGTGTTGCCACGTCAGTCTCGTGCACGTGAAGGATATTGGATGAAGGAGATTAATCCTATCTACCTTGGGAAATGATGGAGAACGCGTGATGGGTTATCACCTCCAAGAAGTGGCAAAGAACGAATGATGGAGAATGTCTTGAGATTTGTTCAAGACCGTTGTATTCAAATGCAAAGTATTAAATGGTCAGGATTGAACCGACTAAATTTCTCAACCTAAGTGTTTAGGGTTTAGGGTTTATGCTACCGACCTATCTGTTTCCTATAAGAATGATGTGGTGTTTCATGCTGAGGTTGGCAAATGTTGTGTGTGTATCTATGTGCAGAGATACATGATTCTTGCCAGACCAGTTGAGAGGATTGATACTTGCATAGTGTGTATGCAGAAGGAAGGAACTAAAGCGGATCTGCATTGGCATTGAGTGCTATTACCAGATCATTGTAATACTTGTTGATCTCTAATCACTTCAACATTTGGAAAATCCCTTAACAGGGTAGCTTTAACCAGCTTGATGTAAATCCTTTAACAGGGTGACTCAAAGCCATTGATTTCATAAAATCCTTTAACAAGGTAACCTCTAACAGGGTTTAACCCTTAACTGGGTATTCTAGCCATCCCTTAACTGAGTGATCCCTAACAAGATCAGTTCCTAACAGAACTTGTTGTAACAGTCTTTAACCAGACTAGGCTTCTAACAGAGCGAACTTCTAAAGAGTTCAAAATAGCTTGTGGGTATTCATCCCCACTGTGGTTTTTCCCAGCTGGGTTTCCACGTGAAAAATATGTGTGTCATGTGTGATGATTTGTTGTTTTGTGTCAAGCGGTGAATCATGTTGATCTAGCAAGTTATTATATCTCTGATGATAGCTTATTTGTTTATGCATAAGGACAAAGTGGAAATGAGAGAGTAGGTTGTATGGAAGTTATGAAGATTGACCGGTTCTTGTCTTTCACAGTTGCACTGTGTTTAACCCATAGTAATTTGGTTTGGACTGGTGTTAGGGATTGCTAGTAGTTTACAGTCTACAATCAAACCGGTTCAGGAAAAGTTTTTGTGCTTGTACTGATTCACCCCCCCCTCTCAGTACCAGTTTGGTACTTACTGTTCATCATTAAGTTATCAATTTGTATCAGAGCATCCTCCAGGTCCTCTGTGTTGTAAGCTTAACCGCTTGAGGGAAATATCCTATTGTAATGATGAAGAGGGAAGGTCCAAAGTTCAACAGAGACAATTTTAAAATATGGAAAGATAGAATGAAGATATACATCAGAAGCATGGGTGCTCAACACTGGAACTATGTTGAAAATGCCTATGTTATTCCTACCGGTACTCTCACCGATGATCAAAAGAGAGAGATCCAGGAGAATGGGTAAGTCATGGAAGCCCTAATCAATAGCCTATCTGACATTGAGTTTATCGATGTCCAGGATAAAGAAAATCTTAAAGAAGTATGGGATACTCTTGAGAATATCTATGGCAGTGATGAGCATGTAAAACAAGCTAAGGAAGAAAGCCTTAGAGGGAAGTTTGAAGACATGCAGATGGTTGAAGGTGAGACCATTAAATAATATGGAATAAGAATCAAGACTATTGTTGGAGACATCAAGAGTGCAGGAGGGAAAATGGAAGATTCTACTGTTATTAGTAAAGTCTTGAGGTCCTTATTACCAGTCTATGCAATATGAGTTGCTTCTATTCAGTAGTTGAGGTCAATAGACAAGGCTAAGGTGTCCCTAGACTCCATCATTGCAAAGTTAACAACCTATGAGCTAAATAGTTTTGATGGTAGTGTTTAGAAGACTGAATCAACTTTTAGAGAATTTGCTACACCATCCAGAAAAGGAAAAGAAGCAAGCACCAGTGGTGAACCAAGATAGAGAAGAGAAATGGATGATGAGGAGATTCTAATGGAATTTGAAGCTCTTCTTGCCAAGAGACTTCCTAAAGTAACTAGCAAATACAGAGGTAAGCTTCCTTTGAAATGCTTCTCTTGTAACCGGATAGGACACATCACTATAAACTGTCCTAATGGTGACAACAAGGAAAAACTGGAAAGGTTCAAGAAATTCAAAGGAGGAAACTGGAGAAACTGTTTTGTAGTAGTTGATGAAGGTGTCACAGATGAGGAATCAGAAGATGAAGAAAATGAAGATTTTGTGTTTGTTGCAGTCAAGGAGGATGTGTCAGACAAAAAGGCTCTTGTCTCCTGCTTTGATAATTCCAACGAGTGGATTATTGACAGTGGTTGCTCTCACCATATGACTGGTGACCAGAGCAAGTTTATATTTTTGGAAGAGTATGATGGTGGTGTGGTTCATTTTGGTAATGATGCACCATGTATGGTCAAAGGTAGAGGGTTCATCTCTCTAAATGGAAAGAGCAGTGCTGACAATGTGTATTGGGTGGAAGGTCTCAGACATAATCTATTGAGTGTTGCCTAGTTGAATGACAATGGACTCACTCTGGAATTCAAAAATGGAATTTGCAAAATCAAAGGAAAGAATGGTGAACTGATGGCCACCGGTATGCAGACCAAAGGTAATTTATTTCAGTTGAATGCAAATATAAGTACATGTCTTATGGTTAAGTTCGATGATAGCTAGATATGACATAGGAGACTCTGCCATGAAAACTTTGATAGGATAGTAAAGGCCAGTAAGATCAAGGCAGTTAGAGGACCACCGATGCTGAGCAAATCGGAAAATCCTTTGTGTAGAGAATGTCAACTGGGGAAAATGTCTTCCTCAACCTTCAAAGGTAAATCTTTCACTGCTGACAACTTACTTGATCTTGTGCATACTGATTTGTGTGGTCCTATGAAAACTAGGAGTGTGCAAGGAGATATATATTTTATGATTCTTATAGATGATTGCTCAAGAATGATGTGGGTCACATTATTGAAGGACAAGTCTAAAGCCTTTGAAAATTTCAAAGCTTTTAGAGCACTGGTAGAAAAGGAAAGTGGTAGAAGAATCAAATGCCTTAGAATTGATCAAGGAGGGGAATTCACTTCTGGTGAATTCAACAAATATTGTGAAGAGAATGGCATCAAGAGGCAACTGTCTGCCCCCCGGACTCCACAACAGAATGGCCTAGCAGAGAGAAACAATCGGACTGTGGTTGAAGTAGCTAGAATTATGTTGATCCAAGGAAAGGTTGCTCACACCTTTTGGAGAGAAGCGGTGAGCACTGTAGTCTACACAATGAACCAGGTACTCATCAAGAAAGGAAAGGATAAGACTCCTTATGAGTACTGGACCGGTAAGACACCAGTGGTAAGATACTTCAGAGTCTTTGGCAGTAAATGTTATATCAAGAGGAGTGAACATCAGAGCAAGTTTAATGCTAAATGTGATGAGGGAATATTCCTAGGGTATTCCACTAAGAACAAAGCTCTCAAATGTTTCAACAATAGGACTCAGAGAATTGTTGAAAGCATTGATGTTAGGGTTGATGAAAACTCTAAGAAATTAGAGGAAACCGACGGAGAGCATGCAGGAAATGAACCGGTAGTAACCTTCTGGGAACCGGTTGCAAATTAGCCTAGTAGCAGTAATTGTGCTCCTACATTGGTAGATGCTAATGAAGATGAGGATGATGAAAAAAAGCAAGAGAAAGTTGTTAAGAACATACCTAGGTATGTCAAACTCAATCATGATCCAAAGCAGATCATAGGAGACAAAGATGAAAGAATTCTTACAAGAAGAAAGGTCAGAGAAAGCTCATGTATGATCTCTGAATTTGAGCCTAAATCATTCAAAGAGGCACATACAGATGAAGAATGGATCAAGGCAATGAAGGAGGAACTTGACCAGATAGAAAAGAATGGTACATGGTCTTTGACACCTTGACCGGAGCATAAAAATGTCATTGGAACCAAATAGGTTTTCAGAAATAAGCTAAATGAGGATGGCACAGTGGTAAGGAACAAAGCCAGACTAGTATGTAAAGGCTATGCCCAAGAAGAAGGAGAAGACTATGGTGAAACCTTTGCTCCAGTAGCAAGATTGGAAGGAGTTTGTATGCTTCTTGCATATGCAACTTTTAAAGGATTCAAGGTATACCAAATGGATGTAAAATCTGCATTTTTAAATGGAATACTTGAAGAGGAGGTGTATATAGAGCGACCAGATGGGTTTACCCTATCCAAAGATAGTGACATGGTGTGTAGGCTACATAAGGCCTTGCATGGACTGAAGCAGGCACCTAGAACATGGTATGAACACTTGCACTCCCATCTTGTGAAGATTGGATTTGAAAGAACAAGTGAAGATAGCAATATTTACTTAAAATTAGAAGGAGATCAGATTCTGATCTGTGAAGTATTTGTTGATGACATAATCTTTGGTGGAGATGAAAAGATGAGTCATGACTTTGCAGATGAGATGAAAAAGGAGTTTGAAATGTCACTCATAGGGGAAATCAAGTTCTTTATTGGACTGCAGATTCAACAAATGAAAAATGGAATCTTTATTACTCAGTCCAAGTATGTCAAAGAGGTGTTGAAGACCTTTGGCATGGAACACAGTAAACCGGTTGGTACACCAATGGTGACTCATTGTAAACTATCAAAAGAGGATGACTCAACATTGGTAAATGAGAAGAAATACCGATCAATGATTGGTAAGTTGCATTATGTAGTGCATAGCAGACCAGACATTGCACATGCAGTGGGTATTACCGCTCGGTTTCAGCAAAGCCTAAGAGAATCCCACTTGGTAGTAGTCAAGCGGATCCTTAGATATCTGAAGGGAACTATTGACTATGGGTTATGGTATCCATACAATAATGATTTCAACCTAAAAGTGTTCACAGATGCTGATTGGGCTAGTAATGTAGATGACTGGAAGAGCACAGCCAGTGGTGCATTCTTTCTTGGTGGTAGACTGGTCTCATGGATGAGTAAAAAGAAAAGTTGTATCTCTCAGTCTACAACAGAAGCAGAGTATGTTGCAGCTTTTATGAATTGTACCCAAACTATTTGGATGAAGCATGTATTGAATGGATTCAAAATTCCTGTATCCGAATCGGTAAGTATATTCTGTGACAATACAAGTGCAATTAACATATCCAAGAATCTGGTTTTACATGCTAGAACCAAGAACTTTGAACTCAAGTATCATTTCTTGAGGGAAAAGATTCAGAAAAAATAGGTGGTATTGGAACATGTTTCCAGTAAGGAGCAGTAAGTAGACATATTCACCAAGCCTCTACCGAAGGCTACTTTTACCTATCTAAGAGGTAAGTTAGGGGTGCTGCCCCTTCAAGCGGTAATCTATAGGATTGTGCTCCACATCAGTCAGATCTTACTTTTCTATATCTTTTCAGGATTGATGTGTTGAAGGATGCTACTCCTTAGGAGGAGCAACATAGTGGAACAAGGAAGCTTGTGCCTCCAACTTGGCATTGTTGTCAAAGGGGGAGAAGATGTGAAGTGGAAAAGATATCTGCAATATTAAGGAGAAGATGTGATGCAGAAAGTGATATATCTTTGTATATTGCCATTAATGCCAAAGGGGGAGATTGTTGGCATATGTGCAGAATATGTTGACATGATGATATTGTGTTGTCATTGATGTCAATATGCTGAAAGAGAACCGATAATATGCTGAAGAGTGAACTGGTAACATGATCAAGAGTGAACAGGATTATTGAAGTTAAGCAACTGACAAAGTGAACTGGTATGATGTTGTGAACCAGAACCGGTATGTCAGAATGAGAACCGATATATGGAATGTTTTGTATCAAGGGTTCATATGGCATGACTACCGGTTGGTAGTCTCAGCTTCTGGGTTTCTGGTTGAAGTGTTTTGAGCCTGTGTGTTTCAACCGATGGCATTGTAACAGAGATCAGATCGTGTTGCCACGTTAGCCTCGTGCACTTGAAGGATCTTGCATGAAGGAGATTGATCCTATCTACCTCAAGAATGTGTGAAGCCTCTGCAAATGGTGGAGAACGCAGGGTTATCACCTCTAAGAAGCGGCAAAGAACGAACGATGGAGAATGTCTTGAGATCTATTCAAGATCGTTGTATTCAAATGCAAAGTGTTAAATGGTCAGGATTGAACCGACTAAATTTCTCAACCTAAGTGTTTAGGGTTTAGGGTTTATGCTACTGACCTATCTGTTTCCTATAAGGTCAATGTGGTGTTTCATGCTGAGGTTGTTGGCAAATGTTGTGTGTATCTATGTGCAGAGATACGTGATTCTTGCTAGACCAATTAAGAGGATTGATACCTGCATAGTGTGTGTGCAGAAGGAAGGAACTAAAGCGGATCTACATTGGCATTGAGTGCTATTACCATATCATTGTAATACCTGTTGATCTCTAATCACTTCAACATTTGGAAAATCCCTTAACAGGGTAGCTTTAACTAGCTTGCTGTAAATCCTTTGATAGGGTGACTCAAAGCCATTGAGTTCATAAAATCCTTTAACAAGGTAACCTCTAATAGGGTTTAATCCTTAACCGGGTATTCTAGCCATCCCTTAATTGGGTGATCCCTAACAGGATCGGTTCCTAACAAAACTTGTTGTAACAATCTTTAACAAACTAGGCTTCTAACAGAGTGGACTTCTAACGAGTTCAAAATAGCTTGTGGGTATTCATCCTCACCGTGGTTTTTCCTAGTTGGGTTTCCATGTGAAAAATATGTGTGTCATGTGTGATGTCCTTTTCATGTGATGCTTTGTTGTTTCGTGTCAAGTGGTGAATCATGTTGATCTAGCAAGTTATTATATCTATGATGATAGATTATATGTTTATGCATAAGGATAAATTGGAAATGAGGGAGTAGGTTGTATGGAAGTTATGAAGATTGACCGATTCTTGTCTTTCACAGTTGCACTATGTTTAACTGGTAGTAATCTGGTTCGGACCGGTGTTAGGGATTGCCAGTAATTTACAGTCTGCAATCAAACTGGTTCAAGAAAAGTTTTTGTGCCTATATTGATTCACCCCCCCCTCTTAGTACCGGTTTGGTACTTACTATTCATCATTAAGTCATCATCTTTGGTAGCTCAGAGAGCACCGTTTAACCATCCTTTATACATTTGATACCAGGTGAGGAGTATTGTGCACTAAGAGACAAAAAAAACTCTTTAGACACACAATCCCCCATTTTAAGCTAATGCAAATTGGCTTTAATTCAAGAGCTCCATGCACACCTTAGTTATCAACAATTTTCTTTTGGTAACAAAGTTGAGCAACCCAGACCTGTAGCTCAGAGCATAAAGAGTTGGCAACTAGAGCCTCTGTGGCATTGCACAAATCCATGGTGGCCGCCTCATAGGACTTTTATATTACAAGTGCGGTTATTGTTGCACCAAAAGATCAACCTATTAATGCCCGATACAACCATTAGACTTATAGAATCCACAAGAGGCGGTTAAGCCATGTCACAAACCCAAGCATTGTGTTGCACGACACAAAGAGACCAAGGGCGTACACCTTGCAACAATCCCCCACTAGCGCAAGCGAGGTGTTTGAACCTGTGACCAAGATTTGATACCACTTGTTACAAGTGCGGTTTTCATTGCACTAAAAGATCGACCTGTTAATGACCGATACAACCATTAGACTTATAGAATCCACAGGAGGCGGTTAAGCCATGTCACAAACCTGAGCATTGCGTTGCACATTAGAAGAAGATGAAGGGCGCACACCTTGCAACACTCCAACGGTACATGGTCAACTACCTGCCATAAATGCAGAGAAAACAAGCTGTGTGTTGGATGGCGTCATTCCACCACGTAAGCCATTGAGTAAGCTAAGTGGGTCGTCTCTTAAGATTCTAGACCCTCTGAATGTGGGCCATCATGGGTAGGTGATTGAGTGTTTATTGGTCATACATGACCCACTTGCCATTCAATGCTAAACTCAGTGGTTTAATAAGGTAACCTCAGGGAGAGGTAAAATCAAAAGATCTTGATTTTCCCCAAAAGAGAAAAAAGATTGAGCTGAGATCATGACATGATCAAGCCATTTGAAAATTCTATTAGAACTAGCCCTATAAATACTCCAAGTGTGCTAGATACCTTGAGGGAGACAGTGGTTTGTATTGGAGTTGAAAAGACCCAATTTATTGCATAAATAGAATCACGCCTCTATCCTAGCAGTCTAGTAGAAAGGTAAGAACCCTTCCTTATCAAAGGTCACCTCCACCATGTTAAAATCCCCGCACAAAACCCAAGTGGTTGGTGGCAGAGAATCAACCATCCACTACCCAAGATGAGACTTTTCAACAACATCATTTAGAATGTAAACATTAATGATCCCAAAGGAATGATTATCAACTGATATTAGGACCCACATGAGTCATTGAGAGGGATTCACCCCATGAGACACAATAGAGGAATGTCAGCATGGTGAGATGAGGGTGACGACACTTGCTCGATCAGCTTCATGTTTTAAAGCAAAAACTAGGCCATCTAGCCAAATCACACGACATGTAGCAACCAACATGAAAGCTGCAATTTTAATCTCCTGAAGGCAAAAGACATCAATACCAGGAAATTTCCTTTGAGTATCTTGCACATAATACTTCCTAGCGAGGTTAGTTAGACCTTGGACATTCCATGACACAAAATCTTGCATGTCATCTTCATCCTCAAGATAGGAGAAACTATTTTGCAAGAAGTCAGAAACTCATTGAAAGCTAGGGTAGGAATCCCTAGGGACCACCTTGTGTTTTTTTGGAACCTCATTACTATCTGCTTCTCATTTAGAAGGGTTGCGAGAGCAACACAAGGAAGATGAATGAGCTAACAAAATTGAAGCGGCCTAGGGAGTGAAAACTCAAACAAGGCAGGAAACACCCTTAGTAGCTGAAATTTCCCCATGAGAATCAGGGTTTGAAGTAACTTGCAACTATGTTTGATTCATAGGTTGTGATAGCAGCTAAGTTGACTCCTACGATTACGATTGCATAGATGCAAAATTAGAATGCTTTTGAGAAGCAATTGAAGAACTCTTTCCTTTGAAAACCATTGTAGTCCATCTATCCTCATTTTTAGTGGCCTCAAAGGAACACGAAGGGGCAAACTCCTTGGGGCAGCCAAAGGACAATCCCTAATTTTATGCTCAGAGGATTGGTTCTGATAGCATGTTTTAGGAAGATATAGGTAGACCACTCGTTGAGAGTAGAATTGACCTCCTATCTAAATTTTGATAGTCTCTTTGAGGTCTCAAGACAAATATACTTCCACACAAACCCTTTTTTGGGGGAAAGCATGAAAAAAGTAGCCAGGTTCCATGCAAACCACCTTGACAATAGACTGAGCAATGGTTTGCAAGAACGACCAACAATGCAAAGGGAGACTCAAGAACTCAATCTAAATTGGGATCTTGAGCTCCTTGTCATTTGAGATAGTAAAGTCTCGTAGTCCTGGTTGAAAAACAAGCAAGGAAGATCGAACAAACCAGAGCCCATGACAAAGGACACCCTCAACATGGGTGGGATTGAAAAAATGAAACAAAAAGAAACCCTTGGTGAGATTCTGTATGGCATCAAGTCAGACCTCATGAGGGGTCCAAACTTTGTCAACCCAATCACGCAACATGCTTTCAAGTGGAACCTTACCCACTAAATAACCTATTAAGGTAAAATTTGAAATCCACTCACATGCACTATCAAAGTCTTGGACATGTAAGACAACATCAGGGGTAATAGAAGATGTACCTCATGAAACACCTTTGAGACAAACTTGTGAGGTTGTTTGTCCGAGGGTGCCATTATCGCTTGACGCTAAAGCTCCAACACCAGCCATCAACTGCTAGGCTAATGTTGGGAGAGACTGTTAAAAATGTTAAAATCTCGCAATAAATGAGAAGGGACAAGGGAAAAGAACACTACACTGGCATAACATTGAAGTAAACCGTCGCATCAAGCTCTCTCCTCCCTCAAATCCTCAGATAATAATTTCAAACAAACAAAATTTTAAAAAGTAATATTAACTAATTATTTTAATTTTAGTAAGCCCAAAGAATAATCATAAATTTAATTTTCTATTTTTTTATAATTTGTATAACTATTTTGTAATTATTTAAATTTACATGTAAAATCAACATTGTTTTCGAGAATATAAATTCCTTTATTTTATGTTTGGTTTTTATAGTTTTATATACTAATTACAATATTTTATGTTGAATATATTGAAAAGGTAACTTTTAACTTATAAATATATTTTAAATATATGTAAAATATATATTTTTACCTAAATATTGGTAAAAATAGGCTTATTACGCTTTGTGTAAAATTTAAAACATGTAAAATCACTATTCTTTTTGAAAATATAAATATTATTGTCACGTTGATCTATCAATGAAGATTAGAGTTGTGATTTAATTAATGATTATAAAAGTAAGTTTTTAATTAATTATTTTAATTATAATATGCCCCCAAAATAATTATAACCCTAATTTTATAATTATGTAAAATATTTATAATTATTTAAAATTTTAAAATAATAATTAATAAGTTCATCTTATAATTTATACAAACCTTAAAATTAAATAATTATATCATTAAAATAATTTATATGATGTAAATTCTAATACTGAAAAAATTAAATTTTATTTAAATTGGTTAAATATATTCTAATTATGTACTATTATCTAGCCTATCTTTAAATTGTTGTCATGACTCACCTTTTAATTAGAATTAGAGTTATAATTTAATTAATAGTTATAAAATTAACATTATAATTAATTATTCTAGTTATAATAAAATTACAAATAAATTATTACCCTAATTTAACAATTATTTTTCAAATAATAACTAAAATATTTGAAATATATTTTTTAAAATATTTAAAATTAAATAATTATATCATTTATATAATTTATCAAATGCAAATTCTAATTTTTAAAACTTTAATCTTATTTAAATTAATTAACTATATTCTAGTTATTTATTATCTATCCTACTTTTAAATTATTGAAACTCGATATTAATTGCATAAATTATATCATACGCAAATTTATATAAAATTTGACAACACACAACCAACAATTATTGTTGAACATCATACATCATACTAACATAACTTTTCATGTATGCACAACAAGATAATGGACACCCTAAAGGACATTGCATGAGCATCACTATAGTCAACATGTCACTCAAGGGAAAAAAAGTAGTTACCAAACAGGAGTGTTTAGAGCATGTTGTGCACTATCTAGAAATGAATAACTACCCTGCAAGAAAAGTGGTATTTGAAATATAAGATAAGCACTCAAAATTTATAAATTTCCCTTCTTTTAGAATTTTGTATTTTACTTATTTACTTTTTTTTTTGATCGGTAATTTTTTATTTTTATTATTTAATTAAGGAAATTTACATGTTAGCTGTCTAAATTTTAGAAACCCAAAAAACTCCAAACCACCATTCAAAAAACAATTTGTTTCCCAACCTACTAACCATCTAAGAAAATCACCCTACAAAAACCACTTTGAGTGCACAAAAACAACTCATTACAGTAGCCACCTACGATATCCAGTTTATACAAACTATAGAAATCTTTAAACAGTTCTAATACACTAATAAACAAGGATTAACCCTTGACTCAAAAAACAGTGAAACAACATTGAGGCGAGCTACTTGGAAGAAGGACTAGGGTCCGAATGCCTCCTCTTCATTGGTCTACTCTCTGCCTCTTTCATCTCTACATCTTTTAGCGCTTGAGCCTCTTCAACTACTCTCTGCAACTCTTCCTCCACCTCCATCAAATCGACAAATGTTTTCAGAGCCTCCCAACTCACCCGTGCCTCCTCCCTGTAACATTCTCTCGGCTGATAATCCGGCCACCTTAAAAACAGAATGTACTTGTGGCTTGCAATTTTGTGAAAATTAACAATCCCTTCACACAAGTCGAAGCCCTTACTTGAAACCGCCCACTCATACACTGTTTCCAGTCCCAGGCAATAGTATTTGGGAATAATGGCTTCCACCACCTTCTTAATTGACCCCAACGACTGTTCGAATTCCAAACCCCATGCTACTATGAGGGAGTATGCATCCATGTTCGTCTAGTACCAATGCTCCACCACACCATAGTTCTCACACAACAACCGCTGAACGCACTTGGTCAATAGTTCATCTTGGTGCAAGAACATACCATTTAATCTTCGCTCTGAAAATGGCCCAAGGAAAGGGCAAAGCTGCTTTTTCGTTTTTAGGGTAAAATTTGCTTCCATTATTGGATTACTTCACCAACTCGTCATAGGGTAAAATCACATACAAATGCATCGACAAAAGGAAAAAAAACCCATCATAAATGGTGCAAAATGTGCATTTAGATCCATTAATGCCATTTGCTCAAAGCACAATCTTATTCTCTTAGAAGTAAAGTTCGCATGCTTCCCCAGGAATTAGTAGAAGCTTGCATTAAAAGCCTGTACTCTTCTGGAGTTGAAAACATGCTAACAGACAGTTATCCGTTGCTCCCATTACTGCCCCTACCTTGGTAAGTCCTTGTTCGCACAAACACTTGATTACACTTCTCGTATCTCTTATTACATGTTTGAGTAGTCACAACCAATCATTTTAAAACACCTAAGCACCCCATTGCACTTCTTCATTTGCACTACCCCACCACTTGGTCACATACTGGTCCAATCCACATGCCACATTGGAAAAAAAATCCGCCACCCCATTTCCTGCTCTTTGATATGTGAAATTCAAAAATCATGGAAAGTGCGCAGCTTTGAGCATATGATAGAAATGAATTTGTTAATACGCTAACATGGGGGCCATCCTTTCACAATTGCATCTACAATTACTTGCGAGTCCCTTTCCAAATGTACTTTCGAGACCTTCAAGTTATTAGCCATTTCTACCGCAAGCAAAGTTTCTTGCACTTCTAGTTCGTTATTCGTCCCATTTTGCAACCCCTGAGCACCCTTAGGAGGATTTTACCTTTCTCATTACACGCCACACATCCTGCACCTGAAAAGCTCGGGTTGCCCCTCAAAGCTCCATCAAAATTGATTTTAATCCACCCCTATTCCAGTTTTGTCCAAACATCCACCGACTCCCTAACAACACTAAGAATAACCTTAGACAACCCATAAATGGGTCTATTTTACCTATTTACTTAAATTATACACTCTCATAAAAAAATATTACACCTACTCTAGGTATCTAATCATTTTGGTGTTTATGTTTTTAAGGTTTTCACGATAAACGATAACCAATTTTTTATTTATATCTACCTATGTTTTTAAAGAATAATTGTAATCATTGGTTTCACTAATAATACCTTGACTTAATCATTGGTCCACGTAGAATGCTAACACTTGTAGGTACACTCTCTTAAAAAAATATTACACCTACTCTAGGTATCTAATCATTTTGGTGTTTATGTTTTTAAGGTTTTCACGATAAACGATAACCAATTTTTTATTTATATCTACCTATGTTTTTAAAGAATAATTGTAATCATTGGTTTCACTAATAATACCTTGAATTAATCAATGGTCCACGTAGAATGCTAACACTTGTAGGTTCCCAAAATCAAGATGTACAAGCATTCTTAGACTCTATTATATCATGTTAGGAGGTAATAGTTTTGGCTCTCACTAACGAGTCATATCATTGTGGTTGGACAATCATGTTTGATAATCATAGCTTATCAAACAACATACTTAAAATTGGAATTGGTGCATGGTCATATTGGTGTAATGTCACTGCCAAAGACAATACAAAACAATTAATCAAATCAATCTTAATTTTTTGACCATACTATTATAAAAAATATGTTTGGTTTTCTCAATTGTGCTAGATATATTGAAGATCTCTCAACAATCAACAACAAATGTATTATATGTCATCAATTTCTTAAGCTAATTGTTTTCATACATTGTAAAAAAACTTGTAATGTAAATTTTTTTTGCACAACTTGCCAGTTCAAACTAAGTTCCATCCATTCATATTTAGTTATCTTCACATTTAAAATTCAATTTACATTTCTTATGACCTCTTTGCCGTCTAAATAAATTACCCAAACCATAACCATTGCACCTCATTAGAGTGCAAGTGCTAGTTTTAGATTTTCTAAAATCTTATGATCTACACTATGAATGAATAGAACATAATTTTCCAACAATAATTTAGATAACTTTGGTTCTGAATGGTAGGTGTGGGTGGTTGCAAGTGACAATTCCAATAGAAAAGACATGCAAAAATATTATCCTTTAATATTGGATGCGTATAATTTGGCTCCAAAATCATGTTATCGATATCTTTTGTGTTATGCGGACACAAAAACTGCAGAATAGATACAGAATGACTGCAGGACTTGAAAGAGGCACCGAATGACTGCAGGACTCGAGAGAAGCACTGCGACCGCTGTCCTCCACTATAATATAATACGAAATTTATTAGTGTCCAACAAAACGTTTTTGAAACCAGAATAGCTAAACATTTAACAACTTATAGAGACATGAAAAGGCAACATTCGATCCGTACCAAAGCGAAATGGATACATAGAGGATGAAGATGATCAAAGCACTGTAAGATACGTTAGAACGAATATTATCATGAAAAGAATAAGTAGAGAGTTGGCAGCACGTTTCCAACGTAGGATTTGTAATATTTCCACAATAAATTTGGTACATTGTGCATAATTCAAATGCATTGAGATTTAGTATATTTCCTTTGTTCGAGACTGAATAATTTTGACTAATGAGTAAGGAGTTTGTCTACATGTCTACACAGTGCCATCGAAATTCCGAGATTTTTCAGTAATGGGGTTAATGTTATGTATAATTTCTTTTTGACAAGAACCCACTTATAGTAGTTGCTCCTTATAATCTTTCTTAAAATAATGAATGCTCAAGGTTAGTTTTGTCTCCTGCAATGGAGCCATTATTTAGAAAAGAAAACCATATTTGTTGACTTGTGTAATGCAATTTGGTGGGTAGAAGATTGTTTTGTGATACCTTTTAATAAAGCTGATCATCTTTTTCCAATACGGCCGAATAACATGGGGAATTTCAAAAGGTGATCGGATTCGGTGTCCACAGGAAATGATTAAAAGGCATTGAATAATTCGAAGTCTACAACACCCACCCAGGATCAAATAGTAGTGATTCCAACATCAAATCACCCAAAAAACCAGCACATAAGATTACAAAACAGTCATCGGATTCTGACAAAGTGATGATACACAGTTTGAATTTAATGGAACAAAATCCCTGGCTTGGATTCTGCCTGTACTCTACAAACTAATTGTATTGGATTGGGTTCTAAATGCATGTGATGGGTTGTGTTAGGATTTAGGGTTTATCCATGTGCTCGGGTTCAGCTCAGGGTTTACAGTACCAAGAGTCAAATCACTATTCATTCAAAGCACTACGGTCATATCTGTGTTGTCACATCTACATTTGTAACCTCACATTTAAACCAATACAAAATAATTATAGCAAAAAAATGTACCATCTTGCTAGCTGGTTGGGTTGCCTATATAAACACTTGTTTCTCTTAATCATCGTCAAAGTTCAAGAAGATCGCTTGTGTCTTGTTTGGTAATGGAAGACAGCGACCAAACAAGGAATGATGGAAAGGTCTTGCATTTGTCCAGGATGAGATATGTGCATGGTGCTTTATTAGAGTTCATGTCGCTTGCTATGGAATGGCCTGAGTTATATTGGGGTCAATGGCTTGGTGAAGTGTCTTTTGGGTAGGGTTTTCTCTTTTGGTTAACTGTCTTTTGGACCGGGTTTGCTTCTGTGGGGTCTGTTATCTAGTTCTTGGTTAAGTATGTTTTGGATTGGGTTTTCTACTTTGGGGTCTGTATTGGTAAATGATTTTACCGCGTCTTGTTCTGCATTGAGATAACTTTCCTTTTTGGGTAAGAATTTTTGGGTGTATATGGGTTGCTTTTTAATGTTTCATGTACAAGGCATTTTGGTAATATAAGTTATATAGCAGGGATGCATGAAGTGTGGGTCAGTGTTGGTTTCTACTTATGTTCATGACTTAGTATTTTGCATGGTTTTGCAAAGGAGGTGTAGGAGGAGCTCCCTTCAGTCCAACCAAGGGTTGTGTGGGGTTGATGCAACTGCTGATTCATGGATTCTATTGTCTTGTCACGTTTAGAGGAGAGTTTCGTTGGCGATGTTTTCGTGGCTAGATGATGGTGTGCATGACACAGGAGTTGTATAGCCGCTATGCTGCTCTTACTTGGATTGAAGGGAGCTCCTCGAAGGCCTCTCTATTTCTATACCTATCATTAATCCTAACATTGCAATAGCTGTGTTACAGCATTGGGTGATTGTGTTTCAAAATGGGTTGAAGTAATATCTAAATCCATTAGGATCCTACCATTGAAACAGTTGTTATGGCATTGGCTGATTGTGTTTCAACATGGGTGGGAAGTTTATGTATACATATAAGCACGGTAGCCTGCATGTGTTTTATAGCACAAGTATATCATTCTACTGTGAGAATGAAGCATTGCGTCTTTTATAACACTTGTAGTTGGGTATCTTTCAAAGATTATAAATCTTTAATATTTCTTTAAACATGATAGCTGCAGTAATTGTTACATCTCATTAGATATTGGTACTTGTGGTAATTGTCATCTTTCTTTAGATGCTGAGCTGACATAGTTGTTTCGCTGTCTATCATTTTGCGAATGGCTTAAATCACACATTAGACTTGCATTTTTACATTTTGAAGTTTAGAAGTGTTAAACACTCTGAGTTACTGGCATTCTTATCATTTTGGTTGTTTCCTTAGAACAGGTTTTCATCATGACTCCTTCATAAGATTTGTTCTATCTACATGCTTTATAACTTGATTTCTTTCTCTATTATAGTTGATGGATGCCTGTAATTCTGAGGCTTTTCAAAGCAGTTTTGGTCATGGTCTGGTAAGGTTCATCCCATAGATGTACACTTCGGTATATTTCTATTCGTGGGGTACGACCTAAATGCTGGGCTCTTTCTTTTATGTAGCCTAGTCCAGCGTAATGGTCGAGCACTTCCAGTATAGTAGTTTGACAAATAAGATCCTTCAAATCTATAAGCGTAGTCCTTAGTCGTGCCATTTTGAATTTTTTTTAATGCTTCTGTTTCCTTCGTTTCTGCAGGTCTTTTGCATGGGAATGTAACCCACGTAACTGCCTGCTACTCAATAGAGTTTTGCATGGGAATGCAATCGACGTAACTGCCAGCTACTCAACAACGTAGCGCATGACAATGTATTAGGTGTTATTGTTACTGTTTCTATTGTTTCATAGGAGATTTTGCTGAACATGGCATTTTAGTTGATCTGATTGAAGAGGTACGTTCTGAGATGACTAAATGGTAGAATGCCCAGAAATCACTGAACATTATTTCTTCCTGTGACCGATCTTTAAAAGACTTTTTTGCTGAAACCATAAGTATCGATTTCTTCAGGTCTGTTGCACCCTCGGGGAGATTGCTTGTTGGGATAAAAGGTCTGATAAGGCTTGTGCTTTCAAATATGCTAAACCTAGTCACACCGCTTGGAGGTGTAGGTTACTCAATGGCTGATCAATGTAGTGTAGGTTACTAAATGGCTGATCGATGTAAAAGTGGCTTAACTTTTTAATATAGACACAATAAAAAAATGTCTCTACTTTCGATCAGAACTATGTATATGTTACCTTAGTTCAAATAAGGTATCTCTACAGTTATTTACTAATAGTCTTGTTCTCTAAAATAATCTTAATTCATTAAGGAAGATACTAAGAACGGAAGCTCCTCAGATGGAGGAGCTTGTAATAGGCTGCATTCTGTACTAAACAAATAGAACATATACGACATTATTAAGGTTGCTCATGAACTTATCGAGGTCTGTTATGTTGGTGGAGGTTTTGAATAGAACACTAATCTACTGTGCTATTATTTCTGTCGTTGCATGGATTTTATTTTGCTTAGATATAAAATTTTGGAATTCTTAGATTAGTTTTTAAGTTTCGTTCAATTATATAATAGAGAAATATAACATCATTCAATTATGTAATACATAAATATAACAAAGTGTAGGGATTAGAGATGCTTTTGTATATTGTTGAAAAATTTGTAATGGGATTGTGGGTACTTTCGACATTGTCAAATAATTTGCAAATAAGCTTTTATGTGGTGGTCATAACCATATAGCTTTCATGTGGTGGTCAACTATAATAATTACAAATGCCATGATCTTATAAATTTCTCTAAATATTGTTCAATGATTTATAATCATTTGGTTGAAAGCTCCTATTCACAATGTGATGATTGTGACAAATTGGAATTCGTTGCTGAATCCTTTGCAATGAAGTTTAAGTAAAGTTTCCATAAAACATAAGTAGGATGTAAGGAGGATTTTATGTATCATTCATAAGGGAAAAGATCTGGTGTTTAGCATGTTCCAATTCTTGTGATAGAAGTTGTTGATTCAATACCTCCATACTTGTTGATTTAATGTCCAACCTTTGTATAACATTGCACCAATAGTTGTATGATAGTACCAATAATTGAATGAAATATACCATTTGTTGTGAAAAGTAACCAATCATGTGATGTCACATCAACTCCACAAGTATTGGGGCCCTTTTGCACACCTATTGGTCTCACTTTTTTGCACACCTATTGGTCTCACTTTTTTTTTGGTTGTTTTGGACACTTTGTCAAAAAGCATGTTGATGTGGCATCATATTTGATGATGTGACTTTGAAACCTTAGTTAAAAGCAGGTGACTTGCCAAGTAAACTGTTGTAAAAAAAATTGGAGTGATTTGAAATTTCCACGTAAGATTTTGAGAAGTGCGAAGTTAGGGTGCACAGCTATTGGGTCCTTTCCCCTAATTATTATGTTTAATTAAAAGTTGCTTTAAACTAGCTTTTTTAGTTGATTAAATGATATTCAATATTTTGTTTGGAAGTTCTTAATAAAATTTGTTGGAATCTTCATCTAGAATGAGTTTTAGATATAATCTTTTTAGTAAACTTCAAGTCTCAATTACACTTTGTACATTGAATGTAAAGACTTTGTTGTTAGAATCTTAGTCTAGAATGACTATTAAATATGGTATTTTTTAGTAAATTTAATATTTTGACTTTGTAAATTGAATGTAATGTGCACTTTTTGATAGATTGAACAACTATTAATTAGTAGAACTATTTTTTAATAATCTTGTCAAAGTTGTATGGTGTTTTTTGATGTCAAGAATTTTTAATTTTTTTTGTACCCACAAGAATTTGATTTTTAGTGGTATTATTTAATTTTTTAATTTTATTCAATTTGTATATATGTAGGTTGTAGTGTCATTTAGAACGAGTCAATCTTTAGAAAATTTAATAGATCAAAAATTGAAAGAGAGATTATTGGAAATTTGCATGCCTATGTGAATTTCCATTTAATTCAAACCTTTTTTTGATATTTTTTTGTATCCCACGTGACTCATTTTGTATGGGATTACCTTTTTCCTTGTCCTTGTGTATTGATAGATATTTTTAACCAGGGTTCCAATGTAGTTTTAGGTCTTACTATGTGGCTATATTTTATATTGTTGTTATAGCAATAACAACATATGACCCATTTTGTATATGATTTTTTTTTTTGTCCATGTGGATTCCCATCTAGTTTTAGGTCTACTATTAGGCTATGTTTTATATGGTCATATAGCAATAACATGTGACCCATTTTGTATATGCTATTTTTTTCTTAATCTTTGTATATTATAATTTATTTTTGTCCATGGGGATTTTCATCTAGTTTTAGGCCTATTTTGAGGTCATAATTATATATGTTTATATAGAAACATGCGACTCATTTGTATATGGTACTTTTTTCTTGATCTTTGTGTATCTTTATGTATTCTTAGTCATCATGTATTATTACACATTTGACCTCATCCTTTTTTGTATTGATCAAAGCAAAGAGATTACAGTAAAAATAAATAGCAATCCAAGAAAAGATTATAGGAAAGAAAGATTATGACTAGTGTCAAACAATCGAAACCATTAGCTCACAAGATTGCAAAAATACATGGATGTACCCAGATGATCCAATCAGCTAACTACAACAACACATAACATGAGCATTTTTTTTTTTTAAATAATGCTTGGTAAACTTTTTCACGTGATTGACGACGTTGGCATGGCACGCCCTCCAGCTCCACATGAAACACTTTTGACCCGGAGCTATTAACCAGTGAGGCCACAACTGGGGGACCTCATCCCCACACTTCACTTGTTCAAACCCGCGAGAACAACGACCCAACGAAGACACAAGGCTTGCGAGCACAATGGCCCAACAGGGATTTGAACCTTGGTGGTTGCTTCACCAACGAAGTGTTTTAACCACGACACTACATGTCCGAAGACAACACATAACATGAGCATTATTCAACATATACAAGCTGAATTATATGTAGAAGCATAACCAAAGAGTGATTAAAATGATAGTAAATTGATGGAACACCATCAAACTTGAAACTTGAGGAGTCTATGTACCTTTTTGGCACATTTAACCTCTCCTTGGAATTGCAAAAATGATATTTGATTTCATCTAGCTACCTACTATACTTGTTGCCATTCCTTCACTCAATCTTCAGCTGGCAACATAAGAAAATGAGTTGGAACATAATTTTTGAGTAAAACATGATTAGAAAATATTGCTTGGCATCTACTTTTCCATATATGTAATAAAATACATTGTCTCATAGAGTTTGCAATCACATTCTTACAAAGACCAATACCAAAAATAGCTCCCTTCCATCTTAAAGCATGATACAAGATAGTTGGAAAGTTATTAAATATGAAATTCCATTTCTTTTTGGCTCTAGAACAGTCCCAAAAATTGTGTTTTATGTTTTCACTATGTTGACAAAATGGGCATTTAGTAGACTGCAAAGCTAGAAAACTTAATTTATCTCCTACAGGAAGCTTTTGATGTAAAACTTTCCATGATAGAATTTGGACATTCGCTTCAGCCTTGGACAACCAAATTTGAGCATTCAAACTCCTCCATTTCCTCTCTTTGAATCTACAATTCCATTTGTTGTTAAGTCTTGGATTTAACCTCATTTTTGGCAAAATTTGCAGGTAAATGTTTTTAAGAGGAAAACATGAAAACAAAAATCTCTAGCCATAACCAATCCTTGAAGACAATGCCCTACAAAGGAGTACGTATCTTCATCAGGAGCTCCATAGGAACAAGGGACTTAACAAAAATTAAAAAACCCTTGGAATTGTTACTTAGATTAAAAGAAACCTTAGCATAATCCTAACTAATCCAATCCAGAGAATTGAAGTCCCAAAGATCATTAATGTTTTAAAACCCTTTCTTAAATATATAGTTAGTATGTTTAGGAAACATAACAGCTAAAGGTTGACCTTGATATTGCACAAGACAGTTCCACCAAATAGATGAATGAGAAAAGTTGAAACCATGTTGAAGTGAACTCTTTCTCCAATTCAAACAATTGCATACAAGTTGCCATGCTTTCCAAATAGATTACAAAGAAAAAGAGGCTTTAATATGAAAGAAAGGAGCAAGTAGAATCTTATCCAACCATATCACTGATTTCCATTTATTATTCATATCGGTAAGGGAAATCTGATGTCGTACCAAGATCTTCCATTGCTCATTTCCTAAAACAACTCTAATTATCCATTTAGCAGATAAACATAACCCTTGAGTCCTAGGATCCAAAAGGCCTAGCCCCCCTCTATATTTCAGTTGAATACAATGGAGTCAAGAAGCAATTCTGAAACCCATTTTACCATCCCAACTTGTCCACAAAAAATGACGAACAAGTTTATTAAGGTTTGTTGCAAGTGTGATGTTGATGGTTGTCATTAATGGTTGTCATTGATGTCAACATATTGTTTTGGTATTGGTTCTTAAGTTGGTGATTTGGAAGATGTGTTCTTGGAATGTTTGGTGCTCCAGAAGATGTGTTATTGTTGATATGCAATGCTAATTGTTTGTGATGATGGTGATCTAGATTTCTCTATTTACCGGATATGGTATTGATTGTATTCATGAGTATCTTGGTTCCATTCTTATGGTCCGTTTTGATCCGAAATTGGAGAATAAACAATGACATTTGTGTAGCATATAAGTCGTGATTTGGGTCTGATACTTGTGATGGATGCAACATGTTGATTTGATCGATGTAGTGCGTTGTGGTATGGTCTAGTTCTCATTATTTCCCACCATCAGAATGTTTAGTGCTGACCTATTTCAAATCTCTATTTGGCCAACATAGAAGATTATGTGATTTGGAGACAACTTATATATATGAAGATGATCTGATTGTGTGGAGATATGAAAAATGTGCAAGATTGAAAAGGATAAATCCGTCTAATGATAAAATGTGAAGTGTGTTGTTGCTGAGCGACACCAGAAGCAGTTTCGACATTGTAGTTTATGTTTCAGTGGTGGATTCTCTTTGCTTTCTTCCTTTTGCAGTGAACCTTTTTGGGAGGTGAGCCCTCCATCAGTGAGCCACCTTTTGTAAAAATCACCTTAACCAGTGTTATACATTGAGAACTAACATTCTTTGTGGTTTTTCCCTTCTTAGGCTTTCCACGTCATATTTGGTGTTTATTGTGTGATTTGTTTTGTGTATGTGCTTTCATGTTATATCTGTTTTAATTAATTTTGTTGGTTATTCTGGATCTATGAAAGTTGTGAAGAAAAAGTTTAGTTATCAACTGATTCACCCCCCTTCTTAGTTGCCCATATATTTAACAATTGGTATCAGAGCTTTGGTTCCTTGGAAAAGAGCTTAATTGCTTGAGGTAGATCCTGATCCGATGGCACACAAGTTAACCATTCCTATCTTTGAAGGATCCGACTATGACTTTTGAAAAGTGAAGATGAGAGGTTATCTGATCTCCTTGGGCTACAACACTTGGAAAGCAGTGGAAGCTAAGTATGTTCAACCAGCAAATGGTCTTACCACTCCAGATGAAATTCAAGCCTATGAAGAAATTGAAAAGGTGAGGCATGCTATCTTTAGTTCTCTATCAAAAACCAAATTAACAAAGGTTATTTCATTGAATACTGCTCATGAGGTTTGGGAAAAATTGAGAGATATCTATGAAGGGAATGGTAGAATTAAATTTTCAAAAAAGCTGTCAGCTAAGTGCAGATATGAGAACTTGAAAATGGAAGAAGGGGAAGATATAACAAGCTATTTTTAGAAGGTTGACAATGTAGTAAATGAAATCAGAGAACTTGGTGACACCTTGACAAATGAAGACATAATTGAGAAGATTCTAATGTCTCTACTAAAAAGCTACAATGATAAGATCTTTGCTATTGAAGAAACCTATGATTCGAAGAAGTTTACTAGGGAACAACTATATGGCACCTTGTCTACATTTGAGATAAGGAAGTTTGAAAAAGACAAAGCTAAATCTAAGACTTCCTTTAAAGCCTTTGAGGAAGATCTAGAAGATGAAAGCTTGGATGAAATGAAAGCGAATTTTGTAAGAAGATTGAAGAAAAGGCACTAAAAAATATAAAGGTATGTTACCTCTTAAATGTTTTAGATGTGGAAAGATTGGTCATATAGCTACTAAATGTTTGGAAAAAGGATCAAGACAAAAATTTAGGGAAAGTAAAGGGGAGTTTAATAAGAAATCTTATTATGTTAAAGATGATGCTGGTATTTTAGATGATGAATCAGACTATGAAGATGGTGTTTGTTTGTTTTTGGTAGAAAATGATGTACCTAATGTTGGATATTGCTAAGAAGTTTGTTGGAATAATGTGTTGTCATTGATGCGAACATATTCTTCTGTGTGTTCCAGTGTTGTAGTCAGATTGGATGAGTTGGTTTGGTCAGTGTGTTGTAGATGAGTTGTTGCGGTTTAATGGGTTTAGAGATACTTATCTCTAGTTTATTGAGCAAAAGTTTTAGAGGTTCGCATTGTGTTTTGATCTAGTATTGATGTTGGTTATTCAGTTGTTCGTGTTATTCGATATTTTGGATTGTGCTCCACATTGTTCCAGAATTGCAATATCTCAGTTTTTGGATTTGGCAGAGTGTTTGGGACGTTCATATGTGTCATCAATTCAAATGGCTCATGATTTGGAAGTCCGCAAGTGAATCTTTCAATTTGATAGTTAGTTTGGTAGTGTTCTTGAGGTTCGGTATAATGATGATGGAGATTCTATTAAGTGGTGATGTTGCGGTTGTTTTTGTGGTGATTCACATTTCTTGTGGATGTTTCTAGATCGTGTTCTATCTATGTTGATGATCTGCATTGATCATTGTGTGCGTTATTGATCATTTTCTTGATCAGGTGGTGTTCGTCGTGTTATGCGACATTCATGATGATTGTAGCATGTTGCAGATGTTCGAGGCATAGTTCTTGGAAGTGTTTCTTGCGTGCGGTGTTGGTTTAGGTCCAGACTATGTCTAAGCCGACATTGTTTTGGTCTGCATGTATTGTTGTAGCGTGTAAGGTTATTGTTTTGTAGTTTTTGTTGAGGGTTTAGCTGACCTTAAAATATAGGTTGATGATTTGTATAAATATATGTAATATTCATGTGAGAGTTGTATCTGTGTGTGCGAACATTGATTTGATCTTTCAATTGCAGAGGAGAAATGCGAAGAATTGTGAAAGAGCAGAGTTTGAGTGTATGTTCTTAACTGGAACTATAACTAGGCATGAGAAGATGCTATTTTATCAGTTCATGATCCTCCAGATGTAATCCTAATGTTTTTGTAAGGAAGTGAGCCTTCCCTAAGGTTGTAGCCCTTCTTATTTTGTGATTTGAGCAGGGAGCTCTAGGCAGTGTGCCTAAATGCATGTGGATTCCCCATTGTAATATTTTCATTTACTCCTAACAGGGTATTATCTCATTGTGGGTAGGTTCCCATCATGGTTTTCCCCTTAACTAGGTTTTCCACGTCAAAAATCTTGGTGTCATGTGTGTTATTTATGTGGTGTTGATTTATGCTTTCACTGTTTATTATCATATCTGAATTTAAGTTTGAGTTGTGTAGAGTTTGAGAGCAAACTGATTCACCCCCCCTCTCAGTTTGATGCATTGTTACCAACACCTAAGATTGATGTTTCTAAGACTGTTGCTACTGCTTTACATGCTAGTAGAGATAGAAATAAATTGTTGATTGACAGTGGTTGCTCAAATAGTATGACTGGTGATTAAAGTAAGTTCATAAAAATTGAAAAGTGTGATGGAGGTTCTTGATGAAATAACTTTGATACCAAGCATACAATTGAGAGGGGGAGGGTGAATCAATTGTCTCAAAATTTTACATAATTTAAACTTATTCTTAGATCTGATAAATAAGCATGAAGGCATAAATCAACAACACATCATAAACACATATAACACCAAGATTTTGACATGGAAAACTCAGTCAAGGGGAAAACCACGGTGGGAACACACCCACAATAGGATGATACTTTTTTAGAAGTATAATGGGGAACACACATGCATTCAGGCACACTTCCTAGAGCTCACTACTAAAAAACAACAAGGGCTACAACCCAGAGAAGACTCACTATCTTACAAATAGATTTAGATCACATTCAGAAGATCATTAAATGAAAAATAGAATCTTCTTAATGCCTGGTTATAGTTCCAGTTAAGCACATAACAAATTTCTTCTTCTCTGCCTCCAAAAAATGTTTACATTCAATGCACATACATTTTGATTCTCATCCATACTCATACACAATTACAAAGATATTACATTTATTTATACATGACATCAACCTTGTGAAGATCATCAAGGTTGGCTCAACACTCACTACTTAATTACAAAAATATAACCACACGCGCTACAATATCACATGCAGACCAAGAAATGTCGGCTAAGACAAAGCACAAACCCAAATATACCACCTCGAACACGCCACACCTCCAAGAATTATGCATCGAACATCTGCAACACACTACAAGCATCTAGTCAGCCAAAAACATGAAGAACAATAACACATCAGAGAAAAATCATCAATTACGTGCACAACGATCAATGCGTACCACCAAGACAAAAGGCACATGATCTAGAAATATCCATAATCATGATGAATTACCACAGAAACATCCACACCAACTCGAATTACTATAATCATCATTATCTCTATGCCAGACCTCAAGACCATAAATTGCAATGACTGTCAACCTGGAAAAATAACTTGTAGAGCTCCAAACCACAAACCAACTGAATTGAAGATACACATCAATGTCCCAAAAATATCTCCAAACCCATAGATCAAGATATTACAATGTGGGGAAACGCAGATCGAAATACTGACCATTGTCATCACTGAACAATAGAAAAACCATCCATAACACAAATACTCATAACTCACTCAAATATTCATGCGGACCTCTGGAAATTGTACAGAATCAAGTACAAACATCTTTCTAAAAACCCTTTAATCTGCAAACTCAGATCATCATCATGCGGAACAAACCAACTCACCGAACTTCACTACATCATTGGCACAAATAGAGAAATATGTTGACATCAATGACAACACATCTCTCAGATATCTCTCAAGCACATATTTGCAACATACTTCCAACAATATCCCCCTTTGGCATTGATGGCAACATATGATCTCAAAAAAAATCAATGACAAAGAAATCAACAACTCTCTCATATTATGCTCTCACCTTTATTATGACTCACTCCCAACACATTTTTTCACACAAATCTCCCCCCCTTTGATATCAATGGAAAAGGCACATATTTGCAAACAAAACACAAAACTGACTTACTGACTACTCCCCTTGAGTAGCAGCCTCCACTCATCAATTCAGATAATAAGATATGACTGTGAAATGCACCAGACTGATGCATACCAATGCATTTTAGTTTTGATCAGGAGGGGAAATCACCCCTAAATTACCTCTAAGATACTCAAAAGTATCTTTAGGCAAAGGATTCGTAAAGATGTTTGCAATATGTTCCTTTGTAGGCACATACTCCAATCCAACTTCCTTCTTATTTACCTTATCTCTCAAAAAGTGAAACTTGATGGATATATACTTAGTCTTTGAATGCAACAACAGATTCTTAGAAATGTTGATTGCACTTGAATTGTCACAATAGATAGCAATAGGTTCATCATACACAACTTTGATATCTTTTAACACCTGCTTCATCCATACCACCTAGGTACAATTGTTAGAAACAACAATATATCCTACCTCTACAGTAGATAAAGATATATAATTTTGATTTTTGCTCAACCAAGAAACCAACCTTTTTCCCAAGAAGAATTCACCACTACTAGTACTCTTCTAGTCATCCACATATCCTGCCCAATCAACATCAGTAAAAGCACTCAAAGTAAAATCATCATCTTTAGGATACCATAAACCAAAATCAACAGTGATGAAATAGGTCTGATTCTGGGTAGACAATTGAGAGGGGGGGGGGGGTGTGTGAATTAGTTGTCTCACAAACTCACACAAAATAAACTCAATCTCAGATCTGATTATTAAGCATGAAATCATGAATCAACGACACAACATGAACATACATAACACCAAGATTTTTGATGTGGAAAACCCGGTCAAGGGAAAAAACACAGTGGAAACCTACCCACAATATGATGATACTCTGTTAGAAGTATATGAAATATTACAATGGAAAATGCACATGCATTTAGGCACACTGCCTAGAGCTCACTTCTCAAAAACAAGAAAGGGCTACAACCCAGGGAAGACTCACTGTCTTAAAAACAGATTCAGATCACATTTGAAAGATCATAAACTGATAGAATAACATCTCCCAATGCCTGCTTACAGATCCGATTAAGCATAAAACAGCTTATTCTCACTCTTCTTCTCTGCCTTCGAAAGATAAATACATTATTTGCACAAACACTCATCCATGACATACTCAATTACAAGGATATTACATTTATTTATACATAACATCAACCTTGGCAAGATCAACAAGGTCAGCTCAACACACATCACCTAATTACAAAAATATAACCACACACAGTAAAAAATCAAATGCAGACCAAGAAATGTCAGCTAAGACATAGCATGAACCCATATCACACACCTCAAATGTGAAACACCTCCAAGAATTAAGCCACGAACATCTGCAACACGCTACTAGCATCTGGTCGACCAAAACAATGAAGATCAATATTAACACACCAGAGAAAAACATCAATTATGAGCTCAACGATCAATGCGGGCCACTGACACAAAAGGCACACAATCCACAAACATCCACAAGCATCATAAATTACCACCACAACATCCACAACAACTCAAATTACTAGAATCACATCATCATCATACCGAACTTCAAGAACACTAACTGCAACGACTGTCAATTTGGAAAAATCACTTGTGGAGCTCTAAACCATGAACCAATTGAATTGAAGACACACAACAATGTCCCAAACATTCCTCCAAATTTGCAGATCAAGATATTGCAATGTGGATCAATGCAGATCAAAATACTGAATACTCTGGCAATATTGAACAATAGAAAAACCAACCACAACACAGATATCCATAACTCACTCAAATCTTTATGTGAACCTCTGAAAATTGCACTGAATCATACAAACACAATGCTCTACAAACTCTTTAATCCACAAACACTGATCATCATCATGCTGAACAAACCAACTAACTAAACTCCACTGCAACACTGCCATAGATAGATAAATATGTTGAGATCAATGACAACACATCTCTTAGATATCTCTCAAGCACATATTTGTAGCATATTTCCAACAATCTCCCCCTTTGGCATTGATGGCAACATATGATGTGAAAATCAATTAATGAAAAATAAATCAACAACTCTCTCATATTACTTTCTCCCCCTTATGGATAATTCTCTCCCCCTAAGATTATTACATAGTTTTTTCACATAACTCTCTCCCCCTTTGACATCAATGGAAAAGACACATATTTGCACCAAAAAACACAAAACTAACTCACAAATCTGACTCATTGACTACTCCCCTTGAGTATCAGCCTCCACTTATTAGTCCGGATCATAAGATATAACTGTGAAATGCACCAGACTGATGCATACCAATGTATCTTAGTTCTGATTAGGAGGGGTGATGCAGGAGCATCCCCGGTTCATAGCAATCTTGCATCAACCAAAAACATTTTCCTTTCTGTTTTGCTTTCTGTTTGTAGTTTCAACTTTTCTTTCTGCGTGTCCCGGTTTTGGCTCACTGGATCCTGTGGAGTTGGATTCTACTTGAAGAGTTGACCATCTTTCTTATTTCCAGACCGCATCGCATTTGGATCATTTTCCGACAAGATATCGCTATCGGTTTCCTTAATAGTTTCCTCTTACCGGTTGACAGTTCTTGTTACCGGTTGCCTGGACCTATTTTGGTGATCTACCAGAACCCCTTCTGAAGCTTGCGGAGCCTTGGGCATCGACTCCGATGTTCCTTGGAGTGTGGCCAACCTTTTCTCGCGATCTACACTTCATCCTTTGGTTTTTTTGGAGGGATCTCTTGGCGGAGGCCGACCTTGTTGATTTTACACGTTAGGTCTTGTTCTTCAGGTTTTCATCCCTTTTTGGGCTGATCTGATCCTTTGGATTGTATATATAATTGTAATTGCGCATTAGAATGTAATCAATCAAAGAATCAAGTAGCGATACTTTGCATAGAAGATAGATCTTAAGATTCAAGGTCTCGATTGTGACCTATTCTGTATGTTCTAGAAGGCCTGTGAGCTGGTTATGCTGTAATCTAGTTGTTACCGGTTGGTTGTAATCAATTTTCATGAAATAAATCAATCTGTTCTGTATTGCCTCCATTATATATTTTTGTTTCCATTGTGTTTACTCTTGCTAACCGATCTAGATTGATCTCTTTGGGGTCCCTCCTCACCAGTGACTGCTTCAAGTAGTATTAGAGCAAAGTTTTGTTCTAGAGGTTGCCTGTCCTGAAATTTTTGTTGTAGAGTGGCAAACTGTGGATCCAACCTATTGGTGCAGAGGACTGGCGTGAAAGATGGCACGAAGAGGAGCTAGGAATGGTGTAGTGCATGGGAATGCAGACCCTTTTGTGATGGAAACATTGTGAGGTATAGCAACCTAGTTATTAGCCGTGGAGACAACCCAGAGAAGAGGCCGACACATTGAAGATGTAAGTGAAGATGAAGGAGAAGAAGTCCCGACATAACAAGAAAGCCTGCCGGTGGTTGATCCAGATGAGGAAAGGTTTTTGAGGGTTTTGAGTAGGGCAAATACTAAACCTCATTTTACCCCACCAGAATATGATGGGAAGTTGGATTCAGATGAATTGATGGATTGGATCTCAGAGATGGAGAAATATTTTGATTTTTAAAACACTGCAGAAGAGAGGAAGGTGAAATATGCTTGTACCCGGTTGAAAGGTCATGCATCTCTTTGGTGGGAGCATTTGCAAGTTGATAGACATAGAAGAGGTAAAGAGAAGATTAAGACATGGGATCAAATGATTGCTAAGTTGAAGTCAAAGTTTATGCTAGCTGATTGTCAAGTGAATTTGTTTCGGAAGTTGAAGAATTTGAGACAGAAGGAATCTAGTGTGAAGGAATACACCAAAGCATTTTACAAATTGAATATTAGATTTGGATATGTTGATGATGAAGTTGAAAAAGTTGTAAGATATTTGAATGGATTACGAATGTCTATACAAGATGAACTCAGTTTGATCAAGTTGGAGAGTGTTGAAGAGGCTTACGAGTATGCCTTAAAGGCACAAGAGAAGTTAAACAAAAGACATGAGCAAAGGCATAGAGGCAGAGGTGGAAGGTTTACCAGAGGAAGATTTCAAGGAGGAAGAGGATATGTTGGAGGTAAAGGGACCTGTACAAATCAGAACAAGGAAAAAGAAGTGAACAAAGAAGGTAATTCATACCAGAAGGATGATAGAAATTTCTACTAGAGGAGAGAACCAGATCGCTACTAGAATGAGAATTTTGGAAGATAAGATAAGAGAACATTTAGAGGAACTTGCTATAAGTGTGGAGGAGAAGGACATCATGGTTTCGAGTGTAAGAAGACAGAGAATACCAGAAGAGAAGCAGTGGTGGAAGAAAACCCCATCGGATCATATAATAAATCAAAAGACGGAGAACTATTGATGATGAGGAGAGCTTTGTGTCATACCGGAGGAGATGAAGAGCCCTTGCAGAGGAAGAATTTGTTCAAGACCAGATGTAAGGCATCCGTTAAGTATTGTAATGTTGTTATTGATAGTGGTAGTTCAAATAATCTTGTTTCAAAAGAGATGGTGAATAAGTTGAATTTGGAGAGATTGAAACACCATAAGCCTTATCAGATAGCATGGATTTAGGATAAACATAAGTTGTTAGTAAGTGAGCAATGTTTGGTGAAATTGAAAATTGGGAATTATCATGATGAAGTCTTGTGTGATATTATGCCTATGGATATTTGTCATCTTTTGTTGGGTAGACCTTGGTAGTTTGATAAACATGCAGTACATGATGGAAGGAATAATACATACACTATTGTGGCCAATGGTTTGAAGCAAACCTTGTTGCCTTTGGAGGAACCCTTGAAGAATAAAGTCTATATGAATGCTATAATCTGTTTGGTAGATGGAAGGAAATTTCTAGATGGATTGAGAGATGAGAATGTGTGTTTTTCCTTAATTCCTAAGAAGGCTGAGAAACTAGAACCAAAAGAGATAAGAGATTTGTTGACAAAATATGAAGACATCATTTCAGATAATGTACCTAATGGATTGCCACCTGTGAGGAGTATTAGTCATTGCATGGACTTGGTTCCCAAAACTAGTTTGCCTAACAAAGCTGCACACCGAATGCCACTGACAGAGAATGAAGAACTAAATAGACAAGTGCAAGAGATGTTGAAGAAAGGTTTGATCAGGGAAAGTTTGAGCCCTTGTGCAGTACCAACAATATTAGCACCTAAGAAGAATGGAGAGTGGAGAATGTTTACTGATTCTAGAGCAATAAACAAGATCACAGTGAAATACCGGTTTCCTTTGCCTAAGATGGATGACATAATGGACTATTTGAGTGGAGCAAAATACTTTACAAAGATAGTTTTGAAGAGTGGATATCATCAGATTAGGATCAGAGAAGGAGATGAGTGGAAGACAACATTCAAGACAAATGAAGGACTATATAAATGGTTGGTGATGCCTTTTGGGCTAACTAACATACCGAGTACTTTCATGAGGCTGATGAATGAGGTATTGAAGAATTTTTTTGGTAAGTTTGTTATTGTATATTTGGATGATATTATGATTTTCACTAAGACAAAAGAGGAACATTTATTGCATTTGAGACAAGTTTTGTAGAGGTTGAGAGAAGAGAAGTTGCTGATAAATATTAAGAAGTGTACTTTCATGAAGGATGAGTTAGTCTATTTGGGATTTGTGATATCTGAGGATGGTTTGAAGATGGACCATGAGAAAGTGAAAGCAATTGTTGAGTGACCTACACTAGAAAGCATTGGAGAGGTAAGATCATTTCATGGATTGACTAGTTTTTACCAGAAGTTCATCATAAATTTTAGTTCAGTTTGTAACCCTACGACTAAGACCATGAGGGGAGATTAGAAGGAATTCAAGTGGACCATCGAAGCAAACAAAATTTTTGAATTGTTGGAGCAGAAAGTGACTGAGCAACCCGTGTTAGCTTTATTGGATTTCAATAAAGTCTTTCAAGTGGATTGTGATGCAAGTGGAACAACAATAGGAGTAGTCTTGAGTCAGGAAAGGAGAGTAGTAGCTTATTTCAGTGAGAAATTGAATGATGCCTTGAGGAGATATTCAATGTATGATCAAGAGTTTTATGCTATAGTTCAAGCCTTGAAGAAGTGGAGACATTACCTATTGCCTAAGGAGTTTGTGTTGTATACAAATAATCAAGCTTTGTGGTATTTGAATAGTCAGAGTAAGTTGAATCAAAGACATATGAGATGGGTAGAATTATTGTAGAGTTACACCTTTGTGTTGAAGCATAGAAGTAGGAAATCTAACAAATTTGTTGATGCATTGAGTAGGAGAAGGAATTTTCTAACAGAGATGAGAGTGACAATATTAGGATTTGAGGAATTGAAGACTTTGTATGACGATGACCCAGATTTTGCAGAACCTTGGAAAGCATGTAGAGAACCAGTTATGGTAGATAGAAGCAAGTGGTTGGATTATTTCATTCAAGATGGGATGCTATTCAAAAAATTTCAGTTGTGCATACCTAAGAGTTCTACGAGGGAGAATCTGATAAAGAAGAAACACAGTGGAGGACTAGCTAGACATTTTGGTATTGACAAAATAGTAGCATTAGTAAGTGAGCAGTACTTTTGGCCCCAAATTCATAAGGATGTTAAGAAATATGTGAAAAGTTGTAGAGTTTTTCAAGTTGCAAAGGGTAGTAGTCAGAATGCAGGATTGTATAAACCTTTGACAGTACTAGTAAGACCTTGGGAGGATATAAGCTTGGATTTTGTACTTGGATTGCCTAAAACACCGAGAGGGAATGATTCTATATTTGTGGTAGTGGATAGATTCTTGAAGATGGCTCATTTCATACCTTGTAAGAAGACATCAGATGCATTGCATGTAGTAGACCTATTTTTTAAGGAAGTGGTGAGATTGAATGGATTACCTAAGAGCATAGTTTCAGATAGAGACACTAAGTTTGTTGGCTATTTTTGGAGAACACTTTGGAAGAAGATGAAGACAAATTTGAAGTTCAGTTCTACTTTTCATCCACAGACTGATGGACAGATAGAAGTAGTTAACTAGAGTTTGGGAAATTTGTTGAGATGTTTAGTTGGAGATAAAACAGGAAGTTGGGATTTGATCCCCACACAAGCAGAGTTTGCCTACAATAATTCAGTAAATAGGAGTACTAGAAGAACACCTTTTGAGATTGTTACTGGAGTGCATCCTAGCGATATATCATAATTGAGAGATATTAGCAGTGAAGACCAGAGAAGTTCAGAAGCAGAAGATTTTGCAGATCACATGGCAACGTTGCATATTTAGGTTAAGCAACATTTGGAAGACATGAATAACAAGTATAAGGAGAAGGAAAATGAGAAGAGGAGACATAAGGAATTTGAATTTGGTGATGAAGTGATGGTATATCTGAGAAAATAAGTATTCCCGGTTGGAACTTATAACAAATTATAGATGAAAAAGTTTGGACCTTGTAGGATTTTGAGGAAGTTCAGTTCTAAAAATGCATATGAAGTGGAGTTACCAGATAGTTTGAGTATTTCACATGTGTTTAACATTGCAGATCTTCATGAGTATCAAGAACCTAAATTTAGTGAGGACAATATTGCAGACTTGGAGAAACAGTTGCCTTGGAAGGAATCAGATCAGATTGAAGAAATTTTGGATAGTAGGATTGGGCGTAGTACCCGGAGCAGTCAATATAAGGAGTATCTTGTGAAGTGGAAGGACATACCAGTTGAAGATTCATCTTGGATTTCTTAAGAAGAGGTAGACCACCTTGTTTTTCCTCCGACCCCAACAAAGTGAGAGACACACTTTTTTTAAATAACCCCGGATGTCTCATGCAGGAGCATCCCCAGTTCATAACAATCTTGCATCAACCAAAAAAAAATTCCTTTCTCTTTACAGTTTCATCTTTTCTTTCTATGTCCTAATTTTGGCTCACTAGATCCTGTGGAGTTGGATTATACTTGAAGACTTGATCATCTTTCTTATTTCTAGACCGCATCACATTTGGATCATTTTCTAACAAGATATCGCTATCAGTTTCCTTGACAGTTTCTTGTTACCGGTTGACAGTTCTTGTTATCGGTTGCCTGGACCTATTTTGGTGATCTACCAGAACCTCTTCCGAAGCTTACAAAGCCTCGAACATTGTTTTTGATGTTCCTTGGCATGTGGCTGACCTTTTCTCGTGATCTACACTTCATCCTTTGGTTTTTGTGAAGGGATCTCTTGGCGGAGGTTGACCTTGTTGATTTTACACGTTAGGTCTTGTTCTTCAGGTTTTGATCCCTTTTTGGGTCGACCAGATCCTTTGGATCATATATATAATTATAATTGTGCATTATAATATAATCAATCGAAGAATCAAGTAGGGAGACTGTGCGTAGAAGATAGATCTTAAGATTCAAGGTCCCGGTTGTGACCTATTATGTATGTTCTAGAAGGCCTATGAACCGATTATGCTGTAATTTGGTTGTTACTGGTTGGTTGTAATCAATTTTTATGAAATAAATCAATATATTCTGCATTGCCTCCATCATATCTTTGTGTTTTCATTGTGTTTACTCTTGCTGACCGGTCCAGATTGATCTCTTTGAGGTCCCTCCTCACCGGTGACTACTTGAAGGGGTAATCACCCCTAGATTCTCTCTGAGATACTCAAAAATATCTTTAGGTAAAGGCTTCATGAAAATGTCTACAATTTGTTCCTTTGTAGGCACATACTCCAATATGACTTCCTTCTCATTTACCTTGTCCCTCAAAAAGTGAAACTTGATTGATATATGCTTAGTCTTGGAATGCAACATCAGATTCTTAGAAATGTTAAGTGCACTTGAATTGTCACAGTTAATAGCAATAGGCTCATCACACAATACTCTGATATCCTTCAACATCTACTTCATCCATATAACCTAAGTACAATTATTAGCAACAACAATATATTCCACCTCTGTAGTAGATAGAGAAATTGAATTTTGATTTTTACTCAACCAAGAAACCAACCTTTTTCCCAAGAAAAATGTACCACCACTAGTACTCTTTCGGTCATCAACATCTCCTGCCCAATCAACATTAGTAAAAACACTCAAACTAAAATCATCATCTTTAGGATACCATAAACCAAAATCAACAGTTCCTTTCAAATATCTTAAAATTCTTTTAACAACTACAACATGAGATTACTTAGGATCATCTTGAAATCTTGCAACAAGACAAACAACATTCATAATACCCAGCCTGGTTTGAGTCAAATAAAGCAATCCACCAATAATAGATCTATATATGGTTTGATTTTCTTTAGGGGAACCATCATCCTTAGTCAACTTACATATGGTTATCATAGGAGTCCCAACTGGCTTTGTATCCTCTATACCGAACTTCTTCAACAATTCCTTCACATACTTGGATTGAGATATAAAGATCCCTTTATCTAACCGAGTAATTTACAATCCTAGAAATAATTTCATCTCTCCAATCATAGACATCTCATATTCATTCTGCATCTCGTTAGCAAACTCTTTGCACAAACTATAATTTCCTTCAAAAATAGTATTATCAACAAAAACTTCAATAATCAGAATGTTTCATGATCAATCTTGAAATACAGATTACTATCAACAGTACCTTTGTTAAATTGAAGCTTCAACAGATACTTATCCAATTTGGCATACCATGCTCTAGGTGCTTTCTTCAATCTATACAATGCTTTCTTCAATTGGCACACCATATCCTTTTGACAAGTTAATAGAAATCCATCTGGTTTCTCTATATACACCTCTTCTTCCAATTTGCCATTAAGGAATGCTGACTTTACATCCATCTGATAGACTTTGAAATCTTTGTAAGAAACATAAACAAGAAATAATCTCACAGCTTCAATCCTTGCCACTAGAGAAAAAGTCTCAAAATCAATTCCTTCCATTTGAGAATATCCTTTGCAGACAAGTCTTTCTTTGTTTCTAACAAGTTCACCTTTCTCATTCAGTTTATTCCGGAAGACCCATTTAGTTCCAATTACATTTTTGTCCTTAGGTCTGGGAACAAGAATCCATGTGTTTCTATTTTCAATCTAATTCAATTCTTCTTCCATTTCTTTTATCCAATGTTTATCTTTACATGCTTCATTCACATCCTTAGGTTCAATCTTAGAAATCAAACAATATTCAACCGGATCTTCTGAAATTCTTCTTCTAGTCTGAACACCTTTATTTCTATCTCTTATTATTTTCAGAATGATTCAATCTTACATACTTGGGAGTCTTAGGATTTTCTTGAATTTCAGTCTCTTGAGTTATTTCTTCTATGCTTCCACTAGTTCCTTCACCTTGATTCTCTGGATTCACTGAAACAATTTGAACTTGACTTTGGGTCTGCGATTGCTTACCTTTGTTTGCACTGATGTGATAGCAAGATCTGATATGCTTCTCATCACTTTCATCAAATCTGACATTAGCACTCTCAATTATCTTTCTCAGTCTCTTATTATAACACCGGTAGGAATTTCTTTTATTAGAATAACCAAGAAATATTCCTTGATCACATCTAGCATCAAACTTCCCTAAATATTCATCTCTTTTGGTATAACATTCACTTCCAAAAATTCTAAAATATTTAACAGTAGGAGCATGACCAAACCATAATTCATAAGGAGTTTTACCGGTATCACCTTTGATATGCACTCGGTTAAGAGTGTACACTACAGTACAAACAACTTCTCTCCAATAAACATGTATAAAATTTCCTTCAATCATCATTGTTCTTGCATCTTCCTGAATGGTTCCATTCTTCCTTTCCACAACTCCATTTTGTTGAGGGGTTCTCGGAGCAGATAATTGCCTTCTTATCCCATGCTCTTCACAAAATGCATTAAACTCACCAAAAATAAATTCTCCACCTCTGTCAAATCTCAAACACTTTTGCTTCAAACCTGTCTCAGTCTCAACTATAGCTTTGAAAATCTTGAACTTCTCCAATGCTTCAGACTTCTCACTTAAGAAAGTAGCCGACATCATCCTTGAATAATCTTCAATCAACAACATGAAATATTTGTCTCCTTGCAAGCTTCTAACTCTAGAAGGTCCTCACAAATCAGTATGCACAAGATCTAATAATCCATTTGAAAAATGCTTCTTACTCTTAAAAGATATTCTGGTTTGTTTCCCCAACTGACATTCCTTGCACATAGGGTTAGCAAGTTTCATCAACTTAGGAAAACCTCTCACAGCTTGAGTTGAACTTATCTTAACAATGTTATCAAAATTCACATGACACATCCTCCTATGCCATAACCAACTTTCATCAACTTGAGCAATCAAACATCTTTTATCGGAGCTATTCAAGTGAAATATATTACCTTTAGTCTTTGTATCGAATACAATTTCTATTTCGGATCTACCCAATATTCTACACTTTCCATTCTTGAACTGAAGATTATATCCCTTGTCAACCATTTGTCCAACACTCAAAAGATTATGCTTTAGGACTTCTACATACAAAACATCATTAGTATTGTGCTTACCATCAAGAGAAATAAAATCTCTACCATGGATTATACCAGCTTTATCATCTCCAAACTTCACAAGTCCACCTTCATACTTCTCCAAGCTCACAAACTTACTCTTATCACTTGTCATATGATGAGAGCATTCGCTGTCAATCACCCATTCGTCTTTCTCTTCAACCTGTGTAGCCAAATCTCTTTCCACATTCATGCAACTAGCAGAATCAGTAGGCATTGTGTCATCTTCCTTGATAGCAATAAACACCCATTCATTATCACTTGTATTTCCTTTATCTGATTCATCATTTGAAACACCTTCATCAACAACATAGTAATCTCTTTTGAAATTTAGGCTTGTAAGTCTTCTTAGGAACTCTTTCTAGACATCTTGAGGCAAAATGTCCTATCTTATTGCATGAAAAATATTTAAGAGGCAACTTTCCTTCATACTTATCGAATCCTTTGAGTAATCTCCTAGAAATCAGCTCCTCAAGCTCTCGCTCTTCTTCTTCCATTTCCTTCATCTCTTTCTCATATCTTGATATCCTCCTTGAAGAACTTTCTTTCAGATCATATCTCTGCTTATCCTTTTCAGAAATAGTGGCTTTGAATGTAGATTCTACCTTAGGAAGGGAATCACCAAACTCACTTAACTCAAAGGCTGATAACTTACCAATCAACATGTCTTTGGTCACATCAGTCATGATCTGGATCTCCTTAATAGCAACAACTTCATGTTTGTAGGATGCAGGTAAAGATCTGAGCACTTTAGCAACAATCTCTGATTCTTTCAACTTTCCACTGGCACATCAGATATTTCACACCAGTTCATTCACCTTCTGCGAAAAAGAAGTAATGTTATCATCTTCGCCCATCATCAACATCTCATACTTTCCTTTCAGGCTCCGCAACTTGGCAATCTTCACACAATTGTCACCTTCATATAGGGTTTCCAACTTCTTCTAGATCTCATGAGTAGTCTACAATTCCATAACATTTGTCATTTCAGAATCTGTCAAGGCACTCAATAAAGCTTTTTAGCCCTAATATTGCATTCAAATTCATTTATCTCATTTGGACTTATAGGTCTATTTGCAGGATCAGTGTACTTGTTCTTTGTAATAGTCCAATAAGACCCCAATGCATCTCAACTGACATTCCACGTGGCTTTTCCAAAGAAAGTTATTAGTTCCATCAAATCTTGGACTGTCCTTCTTGTAAGTCGCCATCCCTGATCACCTCAAGTGGTTCAGCTTCTTTGGAGGAACCTTCTCTGATATGAATTGATGAAATAGGTCTAATTCCGGGTAGACAATTGAGAGGGAGGGGGGTGAATCAGTTGTCTCACAAACTCACACAAAATAGACTCAATCTTAGATTTGATTATTAAGCATGAAAGCATGAATCAACAACACAATATGAACATACATAACACCATGATTTTTGACGTGAAAAACCTGGTCAAGGGAAAAACCATGGTGGGAACCTACCCACAATATGATGATACTCTGTTAGAAGTATATGAAATATTACAATGGAGAATGCACATGCATTCAGGCACACTGCTTAGAGCTCACTGCTCAAAAAAAAGAAAGGGCTACAACCCAGGGAAGACTCACTGTCTTACAAACATATTTGAATCACATCCGAAAGATCATGAACTGATAGAATATCATTTCCTAGTGCCTGGTTACAGTTCTGGTTAAGCACAAAATAACTTCTTCTCATTCTTCTTTTCCTTTGAAAGATCAATACATTATTCGCACATACACTCATCCACGACATACTCAATTACAAAGATATTACATTTATTTATACATAACATTAACCTTGGCAAGATCAACAAGGTCGGTTCAACACACATCACCTAATTACAAAAATATATAACCACACATGCGACAAAATCAAATGTAGACCAAGCAATGTCGGCTAAGACATAGCATGAACCCATATCACACGCCTCAAAAGAAAAACACCTCCAAGAATTAGGCCACAAACATCTGCAACACGCTACTAGCATCTAGTTGACCAAAACAATGAAGAACACTAACACACTGGAGAAAAAAATCAATTACAAGCTCAACGATCAATGCAGACCACCAACACAAAAGGCACACGATCCAAAAACATCCACAAGAATCATGAATTACCACTGTAACATCCACAACAAATCAAATTACTAGAATCACATCATCATCATATTGAACTTCAAGAACACTAATGTAATGATTGTTAACTTGGAAAAATCACTTGCAAAGCTCTAAACCATGAACCAATTGAATTCAAGACACGCATAAATGTCCCAAAAATTCCTCTGAATTTGCAGATCAAGATATTGCAATACGGAGAAATGCAGATCAAAATACTGAATACTTTGGCAACATTGAATAACAAAAAACTAGCCACAACACAAATATCCATAACTCACTCAAATCTTCATGAGGATCTCTGAAAATTGTATTGAATCATCCAAACACAATCCTCTACAAACCATTTAATCCACAAACACTGATCATCATCATGCTGAACAAACCAACTAACTGAAATCCACTGCAACATTGTCATAGACAGAGAAATATGTTGACATCAATGACAACACATCTCTGAAGAACATATTTGCAACATATTTCTAACAAACAGTTCCTTTCAAATATCTTAAAATTATTTTAACAACTATAATATAATATTTGCTAGGATTAACTTGAAATCTAGCAACAAGACAAACAACATTCATGATATCAGATATGGTTTGAGTTAAATATAGCAATCCACCAATCATAGATCTGTATCTAGTCAACTTACATCCTTAGTCAACTTACATCTGGTCACCGTAAGAGTACCAACTAGCTTTGTATCTTCTAAACCAAACTTCGTTAATAACTCTTTCACATACTTTGATTGAGATATAAAGATCCCTTTATCTAACTGAGTAATTTGCAATCCCAAAAAGAGTTTCATCTCTCCAATCATAGACATTTCAAAGTCATTATGTATCTCATTAGCAAACTCTTTGTACAAACTATCATTTCCTCCAAAGATAATGTCATCAACAAAAAATTCAACAATCAAAAATGTTATCATGATCAATTATGAAATATAGATTACTATCAGCAGTACCTTTGTTAAATCCAAGCTTCAACAGAGACTTGTCCAATCTGGCGTACCATGCTCTTGGCGCTTTTTTCAGTCCATACAATGCTTTCTTCAATCAAAAAACCATATCTCCTTGATTAGTTAATTGAAATTCATCTGGTTGCTCTATGTATACCTCTTCTTCTAATTCTCCATTTAGGAATACTGACTTGACATCCATTTGATAATCTTTGAAATTCTTGTAATCAACATAAGAAAGAAATAATCTAACAACTTCAATCCTTGCCACTGGAGTAAAAGTCTCTTCAAAATCAATTACATTTTTGTTCTTAGGTATAGGAACAAGAATCCATGTATTATTCTTTTCAATTTGATTCAACTCTTCTTCCATTGCTTTTACCCAATGTTTATCTTTACATGCTTCATTCACATCTTTAGGTTCAATCTTTGAAATCAAATAATACTCAACTTGATCTTCAACAACTCTTCTTCTTTTTTGAACGTGCCTTTATTTCAATCTCCTATAATCTGATTTTTTAGAATGATTCAATCTTACATACCTGGGAGTCTTAGGATTTTCTTGATTTTTTAGATTCTTAGGCTCTTTCTTCTGCACTTGCACTTGTTCCTTCTTCCAGAATGGTTTGCACTTGGTTCTGAGTTTGAGGTTGCTTCCCTTTATTTGAGTAGTCATTATGATCATTTGAATCATATCCGAAGGATCTGGGTCATCTTTCCTTTCCTTCATCAACTATAAAATTTTCACTCTCAACTATCTTTCTCAGTCTCTTATTATAACACCGACATACCTTGCTTTTAGTAGAATAACCAAGAAATATTCCTTCATCACATCTAGCATCAAAATTTCCTATATCTTCATGCCTTTTAATATAACATTTATTTCCAATTTTTTTGAAATATTTAATAGTAGGAGCATGACCAAGCCCTAATTCATAACGAGTCTTACCGGTATCACCTTTGATATGAACTTGGTTAAGAGTATAAACAACAATACTCACAACTTATCTCCAATAGACATGTGAAATATTTCCTTCCAACATCATGGTTCTAGCAGCTTCTTGAATGGTTCTACTCTTCCTTTCCACAAATCCATTTTGTTAAGGGGTTCTCGGAGCAGACAACTATCTCTTTACCCCACGCTCTTCACAAAATGCATTAAACTCACCGGAAGTGAACTCACCGCCTCTGTCAAATCGTAGACACTTCAACTTCAAACCCATTTCAATTTCAACCATAGCTTTAAAAATATTGAACTTCTCTAGAGCTTCAGACTTCTCCCTTAAGAAAGTAACCCACATCATCCTAGAATAGTCATCAATCAGCAACATGAAATATTTGTTTCCCTGCAAGCTTCTAACTCTAGAAGGTCTTCACAAATTAGCATGCACAAGATCCAACAATCCATTTGAAAAATGCTTCTTACTTTTGAAAGAAATTCTTGTTTGTTTCCCTAATTGACATTCCTTGCATATAGGGTTAGTAGGTTTCATCAACTTAGGAAGATGTCTTATAGCCTAAGTAGGTGGTGCAGTCATGGTGGGAGGGTCCTCAAAGAGAACAGTCTAGATCATGCAACAAGAGTTACATGGTAAAAATAAATAAAAGTGATGGAGGCAATGTAGAAATAAAATATATTATAACATGAAAATTAGTTATAAACTGTCGGCAACATGCGGGCTCACAAAATTTGGCTCACAGGTCTAAGTACAAAACATGTGTGTGATGCAACATTCAACTCACGCAGAATGCAAGCCAACTCCAGACCTCCTAATCTTTAGGTCTCTCTTCTGTTTCCTAAAAACTTGATTCTAAATGATTAATTACATCAATTTATATGAGCAAGGGTGATCCACATTGGCCCAAGGTGAAACAATCGTCGATGAATAAGATGAAACGTGTAAAACAACAAGGTTGGATTTTGCCAAAAGATCCATCCAGAAAATCTATAGGATGAAGTGCAGACCTAAGGGAAGGTCAGCTACATGCCAAGGAATGTTGGAAACAATGAATTGAAGCTCCATAAGCTACGAAAATAATCCACAAGATTCACCAATAGAAAAATAGGTCCAAGTAGTTCTGGTGTTCTAAGCTAGAAAACTGTCTCAAATTCTGAAATAACTTTCCGAGAAAAGATCCAAACGTTCCATGGGCTTAGGATAAGGTAGATGAGCATGTTCACAATCAAAATCCATCTCTGCAAGATCCAGTGAGAAAATGCTAATAAATTCAGAATGAAATGCTGAAATTGCAAAACAGGAACAAACTAAAAGAAAATATTTTTGGTTGATGCAAGATTGCCATGAACCAGTGATTCTCTTGTATTAGACATTCGGGGTTGTTGAAAAGTGAGTCCCTCACTTCTTTGGGGTCAGAGGAAAACCAAGATGCTCTACCTCTTCCTGAGAAATACATGATGAATCTACAACTGGTCTGTCTTTCCACTTCATAAGATACTCTCTGTACTGGTTGCTCTGGGTGCTACACCCAATTCTGCTCTCCAAAATATCTTCACAATTAACTAGTATCCATTGAGGTATCTTCTTCTCCAATTCTGCTACACTATTATCACTTAATTCTGTCTCATGATACTGATGTAGATCTACAATGTTGAATATGTTAGGATTCCCAAAGATACCGAGGAGGGGGGGGGGGGGGGTGAATCAGTATCTTACCGGTTATATAATTTTCTCAATTTATAACATGAAAAACATATTAAAAGTGTGTACCGGTAAACCAGAAATAATGAAGCAAATAAGAATAACAACCACAACATGAAAAGCACACCATAACATAATTTTTAATGAGGAAACCCGGTGTGGGAAAACCCTCGGTGGGATTTGTGACCAACAATATTCACTTACTGGCCAATAAGAGAATATTACTTCTTACAATATGGGCCTGCACATGCAGGAAGGCCAAGTGCCTAGAGCTCACTGCTCAGTTACAAAAGAAGTCACACTAACTTACAAAAATGGATTATACAAATCCAATGTCTTGTACTGCTTCAGATCAACATCTGCTATGCCAGATTTAGTACCGGTTTAAGTTCTGCTACATACATAAACCCTTAACCTAATAATTCGCACATTAGGTGTGCCATATTCCTTTCATCAATCGCCTATTAAATGATCTACAATGATCTCATACATATATGAGTCATATTACAATCCGCCATGTCGGCTTACAAAAGATTTTTACAATTAATTACAAAATATTTTTATACAAAATTGTTGTCGACCAAGATGCCGATATTCTTCCTTTTCGGTGCCGATGTTCTGTATGTTAGTGTAGAGTCTGCTGGTGTGGTGCTTGTGTCTGCCTGCTGGTATCACATGATTGTAAGGTTGCCATCAATGAAAATACCTTCAATCACCTACAATTTCTCATTGGAGTGTGCATTTTCCAACAATCTCCCGCTTTGGCATTGATGGCAACACTCATGAGAAAAATCCAAAAAAAATATATCCAACAATGGTTTGCCAAAATTGTCTTACCAAAACTGTGTGCCCAAAAATGTGTGCTCCCCCAGAACTGATGATGTCATGTTTTGATCATTTTTCTCATCACACTACTCCCCCTTTGACATCAATGGAAAAGGTTGTCATTCGCTGTCAGTGGAGTATGGTTCCTGCCTAGATTTTTGTAACCAATGGGTTACAATCTAGAATATATCTACCAAAACCAGATTTAAACTGTCACTGAATCTTTTGCTTTCCTGTAACGCCTCTTGTGTTTTCTGAACTATACCAGTGAGTATGTGCATTTTCTCTTCTAGTGTCTTAAGTCCGGGAACCAGAGCCTCAGAAATTTCTTTTCTCAAAGAAATGAGGTAGTCTAGTTTAGGACCAAGTTTACACTTTAAGCTCTTTGCTTTATCCTTTATTCTTTCTTTGTCCTTTTCTAACTTCTCTATTTTCTCTTCAAGATCTGTAATTTTCTTTTCTATCTCCAAAAATGAATCTGATGTGCCTATCATATTGTCAGCAACATTGTTTATTTTACTTTGAGTTATACTGATCTCTGAATCTATATCCTGTGTCAAGATGTCTATTTTGCAAGTATCCCTGTACATTTTCTTAAAATCCAAAATTGTTTGTCCTAGATCCGGTAATAAGGTGTCTATTTTCTCCTTGTTCTTCTTCACAATTTCCTCAAAGAATTTCTCTTTTTCCTTAATCATTCTCTCCTTAAATGTGTCCTCATTTAATTGATCAACTGTCAAAATATTGCCGGTGATGAATTTAGACAATGTGTCTAGTTGACCTAAAGAATCCTTATTATTCACAATGTATTTAGGTGCTATCAATTTAAGAATAGGGATTGTATCATCTATAGCCTTATAGGCTTGTGCATTGCACTCTGTGATATTCTTTATTAAATCTAATAAGACCTCTGTTACATTTGTAGGTTGGAATTCTGCTATTGAAGTACTAGATTTCTGCCCAACTGCTTTCACAATATCCATGCTACCGATTGTAGTAATCACCTTGCTTGATTCGACCTCTGGTAGGTCAGTCTGTGTTTGCATTTCTACTAGAAAAGGTTTAGGCTTTTCACTTTTAGCCGGTGGCACTGTCTTTGTCTGAACTTGTGTCTCAACCTGTTTCTGTTATGGTTTCTCCATCTGTGTCTCAGAGGGTTTCTCTGAGCTCTCAACAACCGCTTTCTCAGATGTAGTCTCTGTATGCACTTCCGGTTTCTTAGTTTGTACCTCTGCACTATCCATTTCCGGTTTTCCTGATTGTTTTTCAGTTTTATCTACCGATTCTTCTAATGTTTTACTAGTGGTGTCCTCTACCGGTTGCTCTGTTTGAGTAGGTTTTTCTATGCTTATGTTTACAGTATCATTAGCCTCAACCTCAACATTTGCAGCCGGTGACTCAGTAGTCACTTCTTCCTTCTTATCCTCAGTGGTTTCTCTGTCAACCACAACATTTACTTCCCATGTGTCTATATTTACAGTGTACAAAATTTCAGACTCAAGATTAGTATCCTCTAGTGGAGTCTGTTAGGTCCTGGAGACAATTGAGAGGGGGGGGGGGGGGGTGAATCAGTTGTCTAATAAATTCAAACCAAAAACCAATTAACCAACTTAATGCTTAATACCGATAAACCAGTTAAGTATGCCGGTAGACAGTGTTAACCATAAATTGTTATACCGGTAAGGATTAATGCATGAAACATAAACATAAAGTCATCCACAACACATAACACCAATATTTGTACGTGGAAACCCTGTAAGGGGAAAAACTACAGTGGGAAACCTTACCCACAATCAAATGATACTACTGCAGATAGTAAGTGTACATAAATGGGGTCTGCACATGTAGAAAGGCCAATAGCCTAGAGCTCACTGCTCAATCACAAAATGGGAGTCACACTGACTATAGTTGGATGGTTAAATCCAATAAGAATGTACTGCACAAAATAGCATCTTCATATGCTGGATTCAGTACCAGTGTAATGCTGATATGCTTATACAAAAACCTAGCTTTTCCTTCAAATGATGTCTTCGTGTATATCCCTGCTTGATCTCGCATATACCTTCACTCAATTCTTTTCCGCATTCCACACTTGATCTTACAAATAAGATCTTACATTTATATCATACACTAAGACCAATTTTAGTAGGTCGAATCTACAAGATATTACAATAAAACATTTTACATACAATATAATATCCGATGCAATAACTGATTGAACATGCCGGCTTGATGCATTTACAACACTAATAAATCATTTCCATAGCGTGCCATGCTAATCTGGAAAAGATAAACCTGTTGGTGTAACCCTAGATAACCTGGACCTATTTGCTGGTAAAAGCAAATATGCAAATATGAATATACCAATGATCAATCCTTCAAAAAAAAGTGTCCACACGATGTCTTCGACATTACCAAGTGTCTTCCATATCATTCCAGGTACCGGTGAACAATATATCCTGCCGGTGAACCATATACCAGCAACTGTTGCATAGTTTACTTGCTTACCGGTGAATGTATTCAGTAGGTGTTGACATCAATGACAAAACCATACCAAAATACCAACAATCTCCCCCTTTGGCATTGATGGCAACACAAGATGGAAAAACCATCAAAGTGCCAAAACAAAAATGCCAAATACAAAAACAACAATCTCCATTTCTCCCCCTGGGAGCAACATGTGTTTTTCCATAGATATCTCTCCCCCTTTGACATGAAATGCCAAAGTCAAGTTCATACAAAATACCAACTACTCCCCCTTAGAAGTAGCTTCCTCATCAAATATTGGAATAAAGATTTGTCTTTTTAGTTCTATCGGTTGATGATAATCATCAACTGTCTAAGTCTCTACCGGTGGTGGTATGACTCCAAGCTGATCTCTGAAATACCCAAAAGTCTCCTTAGGCAAAGGTTTTGTGAAAATATCTGCAAGTTGTTCTTTAGTATTCACATAAACCAGTTTTATCTCCTTTTCTTCAACTTTCTCCCTTAGAAAATTCAGTTTGATAGAAACATGTTTTGTTTTAGAATGTAATATCAGATTCTTAGATATATCAATTGCTGCAGTTACCTTTATGTCTTTTAACATTTGCTTAAGCCATAATATCTGTGTACAGTTAGTTGCTGCTGCAACATATTCTGATTCTGCTGTTGATAAAGATGTACAACTCTGTTTCTTACTTAACCAAGAAACTAATCTCTTTCTAAGAAAGAATACTCCTCCAGTGGTGCTTTTTCTATCATCTACATCTCTTGCCCAATTTACATCTATGTATGCACATAAGTCAAAATTTTCATCTCTAGGATACCATAATCCAAGATTTGCTGTGCCTTGTAGGTACCGAAAAATCCTTTTTACTGCTGATTCATGATTTTCCCTAGGATTACTCTGAAATATAGAAACAATACATACTGCATTCATAATATCAGGCCTGGTTTGTGTCAAATATAGTAAACCTCCTATCATAGATTTGTATCTAGTTGGATTAATAGGTGTAGATTCATCCCTTTGAGATAATTTGTCATTTGTAGTCATAGGTGTGCTTACTGGTTTAGAGTTCTCCATCCCAAATTTCTTTAGTAATTCTTTCAAGTACTTGAATTGACTCAAAAATATACCTTTATCAGTCTAAGAAATCTGCAAACCTAAATTTTTTTTATTTCTCCAATCATAGACATTTCAAATTCTTGCTGCATTTCAATAGAAAATTCCTTACATAATCCATCTTCTCCTCCAAAGATTATATCATCAACAAATACTTCAATAATCAAGATGTCATCATTAGTTATTTTGTAATATAAATTGCTATCTGCATTTCCTTTAGTAAAACCAATCTTTAAAAGATACTTATCCAACCTTGCATACCAAGCTCTTGGGGCTTGTTTCAATCCATACAGAGCTTTTCTTAACCTGCAAACCATATCATTGTCATCTGTCAAAGAAAATCCATCAGGTTGTTCAATATATACTACTTCAAGATCTCCATTCAAAAATGCACATTTAATATCCATTTGATAAACTTTGTAGTCCTTGTGAGCTGCAAAAGCAAAAAATAATCTAACTGCCTCAATTCTAGCTACTGGTGCAAAGGTTTCATTGTAATCAACTCCTTCTTTCTGAGAATATCCCTTACACACTAGTCTTGCTTTATTCCTAACAACCTTACCATCTTCATTAAGTTTGTTTCTAAATACCCATTTGGTTCCAATTACATTTTTATCTTTAGGCCGGGGAACTAATGTCCAAGTATTATTTTTCTCAATTTGTCCTAATTCTTCTTCCATAGCTTTAATCCAAAATTTATCTTCACATGCCTCATTGATAGATGATGGTTCAATTTGAGAAATAAGACATACCTCTTCATTTTCCAGTCTTCCTCTTGTCATTACTCCTTTAAATTTGTTTCCAATTATCTGATCTTCAGAATGATTCAATCTTACATACCGGGGTGTCTTAGTTTGTTGTTGTTCTTCAAAAATTGTGGAATCCTCTGATGATACTGGGGTAACTGGATCTTCATTCTGTACCGGTGGATTTAGTGTAGGTTCATTTGTCACAATTTTTGTTGCCTGTTCAGAGTCTATATATCTTGAAGTTCCTTTGAATTGTTCATCAATCTTTACATTTGTACTCTCAACAATTTTCTGTAGTCTTTTATTAAAACATCTATATGCCTTGATCTTAGATGAATAACCAAGAAATATTCCTTCATCACTTCTAGGATCAAATTTGCCAATATACTCATCTCTTCTAATATAACATTTACTTCAAAAAATTCTGAAATACTTAAGAGTAGGAGTGCTACCAAACCATAGTTCATGAGGGGTCTTACTAGTTTCACCTTTGATGTGAACTTTGTTGAATGTATAGACAGTAGTGCTAACTACCTCTCTCCAATACACATGTGGTAGATTTGCTTCTGATAACATACTTCTAGCTGCATCCAAGATAGTTCTATTTTTCCTTTCAACAACTCCATTCTGCTGTGGTGTCTGAGGTGCTGATAACTGTCTTTAGATTCCATTCACTTCACAGAATGTATTAAAGTCCTTCGATGTGAATTCTCCTCCTTGATCTGATCTTAAACATTTGATTTTCTTACCGGTTTCATTTTCAACCATTGCTTTGAATAGTTTGAACTTTCCAAGTGCTTCTGATTTCTCTCTGAGAAAAGTAACCCAACACATTCTAGAGTAATCATCAATAATTAGCATGAAATATCTATCACCTTGCAAGCTTCTAGTTCTAGCTAGACCACATAAATTAGTGTGAATAAAATCAAGAGCATTATTGGATTTTTTTGGAATACTTTTGAAACTAGCTCTAACTTGTTTTCCAAATTGACATTCCTTACAAATTGTATTCTGAGGTTTCACAATTTTAGGTAGATCTCTAGCTGCCTTAGAAGTACTGATTTTTACCATGCAATCAAAGTTTACATGACATAGTCTCTTATGCCATAACCAAATTTCATCTATATGTGCAATTAAGCATGCCTTTTCATTGTTATTCAAATGAAAGATATTGCCTCTAGTTTGATTACCGGTTGCAATTTCCAAACCAATTCTATTCATGTTTTTACATTTTCCATTTTTAAATTGTAACTGAAATCCCTTCTCAACTAATTGACCAACACTTAAAAGATTATGCTTTAATCCTTCAACATAGTAGACATTGTCAGTGTTATGCTTACCATCAAGAGATATTGAACCCTTACCTTTGATTGAATAGGCTTTGTCATCTCCAAATCTTACTAAACCTCCATTGTATTCTTGAAAGTTCAAGAATTTACCTTTGTCTCTAGTCATGTGATGTGAGCATCCTGAGTCAATGATCCATTCATCCTTTGCTTCAACTTTAGCTGCTAGGGCTTGTTCTATCGGTTGAGCAGTAGGTGCCAGTTTATCTTCTGTTATAGCAACAAAAACCCATCCATTGTCTGCTAGATCCTCATCAGAATCATCAGTCACACCTTCATCAGCAATGTAACAAGATTTATCTTTGTTCTTTTTAAATCTATATCTCTGATATTCAGGATTAGGCTTGTATGTTCTTCTAGCTTCTTCTCTTAGTCTAGCATGTCTATCAAGGCATCTTGAAGCCATATGACCAATCTTATTGCAGTTAAAACATTTAAATGGTGCTTTACCTTCATACTTACTTCCAATTGGACCTTTTGGCATTTTCCTTGCAAATAGTGCTTCAAGTTCTTCAAGCTCTTCATTCTGCTTTCTGGATTCTTCAAGTTCTCTTGCATAAAAGGCTCTCCAGTCTGATTTGTCAAATGATGGAGCAGATGATGTTGATGCTTTAAAGGCTAAATTAGTTTTTATAGTAGCAACAAGACCGAGTTCCTCAATTTCAAAGGCTGAAAGTTTTCCAATCAATGTATCCCTAGTTACTGATGTATTAGGCATTGTTCTCAACTCATTTATAGTAGTAACTTTCATTTTATATGCCGGTGGCAAACCTCTTAAGATTTTTGAAACAATTTCATCCTCACTCAAGGTTCCTCCACAACATTTAATACCCAAAACAATTTCATTTACTCTTTCCATAAAAGCAGAAATCCTTTCATCTTCTTCCATTTTCAGATGTTCATACCTGACTCAGAAGCTTTCAAGTTTTGCAATTTTGATTGTGGAATCTCCTTCATTCAATGTTTCCAAATGATCCCAAATAGCTTTAGCAGTAGACCTATCTGATAATCCCATGATTTGTTGATCTGATAATGTGCTCAAAAGTGGTTCTCTTGCTTTGCAGTTATTTTCTTCATCTTTAGCTAAGGTAGTTGGAGCATTCTGACCAACTACAACAGCAATATAACCATTCTTAGTAACTTCCCAAATGTCTTTACCAATGCAATTCAGATGTGTCTCCATTCTGATCTTCCATATCCCATAGTTGGTTCCATCAAGTTTAGGACTATCCTTCCTGAAATAATTAGCAGACATTGGATCTCCTCAAGTTGTTAAACTTCTGCAAAAGAGGACTAGGCTCTGACACCAATTGTTAGGTCCCAAAGACAACTGAGAGGGGGGGGGGGGGGTGAATCAATTGTCTAATAAATTCAAACCAAAAACCAATTAACCAACTTAATGCTTAATACCGGTAAACCAGTTAAGTATGCCGGTAGATAGTGTTAACTGTAAATTGTTATACCGGTAAGGATTAATGCATGAAACATAAACATAAAGTCATCCACAACACATAACACCAATATTTGTACATGGAAACCCTGTAAGGGGAAAAACTATGGTGGGAAACCTTACCCACAATCAAATGATACTACTGCAGATAATAAGTGTACATAAATGGGGTCTTCACATGCAGAAAGGCCAACAGCCTAGAGCTCACTGCTCAATTACAAAATGGGAGTCACACTAACTATAGTTGGATGGTTAAATCCAATAAGAATGTACTGCAAAAAATAGCATCTTCATATGCTGGATTCAGTACCGGTGTAATGTTGATATGCTTATACAAAAACCTAGCTTTTCCTTCAAATGATGTCTTCGTGTATATCCCTTCTTGATCTCGCATATACCTTCACTCAATTCTTTTCTGCATTCCACACTTGATCTTACAAATAAGATCTTACATTTATATCATACCCTAAGACCAATTTTAGTAGGTCGGCTCTACAAGATATTACAATAAAACATTTTACATACAATATAATATCCGATGCAATAACCGATTGAACATGTCGGCTTGATGCATTTACAACACTAATAAATTATTTCCATAGCGCGCCATGCTGATCTGGATAAGATAAACCTGCCAGTGTAACCCTAGATAACCTGGACCTATTTGCCGGTAAAAGAAAATATGCAAATATGAATATACCAATGATCAATCCTTCAAAACAAAGTGTCCACACGATGTCTTCAGCATTACCAAGTGTCTTCCATATCATTCTAGGTACCGGTGAACAATATATCCTGCCGGTGAACCATATACCAGTAACTATTGCACAATTTACTTGCTTACTGGTGAATGTATTCAGTAGGTGTTGACATTAATGACAAAACCATACCAAAATACCAATAGAGTCTCCATACTCTCAGTGGTCGGTTGACTATCTGTAGTATGTGTTGGTGGAGTATCAGGAAGAGGTGGGAGCACATTATTAGTTATTTTAAGGCTTGGAGGTCCACCTACCTTACCTTTTCCCTTATCCCAGTCCTTTTGGTATACTTTGATAGTCTTGGGTCCTAGTAACTCTTCCTATTTCTCTTTTTCTACAAAGAATATGTCCCATGCATCTGCTGTTTCCTCAGAGATTTCATTCACTCTAGCTGCCATCAGTGCTACATGCTAGTGAGCAGTTGAAAATACTGTTTGGTTAGCTTCACTGATTAATTTGTCTATTTCATCAGGTGAGTTAACTGGATGCACTACAAGTAATTTTTCAATTTTTATTTTCTTATCCAGCTCAACAATGGCTACCCTTCTGGCTTCTAATCTTCTATACAAATCATTTGGTATTTCATTAACAATTTCCATCAAGAATTTTTTGTAAATATCCAAGTGTAAAATTACACTGTTCTCTATGCTTTCTTTGTCATCAGTAGATAGTGTGTTGTACAGTTTGCTAATGTTTTTCAACTTTCCATCTTCAGTTATTTCACTTAAGAGTTTATCCAGTGGAGCAATATCCTGTTTTACCTTCCTCTTATTCTTAGGAATTAACTTCTTCACTAGAGGCCTCACTGCCTATTGCTTTTGTCTTGTTTTTCTAGGAGTGGGTGAGGGTACCAGTGAGGGTTTTCTTTTCCTTTCTACCCTTTTGAATACCACTAGCATATCACTCTTAGAGGAAGTTCCAACTGGTGAAAGATGAGCTTTCGGTTGAAGTCCTTCCAACTCACTTTCTTTTATACCAGTTTGTTTCAAAACATCTTCCTTAATTGCCTTTGCCTTTCGGGTTCCTTTCCTTACTGTTTCTTCAACCTTCTTAACCCTTTTTCTTGATTGAATTCCACTTTCAATTATTTCTGCATTTCCAAAGACTTTCTCAGTGGGTTTCTTTGGTGCTTCAAGGAGGGCTTTTGCATAAGTTTCTATGATATTATCATCTGTTTCATAGCCCATTTCAGTTACCCAGATAGTTCTAGGGACAACTGCCTCCATCTAGATTTCATCTTTCTTGATTACAAAACATATTTCCTTCTGATATTTATCCACAATTGTCCATGACAATCTTACTCTTGTTTTCATTCGAGCCTTCAATGCTTGAAAATGCTCATTTGTGTTTTTCTCTCTGTCTTCTCCCATATTGTTTAGTAAGTCCAATAGTTGCTTTCCTACCAGTATATCAAAGCCAAAATCTCTTCTACCAATACTGGGTACTTGCTTAGTAATGTACAACATTGAGCAAACAAACAAATTTCCAAATCTAAAGGTTCCTTTCTTATCTCCTTTAATCTTCTTTAGATTGTCTATCAATTCATCTTTGAGCCATTCACACACATCTATTCTAGCATTATCATTTACCATGTCATATGCACTTTTGATACATAGGCTAGAAACTGAGTTCAACCTATTTGCATGTGTAGACACCCAAAATTGTCCAGTCTAATTAAATAAATATTATTTAATTATCTAAGCTTAATTCTTCTATTAATTAAATAAATCTTTATTTATTTAATTAATTCATTTATCCTCTTCTAGCCTTATTTCTCATTTAAATAAATACATTTATTTATTTAAATTATCCTTTTCCTAAATTAAATAAATATCTTATTTATTTAATTGATCTCACTCCTATTAATTAAATAAATCTTTATTTATTTAATTAATTCATTAACCTTTTCTACCCATGACACATATCATTCATCTCTTAATTCATACACTACCTACCCCTTTCATTATTTTATTATTTCTTTTACCTAACCTCTAATCATAGCCGACCTCCTTTTACACCTCTCAATCTTATCCCTCCATTTCATATAGTGTCTTCTATATAAGGAGATGCTTCCTTCATTATCAAACCCCCCGTTGACTACTTGAATACACTATTCTTTTGAACATAGGCGATCCTATTTGCAACCACATTTCCGTTCTTTGTTGAGCTCTTGTGCACACATAAAATCTGAGAGCAAATATATCAAGCAAGATCAATGGAGATAGGAAGAATGGAGATCCAAACCCTATTGGACATGTGATGGTATAATCTTTGTGATTTCATTTGATTTGCATTGTCTTAGGTAATCTTCATATGTTATGGTGGATCTTTGTTGTTGTTAGGCTAGGGTTTTGTGGTTGAATTCATTTAGCCTTTCAATATCGTTATTATTGTTATCCATTTTCACCATAAACATTTTGGCATGCCTCGTAGGACATGTATTTTTGTTAAATCTGTGTTTTTTGTAGATTTTTCTAACCCTATATTGTTGTTTTGTAAAACAATTTGGAGAATAATCTTGTGCAGCTAGGGTTTTGGACACAAAATCAAGATCTTGGAGAGATTTGATCATATCTCACAAATCGCTTGGAAATTTTGTATCAAATATTTTTTGCAGGTTGAAGAAAGTATCAGGAGCTCTCAATCCAAAATTCAAAATTTTTGGAGAACATTTTCATTTTCTATGAATTTTTTATGATTTTTCATAAAAAATTATTTTTGAGAGCAAATGAGAGAATGTTTTGAATTTTCTTACATTTTGTGAAATCACTCAAAATTATACATAGGATATTTTCTTTATGATTTTAATTTTGATGCAAAATATTTCCCTAAAAATCGGATCTTTAAAAATTAGGGTTTTTCCTTATTTTTATTAGATCTCACAAACGGGTTTGAATTTTGGCATCAAATTTTTTGTGTAGGTTAGAAAAAGTATTAGAAGGATTCAATAAAAATTTCAGATTTTTTCGATCACTTGTTCAATTTATATGAATTTTTTATGATTTTTCATAAAAAAATAATTTTGAGAGAAAATTAGTGAATTTTTTGGATTTTATTACATTTTTGGAAATATCTCAAAATTATACATAGGATTTGTTCTTTGTGATTTTAAATTTGATGCAAAATCATTCCTCAAAAATCAGATCTTTGAAAATTAGGGTTTTACATTATTTTACTCATATCTCACAAAGTGCTTGGATTTGTTGCAAAATTTTTTTTAAGCAGGTTTGAAAGGCCATCAGGACTCTCCAGTAAAAATTTCAGATTTTTCAGATTGATTTTGTATTTTATATGAATTTTTTATGATTTTTCATAAAAAATTAATTTTTGGAGCAAATTAGCAATTTTTTTGGATTTTTACATTTCTAGAAATCTCTTGAAATTTTACAGGTGGTGTTTTTTTATGATGAATCAGATCTTTGAATTGGTCAGCAAAATGCATTGTTGAAGGCCCCTATTTCACAAAGTCTTTTGGATCTAAAATTTACCTAACTTGTGTGCTTGCAGGAAGGGGTGATTATTTCAAACAATCCAAACTACTAATAAATCTTTGTTGCAGGCCTTTGACAAGGTTTTTTGGATTTTTATTGTGTGCCTTGTTTTCATAGACTAGCAAACACTTCAATTGGTGCACTAAAATTGAATCATTGTCTTTTGTGTCTTGAGCAATAGGCTCTTTTGTTTAATCTTTAGAGGACCTGTCTTCCCGTGTGGTCATTAGGACTACTAGTGAGAAGAGAACAACCCAAGTGGTAGCGAGGAAAACCCACCTCTTCCGAACCACTATAAACAACTATATTCATGGTGAAAACTATGGATAACGTGTGCTGATTAGTTCATACTGACACTGTCTCCCCATAAACCTGTTTGATCAAATTTATTTGATTAGTTGTAGGGCGTAACCCCTACCGGCTGGGAGCCTTCTGTATTTACAAAGCTGAAAGTGCCGCATGTATGGCCACACGAGTGGATGCCCTTACTAGCACCTTTTTATTTTAGAAGCCAAAATCCTTCTAGTTGTTGAGGCAGGAGGTCGGACCTCTGGTAGTGGCCCACACACATACGGTTCTTAGTAGAGATACAAAGTTCACCACGAGGAGTTTTTGTGGGGACTGATGCTTGGCTAACTCAAGAAGTGAGTGCCGAGGGTGGAGCCAGTGAGGTCAAGCATCTAAGTATCCGCTTTGAATAGCGTAGCCTCGGGGGTAAAACCTCATGTGAGACCAACAACTATTGTCTTCAAGTGTATGCAAAACATTTTTACATCAAACAATACACTTTTCTTGGAGTCATTTTGAGTCTAAACACTTGCAAACATTGATTCCTCATCAACATTGTGTCCTCTTGTCATGAAAAATAGTCAAACATTCAGATTTGGTCACAACCAACAACTTCACAAATTGGAAAAATTTTACAGTCCAGCAAACAAGAGAAATCAGTTTCAGAAATCTTGAGCTTCCTAGGTTGTTCTCCAGGTTTTCATCTAGAATTCAACTTGTCTTTGGGTCTCACAAAGTCCATCATTGCTTTATATCTTGCATTAAATTTACATTTGTCTAAACTTGAGTCAAAAGGTCACTTGCTTGTCCTCATCATACTTTGTCAACACACTACATACAACAACATTTTGCTAAGTGGTCCCTCATCAAGGTCTATCACCTTTGGGTCTCATTTGGTCTTACTTAGAGTCAAGGTCAACTTACCTCATCAAGAGAAACTATCCTCTCTTTAGAAGTCACACCTACTCTACTACATACATACTTGGTCTTACACTTTGGACATTGCAAGTACACTTTAGATTCATTTACATTCCATCCAACCCTTGGTCTTCCATACTTTTTCCATTTTCATCTAGTCTCACACATCTCGGTCAATACCTAGTTCATGGATGAAACCCATCTTCAGAAATCTAGGAGAGAAACTAAAGAGGCTCAAGAGTCCGCAAACATGAGTTCTTATGAGTATGACAATGATATCTTTTTCAATTCTGATCATACTACATTACCTGACATGGATGCCTATAGAAACATTCCAAATGTTGAGAACATGGACACTACAAACAACAATGATACACACAATGATGATATGGACAACTTTTCAGTACATTCAGTAGATGTGGAAGAATCCATTATGGATCCTTGTTTCAATCGATTGGTTGAGGAAATAATGAGGAGGGATAGACAATACTTCTTACAAATGATGGCACAAAGTGGAGCCAAGATACCTCATGATTTTGACATGTCTCAAATAATGGAAAATCGACCTTTGCAACAACCTCACTCCAACATGGATCAAAGGAGGCCTAATAGTGGAGGCAATAGAAGACCACATCTTGTGCCCGAATCACCATCATTTTTGTTTCAAAAACCAGAGGTCCCACATACACATGGTCAAGCATATGATACTCACCTTCGCAGACCATTATGGAAGTCTTATGCAGAGGAATATGCTCAATCACATATCAATGCTAAGGATCAACCACCAAAGCAATTGGATATTCAAAGGCATGCTCAAAATTTGGACACAAGGAAACCCCGTGTCAAATTTGGGGGCAACACATTAGAACATGACATGCTTGAAGAGTATGGTATACATGGACAAAATAGATATTTCATTCCTCAACATGAATCTGTACCAAGTGGTCCATATATGGAGCATCACTATAGACCTCCTCCATATGAACATGTGTATAATCAATATCATCCATATATGCAACATGCTTCTCCTCCAATTGGTGCCTCAAGCATGGGGTATGGTCCAAGGAGTCGATCTCCACCTAAGAACAATTTGGAACAACAAATCAGGGACTTACAAAAGAAAATGGAGGACATAAATACACCAAAGCCAACATACACAATGAAAGACATATGTCCTTATCCATTTGACACGAGCATTCCAATGCCTCCTTTTCCTACACACTTTGTGACACCCAAATTTGATAAGTATAGAGGAAAAGGGGATCCTAAGGCACACATAAGACAGTTTTTCACAGCTTGCATTGAGATAGCAGTAGAAGAGACATATTTGATGAGATTATTCCCACAGAGCCTAGGCGATCAAGCTATGGAATGGTTCTCCCAACTTCCACCTGGAATTAAGTCATGGGGTGACTTAGCAGAGACATTTATTCAACATTTCTCCTACAATATAGAGACAAACATATCAATCACTACTTTGTGCAACACCAAGCAAAAAGATGCAGAGTCTTTTTCATCATTTTTACAAAGATGGAGGAATCTAACTAGTAGATGCTCTTGTGAAATTCCACAAAAACAAATGGTAGAGATGTCCACCCAAAATGTTAACAAAGACATTGGCTATGATCTAAGGAAAGCTTGTTTGTCCACCTTCAAGGGCATCAATGAAAAAGGCTTAGCAACAGAGAAGGTCCTAATTGAACAAGGAGTTATTAAGATGTTCAAGGAAAACAAAGACAACTTTAAAGGAAAAGATAAGCCAAGATTTTGGAATAAAAACAAGAACATAGTTAATGATGGTGTTGTTGATGCCAATACAGTACGACCCAAAATCATTTTCTCTGGATCAAGCTCTACAAACAATCAAGTGAATACTCAAACAACTTCTAAATCACAAAGGAAGTACACTCCATTGGGAGAACCACTTGAGTCAGTTTTCAAAAAGTTAGTGGCAAACAAGGTAATCACTATTCCAGATTTTCCTCCATATGAGCCAAAGGTCAAACCAAATTGGTGGAATGATGATGAGTATTGTGAATTTCATAAGAGCAAGGGCTATAAAATAGGGAATTGCCATCGACTGAAGAACATCATACAAGATCTCATTGATAGAGGTGACATTGAGATTGATGGACACTCATCCAACCAAGAACATGAGATGTTTAAGGAACCATTCTCAAAACATGTCAAGGGAAAAGCTAAAGCTACAGATGATTAGACCAACTATACCAGAGCATCTTATAACTATGATTCAACCATCAATCACATCTTGATGGACAATTATGTCTCTACCATTATCATCAAGGACAAAACACCTGAAAATTCTACCCAAAGACCCAAGATTGTCCTAAAAGGTATTGGATCTTCTTCCGAACCTACCTCTGAATGTAATGTTACAACTCGTGGAGGTAAATTCACTTTGCAAGGTTCTCCAGCTAAAAACACCACTTCCTCATCAACTAAACCTGAGTATGACCTTGTAGAACAGTTAGGGAAGACACCTGCACTTATCTCAATCCTTGAGCTCTTACACATATCCCCCGCACATAAAGCTATTCTTGACAAAATCTTGAGAGACACTACTATCCCCACTGATCTGAACATGGACCAGTTTTAAGCCATGGTGGGATACCTTTCCATTCCACACTCCCTTACATTCACAGAAGCCGATGACACCTCCGTAAGTCAGCCACATAATGCACCTTTACACATTGAAGCCTTCATACACAAACATCGAATAAAATGAGTCCTGATAGATGGAGGAGTCGGTCTAAACATTTGTACATTGAGCACTATTAAATAGCTGGGATATTTTGATAAAGCTGTGAATTCTACAAACAAAATTACCATCAAGGCATATGATGATGAAGAGCGTTCATCCAAAGGCACAGTCACCTTACCTCTCAGAGTTGGGCCTGTTACAAAGGATGTGGTTTTTTAGGTCCTTGATCTAGATCTCACATACAACATACTCTTGGGATGTCCTTGGATTCATGAGATGAGTGCAGTACCATCTACATATCATCGATGTATCAAGTTTCCACACAATGGAGTTGAAGTGACCATCAAAGCAGATCCAAATCCATTCATATATTGCAACAATCTACAACCTCGATCAGAAATAACAATCCCAGTCAATCGCGGAGCTATTCCTTCATCGGCATATGTGGATCCTGAATCCTTAAAAGCTTCTACATCCAAACAAGCAGAGCTAAAAGAAAAGTTCAAGATTAAAGACCTAGGATGTGGTGAGTATATATTTTATGTAGACCAACTCCCATTATCTCCTAAGGTATTCAGTCAACAGGAACAACCTACAAACAATTTTCAATGCCAAGGAATTGGGTGTGAACCACCTAGTGTTGTGGCTACTAAGTCTGAATGCAAATCTCCTCTAGTGGTGCAAGCATCTCTTGATATCAATACTCCTAAGAATGGTTCCAACGAAGAATCTATTGAGCGTATCGCCAACCCTCTTGAGAAATCACATAGCTTTACCATTTCATCCACTCATTCCATTTCCACTCCACTCCTAGACTTGGATCAACAAGAATTAGAAAAGCCCTTACTAATTGGGGATAAAAAATCAAACTTTGAAAATAAAAATCTAAAAGTCAATAATAAAGAAAAGTCCTTTAGCCCAAATCAAAATCAAAAGCTATTGGACTTTGAAAAAATTAAGGTCAATGATAAAAATCCTATGAAAGAAAAAGAACAAGAGTTGATCTCCCCTAATATCAAAATAACTGGGGGCAAAAGTTCTAAAATTTCAAGCCAAAAAGCATACTTGTTGATCCTAAGTCTCCATCATGCTATCCTACTTTCACTTCTTTTCACAATCATAAGCCTTCATCACTCATCCACTTGTTCCTCACATCCTTTCCCTTCTGGTGATACATCATGGACCTTTAATGGAGCTTCCTCGAAGGACTTTGTTGTCAAGGATGCCCAAACTTCTTTAGGTGACATGCATATGGGCAAACATAGTCCACACATTAGCCTTTATCAAGGAAGACAGTCACTCAAGCTACACATCGTTCAGTCAAGGAACAATGCAGTTACAATCATAAGGTTAAGCCTCACACATTTAAGGTGGGTGCCTTGGTTCTCAGAGAAAATCCCAAAAATCAGCAGGACAAAGAGAAGAAGGGCAAGTTCAAACCAATCTGGCTTGGTCCTTACATCATCATAGCAGCATATGGATCTGGAGCATATCAGCTCTCAACTACAGAAGGTGAACCTTTGGAGGATCCTATCAACAACATGCACCTTCGCAGGTTCTACACATAGCTCTTTGGAATATCCTAATTCAAAAAATACAAAAAAATAAAAAAATTCAAAAATACAAAAAAATAAAAAATTTCAAAAATACAAAAAAAATTAAAAAATTGAAAAATACAAAAAAAATTATTAAACAAAAAAAAAAAACATTGAAAAATCGAAAAAAGTAAAGAGAAATGATTTTGTCCAACGGTGAAAACCACTTCGGTGGTGCCCTGGGCAAGTACCACGGTGAAAACTGGGTCACTAGCGCCATGCGTAGAGACATTGCTCCTCCCTCCTTCAGGATTCCATTTCATCCTCTCACTTTGCACACACTCACAGCCTATCCATTCATAATAAACTTACCCATTCCCATCATGGCTTGTTATTGATCTACCCAAGATTGGCTCGCCATTCATAATAACCTTCATTTTCATCCTTTTTCCATCCATAATAAATCAGCTCCTATCTGTGGCTAAGGCAAATCCTACGTCTAGTGATGGGTGTGGAACTGAGAACATCACATGTTTCGAGGAGTACAGTTTCTTCCAGCTTCCTTCAGTCTATCTGCACACAATCCGCAATAAAACAACATTTGCATCGCTAGTCCGCAATAAAGTTCCATCTTCTCCGCAATAAAGTATCAGTTTCATGGATTCAGTCAGTTTCAGATGAGACACAGCAGCAACAATGGGCTTCAACAAATCAAATCTTTCAATAGACTCAGACAACATATGGTTCAATGCTATCTATCCTTTTTGTGAAAGTAAACATTGTGACCACAATCAAATAAGACTTATACAAGTGACAAGAGACACTAAACTTGAGGACTACAGTGAATGTTGGTGTCGAGTCTTTGTTTTCTTTTGATTTTATCTTTTTGGTGACATGTCTTTTAGCTTTTTTAGGATGTCTCTGACTAGCGATTCTATCTCCAGGATGTCTTTGACTAGAAAGGTGAGGATGGGGTATTGTCACCTATTTGTATTTGTTGTCTGTGGATTGTCTCTTAGTAATGCTATGACTTGTCCAAGGATATGAGGACACTGTGAGTCTAGTATGAATTGGGGCATTCCTTGTTTGTGACTATCTTATCTCCATACAAACAGGTACAATGACTTTCTAGGTCAAACATATGCTTGGATTGTCATAACCTATTTTACCATAATAAAGCTCAATGATGATAACGCACAAGAAGCTCTTTTCACTTTCATATCTTCTATCTTCCATCCCCCTTTCTTGATTGACTTCCATCATCCTTCGCGAGTTCGCATAGCCTACTATCACATGACTGAGTATAATGACACACCAAAAACATCTGCATTTCATGTAGTTACATCTGCATTATCACATGTTAGCATTTCATACATATATATGGATATCACAATTGCATCACATCCTGCACACAACACATGTTAGCACATTTTACATTTTTATCATGTAAATAATTATTTGCATTTTCATATTCATCTGAATTTCATACATTCACAATTGCATATACATAACATATAAAACATAAAAGAACAAAAATATTGTATTCATTATGTACATATTTGCATCCATATCATAACCATCACATAGAAACATACATCATGAAACATCTCATCACATAAGTACACATGCATATAGCTACCGCAAAGATGAATCATCTCATATATATATATAAAGTGTCATGATACAATGATGTCAAAATCATATGGCTACAATCACCCGTAGGTGTCTACATCATCATACAAAAATGGTACAATACTAATACATAGGGAGCCCTCTACGGCTATGATGAATTCCCTCCCTCAGAGTCGACTGGCCTCGATGGAGTCTAAGCACTAGTTGCCCTATCCGGACAGAGGAACCCACTAATAACTCCTGCCAACACTGTTGGTAGTGCTAATCATATCCATGTCATGGTATCCCATGCCACATGTCCCACCCTCATCTCTAGTCCTGGATCCTGAAACACTCATGTAAGGGCATCCCTGTCTCTGTCTCGATCGTACGGAATCAATTGCCCATCGATCGGTATCTGCAGAATCCTGTATCCTCCAGGGTGACTATCATCTCACCCATCGACAAATGAAAACTACAAGTCTCAGAGTGCCACCTCTTTGCTAGTGCAGTCAGCAATCCCATGTTCGCCCGAAACTCAGGCACATACAAAATATGTCTCAATCCCATAGCCTCAATTGTAGCTCGGTCCTCGATTGTCAACTCAGGTCGCAACCTCTGAGTCGATGGGAATCTCTCCCGTGACTCCAGCATAGGCAAATACTCCTACAGTCACACAAATCAATCATCTCAGTCCTAGTGATACTCACTGTTCATCCCAAAGTGTTGCTTCTATCCTAGTGGTACTCCCTGTTCATCACAAAGTACTATGTGTTTGGCACTCCCTGTTCATCACAAAGTGCTACTCACATTTGCACTCACTGTTCATCACAAAGTGCTGCTCATATTTCAGTACTCCCTGTTCATCACAAAGTACTATATCTTGGTACTCACTATTCATCACAAAGTGCCTTGATCTATCCTATCCTAGGGCCTTTGCTTGAGTGAATCCTCTTGAGAAGTTTCCTAATTGGCAACGTATGTTCTATCACAGAATTGTCAATCCTAGCCCTATTTATCTATCCTAGTTTTCCCTAGAGGACCTGCTTGAGTGTATCCTCTCAGCAGCTTATCCAATCGACAATGTATGTTCATCACAAAACTGTCGATTTGGCCTAGCGAGCATAAACGCGCCTAGCACCAACGCAAACACACCTACACATTTTTGACATTTTTTGGACCCTATTCTAAGCGCATTTTTTACTCTACCTAGCATGCATTAATGACAACAATAAATGCATCAAAGTACAAGGAGGTTTTGTGGTACTTACTAGCTCTCCTGCCTCTGCTGGCCTCTGAAATCGGCAAACGCGATCAAATCTGTGAGCCATTGCCATCACTGCTGACTGCTACTGCTCAATCTCGCTCTGCACTCTGATCTCTAGGACGTGTGAATGACAATGAGGATGTTTTCCCCTCGTGGTCTATCTTATAGACTACCCTAGCCCTAGTCTTTTGTGTCAGTCTTCATTATCCCGTGACGTTGTCACTTTATCTGGTCAGTCCATTCTAGCCTTTCTTTCTTATCGAGAGATTGTCTGTGGTCTTTTCACACATTTTCATCCAATCTCTCGAGGGGGCATATCATTCCCATCTTGGGGCAACTCTGTATCAGTTCATCTTATCTTCTTTGAAACAACGCGACAAGCTGCATTGTCTCAAAGAGGGGCAAAATGTAGACACCCAAAATTGTCCAGCCTAATTAAATAAATATTTAATTTATTTAATTATCTAAGCTTAATTCTTCTATTAATTAAATAAATCTTTATTTATTTAATTAATTCATTTATCCTCTTCTAGCCTTATTTCTCATTTAAATAAATATATTTATTTATTTAAATTATCCTTTTCCTAAATTAAATAAATATCTTATTTATTTAATTGATCTCACTCCTTCTATTAATTAAATAAATCTTTATTTATTTAATTAATTCATTAACCTTTTCTACCCATGACACATGTCATTCATCTCTTAATTCATACACTACCTACCCCTTTCATTATTTTATTATTTCTTTTACCCACCCTCTAATCATAGCCGACCTCCTTTTACACCTCTCAATCTTATCCCTCCATTTCATATAGTGTCTTCTATATAAGGAGATGCTTCCTTCATTATCAAACCCCCCATTGAGTACTTGACTATACTACGCTTTTGAACATAGGCGATCCTACTTGCAACCACATTTCCATTCTTTGTTGAGCTCTTGTGCACACATAAAATCTGAGAGCAAATATATCAAGCAAGATCAATGGAGATAGGAAGAATGGAGATCCAAACCCTATTGGACACGTGATGGTATAATCTTTGTGATTTCATTTGATTTGCATTGTCTTAGGTAATCTTCATATGTTATGGTGGATCTTTGTTGTTGTTAGGCTAGGGTTTTGTGGTTGAATTCATTTAGCCTTTCAATATCGTTATTATTGTTATCCATTTTCACCATATACAACATGTGTGGCTTTGTAACCTAAGATCATACTGATAAATCTGACATTGATGTCCTTTACATCATTTACCCTTAGAGATCTTTTATCAAAAGTTGCACCGGTTAGTTTCATCACTCTGTCATTTGGGACCTTCTTTGTTTTGTCAGGCCTGCTACTGGTGGAAGGTAACCCTGTTACTGCTTTTATTGCTTCTTTGGTGATCTTATGGATGGAATCCAACCAAAAGAATTCACCATGTACTTTGCTTAGAACTATTCTTATTACATCTTAGGGTTTCTATTATCTTGTGTTCCAGCTTGACATTACCATCTACATCACAAATCACAGTCCTATACATGTTTTTGATCTCATCTTCACCTAATTCCTCTATATGACAATGTATGTATATCCTAGGGTCTTCAACATATACTACTTCCTTAGGAATTTGAGAGAATGCACCTATGCTATCATCTTTCTTCGCAATTTCAGGAACCAGTTTGAATATGGGTCTAGGGCGCTTAATAAACTCAATCAGAGTAGGGTTTGCAATAAATTCAGGAGTGGATGAAGAAGCCACAATTATAAATACCTCAATCTGCCTTAAGGATGAATGCTTGGATGAACTGCTTCACTTTTTCGCTAAGGATGTCTTCACTCGGAATTTTTTGCGCTCTAAAAGATTTGAATGCTTCTTGAATGAAAAAGGAGCCAAAACACTTGCTTTATAATGTTATTTTCTCCAACTACCACATTTAATGCTTGTCAGTTAAGTCATAACTTAACTCATCTACCGATATAGAAGTAATTTGACTTCTTACCATCAACTGAGGGTATAATAGCATATTTTTCAATTTGTTGCTAAACCCCCAAAGGATTTTCCTTCAGTTAGATGAGGAGTCTCCTGCCGGTGGAGTGTTACTCTATTCTACTGGTGGAGTAGTATTCCCATCAATATTTTGATCTGACTTTCTGATCCATTGTTTTGAGAATTCTTGCTTTACTTCTTCAACCTTTTCTTTACCCTTCAAACTAGGACCTTTGTTATTTGCTGGTGATGCCTTACTTCTACAAAAATTTGCAATATGTACAATTTTGTTACAAGCATAACAAGTCACATTGTTTTTCTGAATAGATTTCCCATATCCTATGCCGGTTTGTGTTCTGAATTGATTAGATAGGTGTCCAAATCTTCCACAAACATAACATCTTACATTCATTTTGCAATTTTCTGAATTATGACCAACTTTTTTGCATTTAGAACATTGACCGATGGGTGTATTAGTATTATGGTAATTTCTAGATCTACATTGATTTTCTCTATGACCATACTTGTTACAATTAAAGCATTTCCCATTGAGTTTGTAGGCATTAGGTTGTCTTACCAGTTTTCTATGATCATGATTGTTTGCAATACCAGAGCTTTCACCAATTTCAAAGCCAGGGCCATTTGTATCACCATTAGGTATCTAATCCTTCAGCATGTCAACAAGTTCTTTTGAAATTCTCTTGAATTTCTCTTTGTGTTGATTTGCAGCAGTCAGTTCATTCTCCAAGATTCCTTTCTGTCTAATGAGTTCAGTTTTGTCATTTTGTGTATGCATCAGATCTATCTTCAACATATCATTTTCATGATTGAGTCTTGTGTTTTCATTTCCAGCATCATTCAGTCTTCTAACCAAGTCTTCTTCATTCTTCTTTCGATTTTCAGTTTCTTTGCAAAATCTCATAGTCATATCTTGCATCTCATTCTTCATTGTAGTGTTTTCTTGTCTTAGCTTGTTCACAAGATCATTAAGAGTTTCCTTTTTATCTTCCTCATTCTGCATCTTCTCATAAAGTTCTCTTCTTTTATTTCTTGCTATAGTGTAATTTTCTTGAAGTCATCAAATGATATCCTATGCAGCCTTCAAATCATATTTAAGTTTGATATTCTTCACCTTTTTTGCATCATAGTCTGAAAGAGTTGTTTCCAATTGCTTTCTCAAGTTTTTCATCTCTACCAGTGACAAGATCTTCCTCAAGTTGTTAGGCTTTTGAAAATATAGGACCAAGCTTTGATACCAATTGATAGGATTCCCAAAGATACTGAGAGGGGGCGGGGGGGGTGAATCAGTATCTTACCGATTATATAATTTTCTCAACTTATAACATGAAAAACATATTAAAACTGTGTACCGATAAACCAAAAATAATGCATCAAATAAGAATAACAACCACAACATGAAAATCACACCATAACACAATATTTAATGAGGAAACTCGGTGTGGGAAAAACCTTGGTGGGATTTGTGACCCACAATATTCACTTACTGGCCAATAAGAGAATATCACTGCTTACAATAGGGGCCTGCATATGCAGGAAGGCCAAGTGCCTAGAGCTCACTACTCAGTTACAAAAGAAGTCATACTGACTTACAAAAATGGATTATACAAATCCAATGCCTTGTACTAGTTCAGATTAGCATCTGCTATGCCAGATTCAGTACCGGTTTAAGCTCTGCTACATACATAAACCCTTAACCTAATAATTCGCACATTAGGTGTGTTATATTCCTTTCATCAATTGCCTATTAAATGATCTACAATGATCTCATACATATATGAGTCATATTACAATCTGCCATGTTGGCTTACAAAATATTTTATAATTAATTACAAAATATGTTTATACAAAATTGTTGTCGGCCAAGATGCTGGTATTCTTCCTTTTCAGTGTCGGTGTTCTATATGCCGGTGTAGAGTCTGCCAGTGTGGTGCCTGTGTCTTCTTGTCGGAATCACATGATTGTAAGGTTGCCATCAATGAAAATACCTTCAATCACCTACAATTTCTCATTGGAGTGTGCATTTGCCAACATAATATAGATGACATTTCCAAAGTATCAGGTAACTCCACTACATATGCATTTCTAGAACTGAATTTCTTCAAGATCTTACAAGGTCCAAACTTCCTCATCTTTAACTTGTTATAAGTTCCAACTGGAAATATCTCTTTTCTTAGATACACCATCACTTCATCTCCTACTTAAAATTCTTTATGTCTCATCTTCTCATATGCTTTCTCTTTATACTTACTGTTTATATCCTCCAAATGTTGTTTGACCTAAGTATGTACTATTTTCATATGCTTTGAAAATTCTTCTGCTTTTGCACTCCTCTTATCTTTATTACTGATATCTCTCAATTCTAATATGCCTCTAGGGTGTGCTTCAATGACAATCTCAAAAAGGTGTTCTTCCGGTAATCCTATTCACTAAATTATTGTAGGTAAATTCTGCTTCTATAAGAATCAAGTCCCAACTTCTGGTTTTCTCTCCTACTAAGTATCTCAACAAATTTACCAAGCACCTATTCATTACCTTTGTTTGTCCATCAGTCTGTGGGTTAAAAGTAGAACTAAACTTCAAATCTTTCTTCATCTTCTTCCAAAGTGTCCTAATAAAATATCCAACAAACTTAGTGTCTTTGTCTGAAACTATGCTCTTAGGTAATCCATGTAATCTCACCACTTCCTTGAAAAATAGGTTTGCAACATGTATTGCATCTATTGTCTTTTTAAAAGGTGTGAAATATGACATCTTTGAGAATCTATCCACCACCACAAATATAGAATCATTTCCTCTCTAGGTCTTAGGAAATCCAAGTATAAAATCCATGCTCATGTCCTCCCAAGGTCTCTCCAGAACTATCAAAGGCTTATACAATCCCACATTTGACTAATACCTTTCGGAAGTTGACAAATCCTACATCTCTGCACAAATTTCTTGACATCCTAATGAATCTGAGGCCAAAGTATTTCTCACTTATCAATGCCACTATCTTATCAACTCCAAAGTATCTAGCTAATCCTCCACTATGCTTCTCCTTTATCAGACTTTCTCTCATAGAACTTTGAGAGTATACACAACTGAACTCTTCTAAACAACATCTCTTCTTGAATGAAATAATCCAACCACTTACTTCTATCTACCATAACCGGCTCCTTAAATGCTTTCCAAGGTTCTGTAAAATCTGGGTCATCCTCATACAAGTTTTTCAATCCTCAAAACCTATTACCTCCACTCTCATCTCTATCAGCAAGTTCTTCCTTCTGCTTAATGCATCAATAACTTTATTTGACTTTCCACTTCTATGCTTCAACATAAAGGTATAGAACTCTACCCATCTCATATGTCTCTGATTTAGCTTACTCTGACTGTTCAAATACTGCAAAGATTGATGATTAGTATATAACACAAACTCCTTAGGCAACAAATAATGTCTCCAATTCTTCAATGATTGAATTATGGCATAGAATTCCTGATCATACACTGAATATCTCCTCCTTGTATCATTCAACTTCTCACTGAAATAAGCTACCTATCTTCCTTCCTGACTCAACACAACTCCAATTGCGTTTCCACTTGCATCATAGTCTACTTGAAATATTTTACTAAAATCTAGTAAAGATAACATAGGCTACTCTGTCACCTTCTGCTTCAACAATTCAAAGCTCCTATTTGCTCTAGTTGTCCACTTGAAATCCTTTCTATCTCTCATTATTTTTAGCATAGGGCTACAAATTGAACTGAAATTTTTGATAAAATTCCAGTAGAAACTAGCCAATCCATGAAATGATCTTAACTCTCCAATGATTTTTGGTGTAGGCCATTTAAAAATTGCTCTTACCTTCTCAGGAGCCATCTTCAATCCTTCCACAGATATCACAAATCCCAAATAGACTAACGCTTCCTTCATGAAACTGCACTTCTTAATGTTTGTCAACAACTTCTCTTCTCTCAACCTTTTCAAAACTTGTCTCAAATGCAACATATGTTCTTCCTTGCTCTTACTGAAAATCAAAATGTCATCCAAATACACAATAACAAACTTACCTAATAATTTCTTCAATACCTCATTCATCAGCCTCATGAAAGTACTCAGTACATTAGTCAATCCAAAAGGCATCACTAACCATTCATATAGTCCTTAGTTTGTCTTGAATGTTGTCTTCCAATCATCTCCTTTTCTGATTATGATCTGATGGTATCCACACTTCAAGTCTATCTTTGTGTAGTATCTGGCTCCACTCAAACAATCCATTATGTCATCCATCCTAGGCAAAGGAAATCAGTACTTCACTGTGATCTTGTTTATTGCTATGAAATTAGTACACATCCTCCATTCTCCATTCTTCTTAGGTTATAACACTACTAGAACTGCACAAGGACTCAAACTTTCTCTGATCAAACTTTTTCTCAGCAAATCCTGCACTTGTCTATTCAGCTCCTCATTCTCTGTCGGTGTCATCCAGTGTGCCGTTTTATTAGGCAAACTAGCTCTGAGAATTAGATCCATGCAATAACTGATACTTCTCACAGACATTAATCCATCAGGTACATTCTTTGAAATGATGTCTCCATGTTCTATCAACAACTCGTTTATCTCCTCTGATTCTTCTTCTTCATGCTTCAGATTGTTAGTCTTCTTAGGAACTATACATAAATATACAATCTCATGCCTCATCCCATCCAATAATTTTCTTCCATCCACCAAATAGATTCTAGCACAAGTACAAAATTTAGTTTTTAGAGGCTCCTCCAAAGGTAACAAGGTCTGATTCATCCCATTTGCAACAATAGCGTATATGTTCTTCCTTCCATCATGTATTGCTTGCCTATCATATTTCCAAGGCCTACCAAAAAAAATATGACAAATATCCATTATTCTTCCTTCCATCATGTATTGCTTGCCTATCATATTGCCAAGGTCTACCCAACAAAATATGACAAATATCCATAGGCATAATATCATACAAAACTCATGATAAGATCCAATATTCAATTTCACCAAACATTGTTCACTTACTAGTATCTTATGATCATCCCAAATCCATGCTATCTGATAAGGCTTAGGGTGCATCAACCTTTCCATATTCAGCTATTCACCATCTCCTCTGAAACAATATTATCTAAACTACCACTATCAATTATAACTTTACAACACTTACTGGATACCTTACATCTGGTCTTGAACAAATTCCTCCTTTGCAAGGGTTCCCCATCATCTTTGGTATGACACAAAGCTCTCCTCATCACGAAAAATTCTCCATCTTCTGGTTTATTAGCTGATTCAATATGGTCTCCTTTTGCCAATGCTGCTCTTCCAGTGTTCTCTATCTTACATTCAAAAGCACAATGTCCTTCTCCTTTTCACTTAAAATAGGTTACTCTAAAAACTCTTTTATCTTGTCTTCTGTCATCTTTTCCATAACCCTCATTCCAATATCCATTAGGCTCTCTTCTTTGGTAAAAATTTCTATCATCCTTTTGGTATGAACTACCATCTCTGCTAACTTCCTTGTCTTTTCTCTACTCTGTATAGGGTCCTCTTCCTCCTTGAAATATTCCTCTAGAAAACCTTCCACCTCTACTTATTTGCTTTTGCTCATGTCTTTTGTTCAACTTCTCTTATGTTTTTAGGGCATATTGATAGGCTTTGTCAACACTCTACAACTTGATTAAACTGAGTTCATCTTGTATAGAGATCTACAACCTATTCAAATATCTAGAAACTTGTTCAATCTCATCATCAGTATGTCTAGATCTGATATTCAACTTGTAGAATGCTTTGGTATACTCCTTCACACTAGATTCCTTTTGCTTCATATTTTGCAACTTCTGAAACAAATTTACTTGATAATCAACTGGCATAAACTTTGATTTCAACTTACTAACCATCCGCTCCCAATATTTGATCGTCTGTTTACCCCTTCTCTGTCTATCTACCTACAAATGTTCTCACCAAAGAGATGCATGACCTTTCAACTTAGTGCAAGCATTTCTCACCTTCCTATCTTCTGTGGTGCCTTCAAAATAAAAATACTTTTCCATCTCCGTGATCCAATCTAGCAATTTAATCTCAATCCAACTTGCCATCATAATCTAGTGGGGTAAAATATGGTCTAGTATTCACTCTAGACAATGCTCTTATAAACCTTTCTTCATCCAGATCATTCGCCAATGGATTTTCTCCTTGTTCTCCAGCTGCCACTTCTTCTTCTTCATCTTCGCTCACATCTTCAACATGTCAACCTCTTCTCTGGGCCATTTCAACAACTTCCAATCGGGTTACAATTCCTCTCAACATTTTCATCACAACAAGGTCTACATTTCCAAGCACTCCACCATTTCTATTTCCTCTTCACAAAATCTTCATGCAATTCCTCTGCAACTGTAAGCCGAATGCGCAATCCGCCACCCTACAACAAAATATTACATCACAACGCAATCTCTGGAATGAAAACTTGCTCTGATACTACTTGGTGCAGTTACGGTGGGAGGGGCCTCAAAAAGAATAGTCCGGACCATGCAACAAGAGTTACACAACAAATACAAAAAAAATAATATTATATCATGAAAATCAGTTACAAACTACCGGCAATATGTAGGCTCACAAAAATGGGCTCACAGGCCTAAGTACAAAACATGTGTGTTATGCAACATTTGGTTCAAGCAGAATGCGAGCCAACTCGAGACCTCCTAACCTTCAAGTCTTTATTCCATTTCCTAAAATATGATTCTAAATGCTTAATTACATTGATTTATATGATCATGGGTGACCCGCATCAGCCCAAGGTGAAACAATCGTCGATGAACAAGATGAAACGTGTAAAACAACAAGGTCGGCCTTCGCCAAGAGATCCATTCGAAAAATCCATAGGATGAAGTGAAAACCTAAGGGAAGGTTGGGTACATGCCAAGGAATGTTGGAAACAACAAATTGAAGCTTCGTAAGCTACAAAAAATAATCCACAAGATTCACAGATAGCAAAATAAAGCGGTTTTGGTGTTCTAAGCTAGAAAACTGTCTCAGATTCCCGAAGCGATAACTTGCTGAGAAAAGATCCAAATGTCTTGTGGAATTAGGATAAGGTAGATGAGAATATACACAATCAAAATCCATCTCTGCAAGATCCGATGAGAAAATTCCAAGAAATTCAGAATGGAATGCTTAAACTGCAAAACAAGAACAAACTAAAAGAAAATGTTTTTGGTTGATACAAGATTGCCATGAACCAGGGATGCTCCTACATCAGTAGAACTTATCTTGATAATGTTATAAAAATTCACATGACACATCCTCCTATGCCACAATTATCTTTCATGAATCTGAGCAATCAAACAACTTTAACTGATACTATTTAAGTGAAAGATATTACCTTTAGTCTTTGTACTTGATGCAATGTCTATTTCGAAGCTACCCAAGATTCTATATTTTAAATCCTTGAATTGAAGATCATATCCCTTTGCAACCATCTATATTATGCTTTATGCCTTCTACATACAAGACATCATTAGTATTGTTCTTACCATCAAGAGAAATTGAGCCTCTGCCACAAATTATACTAGCTTTATCATCACCAAATCTTACAATGCCACCTTCATAATTTTCCAACTCACAAACTTACTCTTATCACCTATCATATGATGAGAGAATGCACTATAAATCACCTATTCATCCTTCTCTTCAACATGTGCATCCAAATCTCTTTCCACATTTATGCAACTAGCAGAATTAGTAGGTATTGGATAATCTTCCTTGATAGCAATAAACACCCATTCATTATCGCTTGTATTTCCTTTATCCGATTCATCATCTGGCACACCTTCATCAACAACATGATAACATATCTTCTGAAATCTAGGTTTGTTAGGTCCTAGCTTAGGAACTCTTTCTAGACACCTTGAGGCAAAATGACCTATCTTATTCCAAGAAAAACATTTAAGAGGCAACTTTACTTCATACTTATCAACTCCTTTGGGTAATCTTTTGGAAATCAATGCTTGAAGTTCCTCAATCTCTCTCTCTTCTTCTTCAATTTCCTTTCTCTCCTTCTCATATTTGGACATCCACCTTGAATAAATTTCTCCCGAATCATATCTCTGCTTATCCTTTCCAGAAACAGTGACTTTGAATGCAGATTCTACCTTAGGACAAGAATCACCAAAATCACTTAACTCAAAGGCTGATAGATTACCAATCAACATGTCACTAGTTATATTAGTCATAGTTTGGATCTCCTCAATAGCAACAACTTTGTGTTTTTATGATGTAGGTAAGGATCTGAGCACCTTAGCAATAATCTCTGATTCTTCCAATGTTCCACCAACACATCTGATATTACACACAAGTTCATTCACCTTCTACATAAAAGAAGTGATATTATCATCTTCTCTCATCTTCAACATCTCATATTTTACCCTTAAGTTGGCAATCTTCACATAACTGTCACCTTCATACATAGTTTCTAACTTTTTCCAGATCTCATGAGCAGTCTTTAGTTCCATAACATTCGTCATCTCATAATTAGTCCGAACACTCAATAATGCTTCCTTAGCCCTAATATTATTTTCAACTTCCTTTATCTCATCCAAAGTTGAAGGACCATTTGAGGAATGGTATACTTGTCTTTGGTAATTGTCCAGTAAGATTCACTAATACATCCCAAATGACACTCCATGTGATTCTTCCAAAGAGAGTAGTTAGTACCATCAAATCTCAGACTATCCTTCTCGTAGGTTTCCATCCTGGATCACCTCAAGAGGTCAAGCTTCTTTGGAGGAACCTGCTCTGATACCAATTGATGAAATAACTTTTATACCAGGCAGACAAGTGAGAGGGGGGTGAATAATTTGTCTCAAAAACTTACATAATTTAAACTTATTCTCAGATCTGATAAATAAGCATGAATGTTAGGATTAATGATAGTCCCAAAGATACTGAGAGGGGGGGGGGTGAATCAGTATCTAACCGATTGGCAGAATATTTAACCTTATTAAGAACTTTGCATTCAAAAATAGTGTACCGGTAAATAATAATTAATGCAGTAAACAGGAACAATAAAGACAGCATAGAAAACACACCATAACACAAGATGTTTAACGAGGAAAACCGGTGTGGGAAAAACCTTGGTGGAATTTGTGACCCACAATATTCACTCACTGACCAATGAATAAATATTACTTACAATGAGGGGCCTGCACATGCAGGAAGGCCAACTTCCTAGAGCTCACTACTCAATAAGAGTCTCATTGACTACAAAAATGGATTATAAAATCCAATACAATGTACTCCTTCAAATCAACATGAACTATGCTAGGTTCAGTACCAGTTTAAGCTCATACTATAACCAAAACTTTTGTTGTCAACTTATATCTCCTTATACAAAAATATCATCAATATATTCTCTCCATGCATACTACCTTCTACCATATTAAATGACCTATAAAATCTCATACATATATATGAGTCTTTTACAATATGCCTTGTCGTCTTTACAAAAGATAATTACAATTAAATACAATAAGAAAACGTTTATTCCCTGTCGGCTGGGGTGCCAATATGCATTGTTGCCATTGCTGGTGAGGTGTTTGCCAGTGTATGTAGATGTCTATGCCGGTGCCAGTGCTGGTGGCTTTACCAGATGAGTGCCATAAGGTTTCTATTAATGACAATACCAACTATTCTCATAAGAGTGTAGAATTCCAACAATCTCCCCCTTTGGCATTGATGGCAACACTCATGAGAAAAATCCAAAAATTGTTTCCAAAAAGTGAAGTCCAAAAAGTTACCAAAAATATGTGCTCCCCTTGAGTAAATGATCTCCTCTGAATGATCATTTTTCTCTATCTACTACTCCCCCTTTCACATCAATGACAAAGGTTGTCAAAAATTTGTCAAACGAGTGCAAAGATTTCACCTCAAAGTTTGTAACCGATTGGTTACAATCTGAAATATGTCAGCCAAAACCAAATTTAAACTCTGCATGAATCTGTTGCTTTCATTCAAGGTTGCTTGAGTCTGTTGGATTGTGCCGGTGAGATGATGCATATGCTCTTTCGATGATCTTTCTCCTTGAAGTAATGCCTTAGAGATCTCATTTCTCAGAGAGATAAGGTTGTCCAATTTAGGACCAAGTTTATACTTAAGCTCTCTGGCATTAGCCTTAATCCTTTCCTTCTCTTTCTCAAATTTCTCCAACTTTTCCTCAAAACCTGCTATTTCTTGCTCAATAACTGATATAGGTTCAGATGAACCAATTATTTTATCAGCTATGTCATCTATCACCTTCTGTACTCTACTTATTATCTTTTAAATGTCCCATGTCAATAGATGTGGCTTGCATGTTTCTCTGTACAACTCTTTATATTCCAAAATTGTAGTATTTAGTGCCAATAAAAGTGGTTTTATGTGTTCTGTGCACTTCTTTATTGTATCCTCAAATAATTTTTCCTTTTCCTTTTCAACTTTCTCTTTGAATGTGTCCTCATTCACCTTATCAACTGTTATTACATTGTCGGTAATGAATTTGGACAATGTGTCCAACTTGCCTAAAGAATCCCTTACATGATCTATATTACATTTTGGTGCAATCAACTTAAGTATTGGTATTGTGTCATCAATTGCTTTGTAAGCCAATGCATTATAGTCAGTTATCTTCTTGATAGAGTCAAGGAGTAGGAAATCAAATTAATGTACGTTAGGAAATAGGAAATCATCACAAACAAATCAAAAACTAATCTAGCTCAATCACAAGAACTCATTGCAATGATCTATCCTAAACAACACTCAATAGAGACATGAAATAAAAACATTCAAAACTAGAAATTAAGCAAACCATAAGTATGATTTGAATGCTCCTTCATGTGGCTCCATTGTCCTTCTTTCTTCTCCAAATAGTTTGTTTGTGGATCTCACTTACAAGTGCATGATCATGATATGAAAGCAAGTGAATAAGATATTACTCAAGAATACTCGAAGCGTGATTAACTAGAAATTCGATAATCTGATTAGGGGATTCGATTGAAGAAATTCATCCAATTTATAGAGAAATTGGAGAAAAAGACAAGATTAGCATGATTCAATTCAAATGGAAATTGCAAATCAATATGACAAATTATGCCAAATTATGACAAATTATGCACTTTCTATGCAAAATTTGTTGATTGATAATTTATGACAAATTATGACAAACTTCTATGTCAAAAATTGATTGATTGTCAATTATGACAAATTATGACAAATTTCTATGTCATTTCCATGAATTTAGGAGAGAAATAGGAGGAAATTGAAATTAGGAATTTAGAAAATTAAGAAATTAGGTAAATTAATTAATAATTTATCATTTATTAATTAATTCACAAAGAAGAATAATTAGCCAATTAAATGAACATTTAATTGTGACAAGAAAACTTAGGATAAATAAATAATTTATTAATCCTAAAGGAGGAAATGACAAACCAGGTTAAATGATGAAATAACGAAACCCTAGAAGATGAATTAGGTCTTGATTGAAGATAATTGATATCGATCATGATTTTGAATTGATAAATGACCAATGTGATAAATGATTTGATTGATAAATGCGCCAATTGACAAGGAACAATGACAAATTGATCCAAATTGACACGATTGAGAAGGACGACGATTGATGACAAATCGATCATGAAATGACAAGATTGACAAAAAGACAAGGATTGATGACAAAACAGATTGCCAAATGACAATATTGAAAATGACCATGATTGATGACAAATCAATCGCAAAATGACAAGATCGAACATGATAAGGATTGATGATAAATCAATCGCCAGATGACAAGATTGATAAGAAGACAACGATCGATGACAAATCGATCGAAAGATTGACAAGAGGACAAAACCGTTAATTAGGATTGACGATGTCCAAAATGAGGACAAATAAGCACGCACATTGATGCGATAGGATAAGATTGACCAAAATCATGACTGGAGATTGTTGTCGACAAGACCAAATTCGAGAGCGAGACGATTGAAGAATGTAGAAGAATGACTCAACGCTCACAAATGATAAATACCAAGTGCGAAACATAGGAGAAATGTTAATGCGATGCAAAAACCTAAAATGAGGCAATGCGCAAATGTTAAAGTATGATTCCACAAGCGTTGACCATTTTTAGGTGTCTACACCTCTATCACATTAGTAGGCCTGAATTCACTTAATGAAGTACCGGATGTTTGACCAACTACCTTAATTACCTCTGTGCTTCCAACAATTGTAATCATTTTGCTTGTATTATCCTCCAGTGGATCAGTTTGAGTTTGCATTTCAACCTGTAATGGCTTGGGTTTCTTAGTGATTATCGGTTTCACTACCTTAATGCGTACTTGTTCTTTTGTTAGTTTCTCTGTGGGTTTCTATGTGTGTTTCTCTATGTGCTCAACTATCGGTATCTCAGTTTTAGTAGGTTTCTTAGTGTTAGCATCTATACCATCAGTATTATTTCTAGTATCCAATGTTTGCTCAATTTGTAATGATTGCTCAGTTTTCTCTGTTTGAATTTCAACCTCAACAAACTCTATCAGTTGCTTAGCAACGTTTCCACTATCAGCAATGTTATCCTTAGCCTCTGTATTTTCCTTATCCACAACAATGTTCACTTCCTAAGTGTCTACATTCATGGTGAATAGAATTTCAGAATCAGGATTAGTGTCATCATGTGTTACACCTATACTGTCAATAACCGGTGGATCAATAGAATATACTGGTGCAGTATCCAAGGGTGGTGGTAAGTTGTCAGTTATTTTGATGTTTGGTATTCCACCAACTTTACCTTTCCCTTTGTCCTTATCCTTCTGATAAACCTTGAATGATTTCTTCAGCTTGTCCAATTCCTCTTGTTTTTCCTTTTCCACAAAAAAGATATCCCATTTATCAATCATTTCCTCTGCAATCTCATTCACTCTACCTGCCATGAAACTCACTTGTCAGTGACCACTAGCAAAAACTGATATGTTAGCTTCACAAATTAGGTCATCAATCTCTTCTTTTGAGTTAACCGGATGTACAACTAGAAGTTTTTCAATTTTAAGTTTCTTGTCCAATTCCATTATTGCAATCCTCTTTGCATCTAACCTTCTATATAGTTCATTTGGCAAGTCATCCACAACTTCAATTAAAACTTTCTTATATATGTCCAGATGTAAGATAATACTATTTTCTATGCTTTCCTTTTCTAATTCCATGAATTTATTATACAATTTTCTCACATTAGCCAGATTACCATCATCCATTATTTCATTTAGCAAATTATCCAAATGGTGGTATAACCTATTTCTATTTCTTCTTGGGGGTCAGTTTCTTTGCCGGTTGCCTTACTGCTTGTTGTTTCTTCCTTAAAGTTCTTGTTCTCTTGGGTGAAGGAGAGGGTACCGGTGAGGGTTTTCTCTTCCTTTCAACTCTTTTGAATTTAGTTGGTATCTGACTATCAGAAGATGTGCCAACCGATGAAATGTGTGCCTCCAGTTGTAGTCCTTCCAGCTCACTAGCCTTTATACCAGTAATGTTCATAACAATTTCTTTTATTTCCTTTACCTATTTAGAAACATCTCTTATATACTTTTATCTTCTCTTCCTTTGCTTCATTTTTTGCACATTACTTTCAATTGTTTTTGCACTACCAAAAACTTCTTCTGTTGGTTTTCTAGGTGCATCTAACAAGGCTTTTGCATAAGTTTCAACATTGTTGAGATCTACCTCATAACCCATTTCTGTTACCCATATAGTTCTAGTTAATACAACTTCCATCCATGTTTCATTTTTCTTAATTATAAAACAAATTTCTTTATCATATTTATCCACTACACTCTGTGGTAGTCTTTCTCTAGTTTTCATTTTGGTTTGGAAAGCTTTGAAATATTCAATTATATTGTTTTCCTTAGTAGTACCCATGCCGGTGAAAGCTTCTTGCAATTGTTTTCCTACTGGTATGTCATATCCAAAGTCTTTTTGTCCAATACTCGGGATTTATTTTGTGAAATACAACATTAAGCATACCGAGAGATTACCAAAACAAAATGTTCCTTTCTTGTTTGCTTTTATCTTTTCCAAGTTATCTATGAGTTCATCCTTCAGCCATTCACACACATCTATTTTTGCATTATTGTTGACCATTTCATATGCACTATTAATTTAAAAACTAGAAACTGAATTAAGTCTGTTTGCATGAGTAGTCTTGTAGCCAAGTATCATACTTATGAATCTCACATTGATGTCCTTGATGTCATTCACTCTCAGAGATATACTATTAGACGTTGCTTCGGTTGAGATCATGACTTCATTGTTAGGAACCTTCTTAGTTTTGTCTGGTCTACTGCCGATTGAGGGTAAACTTGTTACTACCCTAATTGCTTGCCGAGTGAATTTGCAGATTGAATCTAACCAAAGAAATTCTCCATGTGCCCTACTTAGGACAATTCTCACAACTTCCTTCGAAAATTCAGGGATGTTCAAAATTTCCACAAAACTTAAAGTCTCAATAATCTTGTGCTCGGGTTTGACAGTGCCATTTTCATTACAAATTATAGTTTTAAACATTTTTAACACCTCCTCAGAACCTAATTCCTCAATGTTGTAGTGAATATATATCCTAGTGTCTTCAGCATAAGCTACACCTTTAGGAATCTTTGAAAATGCACCTATGGAATCATCTTGCTTAGCTACTTCGGGAATAATTTTGAATACGGGCCTAGGGCGTTTTACATTTTCCATGATAGTAGGGTTTGCAATAAATTCGGGAGCAGAAGAAGAAGCCATTTGAAAAATACCTTTAGCTGCCTGATAATGTCTGAATGCTTGAAAGAAATCGCTTCACACCTTCACCTTGAATGCCTTTGCTCATATTTCGCGCTCTCTGCTAATTTGAATGCTTGGTGAATAAAAAATGAGTAAAAACCTATGATTTATAATGACTTTACCTTCAACAACCGCATTAAATGCTTGTCAGTTAAGTGAAAACTTAACACATCTGCCGATAAAGAAGAAATCTATCTTCTCACCATCAATCAAGGGTAATCTGCATAATATTCAACTTGCTGCAATACCCCCAAGGGTTACTTCTCAGTTGGATGAAGAATTTCCTACCGGTAGAGTAATACTCTGTTCTACCGATGAAGAAATAGTCTCATCAACATTCTGATCCATCTTCCTAATCCATTGTTTTGAAAATTCTTGCTTTACCTCATCTACCTTTTCTCTGCCTTTCAAAATGGGTCCTTTATTATTCGCTGGTGAAGTCTTGCTTCTACAAAAATTTTCAACATGTCCAATTTTGTTACAAGCATAACAAGTCACATTATTCTTCTGAATAACCTTTCCATATCCTATGCCAGTTTGTGTTCTGCATTGATTAGATAAGTGCCCAAATCTTTCACATTCATTCTGCAATTTTTTGAATTATGACCAACTTTGTTGCATTTGGAGCATTGACTGGTGGGTGCATTGATGTTTTGATTGTTTCTGAATCTACATTGATTTGTTCTATGACCATACTTGTTACAATTAAAGCATTTTCCATTAAATTTGTAAGTATTAGGTTGTCTTACCAGTTTACTATGATCATGATTGTTTGCAGTACCAGAACTTTCTCCAACTTCAAATCCAAGTCCATTTGTATCTCTATTAGGTTTCTGACTTTTCAGCATATCATCAAGTTCCTCTAAACTTTTCTTGAATTTCTCTTTGTGTTGATTTGCAGTAGCCAGGTCATTTTCTAGAATTCCTATTTGTCTCATAAGTTCAGTTTTATCATGTTGCATGTGGATCAGATCTATTTTCAACATATCTTCTTCATGACTAAGTCTTAGATTTTCATTTCTAGCATCATTGAGTCTCCTAATCAAGTCATCTTCATTCTTCTTTCTATCTTCAATGTCTTTACAAAATCTCATAGTCATATCTTGCATTTCATTCCTCATAGTACTGTTTTCTTGTCTCATCTTGTTCACAAGTTCATTAAGAGTTTCCTTTTCATCATTATCACTTTGCATCTTCTCATGAAGTTCTTTTCTTTTATTTCTAGCTATAGTATGATTCTCCTGAAGTCCTTGAATAAATTCCTATGCAGTCCTTAGATCATCTTCAAGTTTGATATTCTTTAACTTCTCTACATCATAGTCTACAAGAGCTCCTTCCAATTGTTTTCTTAAGTTCTCCATCTGTACCGATGTCAAAGTCTTCCTCAAGCTGTTAGGATTTTGAAACTAGAGGACCAGGCTCTGATACCAATTTTTAGGATTAATGATAGTCCCAAAAACACTGAGAGGGGGGGGTGAATCAATATTTAACCAGTTAGCAGAATATTTAACCTTAATAAGAACTTTGCATTCCAAAACAGTGTACCGACAAATAAGAATTAATGCAGTAAACAAGAACAATAAAGATAGCATAGAAAACACACCATAACACAAGATGTTTAATGAGGAAACCCGGTATGGGAAAAACCTCGGTGGGATTTGTGACCCACAATATTCACTCACTGGCCAATGAATAAATATTACTTATAATGAGGGGCTTGCACATGCAGGAAGGCCAACTGCCTAGAGCTCACTGCTCAATAAGAGTCTCACTGACTACAAAAATGGATTATAAAATCCAATACAATGTACTACTTCAAATCAGCATCAACTATGCCAAGTTTAGTACTGGTTTAAGCTCATCCTATAAACAAAACCTTCGCTGTCAACTTATATCTCCTTATACAAAAATATCATCAATATATTCTCTCCATGCATACTGCCTTCTACAATATTAAATGACCTATAAGATCTCATACATATATATGAGTCTTTTACAATATGCCTTGTCGACTTTACAAAAGATAATTACAATTAAATACAATGAGCAAAAGTTTATTCCCTGTCGGTTGGAGTGCCGATATGCATTGTTGCCGCTGCCGGTGAAGTGTCTGCCGGTGTATGTAGATGTCTATGCTGGTGCCGGTGCCTGCCGGTGGCTTTACCAGATGAGTGCCCGAAGGTTACCAGATGGTTTCCAAAAGGTCACCATCAATGACAACACCAATAATTCTCATAAGAGTGTAGAATGCCAACAATGAAAGCATAAATCAACAACACATAATAAACACATATAACACCAAGATTTTGATGTGGAAAACCCAGTCAAGGGAAAAACCACAGTGGGAACACACCCACAATAGGATGATACTTTGTTAGAGGTAATATAAATATTACAATGGGGAACGCACATGTATTCAGGCACACTACCTAGAGCTCACTGCTCAAAAACAACAAGGGCTACAACCCAAGGAAGACTCACTATCTTACAAACAGATTCAGATTACATTTGGAAGATCCAGAATATATTCTAATTCTCATCCATGCTCATACATAATTACAAAGATATTACATTTATTTATACATGACATCAACCTTGTGAAGATCATCAAGGTTGGATCAACACTCACCACTTAATTATAAAAAATATAACCACACGTGCTACAATATCACATGTGGACCAAACAATGTTGGCTAAGACATAGAATGGACCCAAATCTACCACCTCAAACATGGTACACCTCCAAGAATTATGCATCGAACATCTGCAACATGTTACAAACATCTGGTCGGCTAAAAACATGAAGAACTATAACGCATTGGAGAAAAACCATCAATTACGTGCACAATGATTAATGCAGACCACCTACACAAAAGACACATGATCTAGAAACATCCATAAGCATCATGAATTACCACATAGACATCTGCACCAACTCAAATTATTAGAATCATCATTATCTTTATACTGGACCTCAGGAACACAAACTACAATGACTGTCTAACTAGAAAAATAACTTGTGGATCTCCAAACCACGAACCAACTTACTTGAAGATACACATCAATGTCCCAAACATATCTCCAAATCTATAGATCAAGATATTACAATGCAGAGCAATGTAGATCAAAAAACTAACCACTATCATCACTGAAAAAATAGAAAAACCAACCACAACACAAATACTTATAACTCACTCAAATCTTCATCCAGACCTTTGGAAATTGTACCGAATCAACTATAGATATCCTTTTAAAAACCCTTTAATCTCCAAACTCAGATCATCATGCAAAACAAACAAACTCACTGAACTTCACTGCATCACTAACACAAACAAATAAATATGTTGACATCAATGACAACACATCTCTCAGATATCTCTCAAGCACATATTTGCAACATATTTCCAACAATCTCCAACTGTTCTATTAGGTTTGGAGATGATTAGATAACAAAAATTGTAGGAATTGACTCTATTAATTTTGATGGAAAGCATAATACTGACAATTTTTACTATGTAAAGGATTTGCATCATAATATCTTGAGTGTTGGGCAAATGTGCGAAAATGGTTACAATATTGTTTTTCAAGATGATGGTTGTGAGATCCAGAAGGGTTCCGAAACTATTATTGCATCAGGGAAAAAGATTGGTGGAAACATGTATCAACTAGAAGGAGCTACAAGATATTTTTTGTTATCTTAGTTCAATGATAGTTGGCTCTGGCACTAGAGGATGTGTCATATCAACTTTGATAATTTGGTAAAGATCAGTTCTTCATGTGCAGTGAGAGATTTTCCTAGCCTGACCAAACTGGATTACAATATATGCAAATAATGTTAAGAAGGGAAACATACAAGAGGAACATTCAAAGGAAAGGAATAACCATCCACCAGATTGTTAGACTTGGTGCACACAGACTTATGCGGTCCTACCAGACAAAGAGTATACAAGGTCAAGATGTATTTCACGTTGTTAATTAATGATTATTCTAGAATGTCATGGGTTGTATTTTTGAGAGAGAAGTCAAAAGCATTATAAAAATTCAAGATATTCAAGGGAAGAGTTGGAAATGAAGCTGGTAGAAAGATTAAGTGTTTGAGGTCTGATAGAGGAGGATAATTTTTTTCTGATGAGTTTAACAATTTTTGTGAGAAACGTGGTATTAGAAGCAAAGAAACGGGACTCAAACTCGTCTTGGACTTAACAAGGCCAAATCATCTCGGGACTCAGAGTCAAAACTCAGCTCAAACTCGGTTGGACTTGGCAAAGTGAAAAACTCAAGAAATTTAGAGATTTTTAAAGATTTAAAACATGTTTCATACACCATTTATTAAATACACCTTAAAGACACAATAACATCATCAAATAGAAGCTAATTTGATTACATACACAAGTATACATCAATCACATAAGCATAAATGCAAATTGTAGTTGAAGGAAATAACAAACATAGATATCTAAATATTGTCAAATGTATACAATATTACAAAATGCATGGAATAAAAAATCCATGTCATCATATGATCAAATGAGATGCAAACTCTTCCTTTCCAACTCTTGATGCACCAAATGAAAGTATATGTTGTTATATGGAATTGGAGCCTAATCAAGCTCAAAGTTTAAAATTTCCCTTCTTTTATAAGTGCAATTTACCCACTAATTTTACAACAGGGGTTTGGGGGCAGCACCCCTGGCATGCTCCCTATCGCGATATAGGGTGGGGTCGAGGGGTAGTGCCCTACAAGGCCAAAAGACTTATTATTTTATACAGGCATTGAACATTATTTTTCTATTGTTTCTCCTCACAACTCACCTTTCTCCTCTTATTTTGCCAAATTAATGAAATGAAGTTCACTTTTAGGCTCAAAGCATAATATAAACAAAAAAAAAATCAATTCAAAACATATTACTTGTGTTTTTTTTAAACTTTAAGTTACATGTTGTCGACCGAGTTTGGGAGTTAGGACTCACCAAACTTGCCGATTTTTGGGCGAGTGCAATTTTGGGCAATTTTTTGACCCAGACTTGTCCGAGTTCAAGTCCAAGCCCACTAGACTTGGCAAGCATGACTCAACTTGAAAATTGCCCAAACTCGGCGATTTTGGGTGATTCCCATTTCTCTGATCAAAAGATAGTTGTCTGCCCCAAGAACACCACAATAGAATGGTGTAGCGGAAAGGATGACTAGAACAATACAAGAGGCAACCAAAACAATGATCAAAGGAGCAGAACTACCATAAGTTTTCTAGAGAGAAGAAATTCACACAATAGTCTACACTCTTAAGAGGATTCTATACCAGAAGAGATATAGAAAGACATCATATGAACTATACCATGGTAGAACTCTGACAATGAAATATGTCAAGGTATTTGGAAGCAAGTGTTATATCTAGAGAGATGAAGTTAATCTTGGAAAATTTTATAGCAGAGCTGAATACCAATTGATAACTCAATGATGAACAGATAGTACCAAACCGGTACTGAGAGGGGGGGGTGAATCAGTACAGACAAAAACACAATCCTAAACTGGTTTGTTAGCAGACACTATGCTTAAGCAGACAAACAGTAACACCGGTCTTAAACATAGTACACCCGACAAAACCCAGAATAACTGAGACACGCATAAACCAGTTGACACTTATATTTTCATACAATCTAATACTTCATTTCCATTTCACCCTAGTGCATGAACATGTAATCTATCATCAAAGATATATAAACAACTAGATCAACATGTTTTACCTTCACACAAATCACTTAAACCATCACATGAAAAACACCACACATGACACACAGATTTTTCACATGGAAACCCAACTGGGAAAAACCATGGTGGGGGTGAATACCCACAAGCTATTTTTGAACTCTTTAGATGTTTGCTTTGTTAGGAGCCTTGTCCAGTTAAAGACTGATACAATAGGTTCTGTTAGGAACCGATCCTGTTAGGGATCACTCGGTTAAGGGATGGCTAGAATACTTGGTTAAGGGTTAAACCATGTTAAAGGTTACCTTGTTAGAGGATTTCAAGAACTCAATGGTTTTGAGTCACCCTATTAAAGGATTTATAGTAAGCCAGTTAAAGCTACCCTGTTAAGGGATTTTCCAACTATTGAAGTGGTTAGAGATCAATAGGTATTACAATCATCTGGTAACAACACTCAATGCCAATGTAGATCCACTTTAGCTCCTCTTCACCTTCTGCACTTACACTCTGCAGGTATCACTTCTCTCCTCTAGTCTGGCAAGAATCACGTATCCCTTCACTTGGATACACACACAAAAATTTTGCCAACAACTTCAACATGCAACACAACATCAACCTTATAGGAAACAGATAGGCCAGTAGCATAAACCCTAAACCCTAAACCTATTAGGTTAAGAAATTCAAACGATTCAATCCTGACCGTTGAGCATATTGCATTAAATGCAACAGTCTTGAACCAATCTCAAGACATTCTCCATTGTTCATTTTCCACCGATTTCATGGCGGCTGATAACCCATCACCCGTTATCACCAATTACAGACTTCTCACATTCCCGAGGTAGATAGGAACAATCTCCTTCATGCAAGATCCTTCATGCGCACAAGGCTGATGTGGCAACATGATCTGTTCATCGTTACAATGCTAACTCATCACACAAAGTCACCGGTTGATTCAGACAGGCTTGAAGTACTTCAACCGGAAACCTTGAAGTTGATACTACCAACCGATAGTCATAAAAAGCTTCCATGTACCAGTTCCCATAACCACATGCTGGTTCACCTTAAGCAAACAAACCACTTCACTTTGGCACATATACCGGTTCACAATGTTATACCGGTTCTCACATATACCGGTTCTCTCTTCTTCAGCATATTGACATTAATAACATATTGTTATCAATAGCATATTGACATCAATGACAACATACAAAGTCATCATGTCCTCATACCGGTTCACATAATGCCAACATATTCCTAGTATATTCTACAAAGAGAAAGGCATACTAGTGTTACAACAAAAGACTAAATAAGATTGTTGAAAGTGCAAATGTGAAGGTTGATAAAGATATTTCTAAAGACCCTGACAAATTAGCAAAATATAAATCTGATGAGTCCACTGATAGAAAGAGGGAAGAGGAAATCAGAGAAGAAGAGAAAGAAAACTTTGGATGCTCCCACATATTCACCTAAGACTTCAAGGTATGTATAGAAGAATAATTTAGTAGATCATATTATAGGAGATAAGAATAGAGGAATTATCACAAGAAGCAAAGCATATTAGGAAGAAGCCATGTTATGTTTATTGTCTAAAACTGAACCAAAAAAAGTATAAGAAGCTTGTAAAGATCAGAGTTGGATAAAGACAATGAGACAAAAGTTATATCAGATTGAGAAAAATTAGACATGGGAACTAGTTCATAGACTGATAGACAAGAATGTAATTGGAACAAAATGGGTATTCTGAAATAAGTTGGATGAGGATGAAAAATTTGTGAGAAATAATGCAATATTGGTTTGCAAAGGTTACACACAAGTTGAAGGCATTAACTTTGAGGAGACATATGCTCCTATTTCCCAAATGGAAGCTATCAGAATGTTTTTGGCTTTTACAACATTTAAGGATTTCAACATTTATCGGATGGATGTAAAGTCAACATTTTTTAATAGAGAACAAAAAGAAGAAGTTTACATTGAACAACTAGAAGGATTTAAGTTGAGAGAGGATCCAAACATTGTTTGCAGATTGAAGAAAGCTTTGTATGGATTGAAACAAGCTCCTAGAGCCTGGCATGGAAGGCTAGATAAGTATTTGATTGGTTAAGATTTTCAGAACAGATCTGTTTATAGTAATCTTTAATTCAAAACTAGTTTAGGAAATTTTTTAATTATTGTAGTGTATATTGATGACATAATATTTGGAGGAAATGAAGGCATGTGCAGAAAGTTTGCCAATGAGATGCAGAAGGAACTTGAGATGTCCATGATTGGTGAGTTAAATTTCTTTCCTGGTTTGCAAGTAAATCATAATAGTAAAGGAATTTTCATTTCATAGTCTAAATACATTAAGGAATTGTTGAATAAGTTTGGGTTGGAGAATTCTAAACTAGTGTGTACACCTATGACCACTAGATGCAAGTTAACAAAAGATGATAAATATTCTAAAGTAGATGCAAGTTAGTACAGATCAATGATTAGAGGATTGTTATATTTGACTATTACCACACTAGATATCATGTATGCAATTTGCTTGTTGGGTAGATTTCAGCAAGAACTGAAAGAATCCCATGTTGTGGTAGTAAAAAGAATTTTCAAATATTTAAAAGGAACATAAGAGTTTGGCTTGCGGTATCCCAAATATTCAGATTTCACTCCGACAACTTATACAAATGCAAATTGGGCCGGAAGTGTTGATGACAAGAAAAGTACAAGTGGTGGAGCATTCTTTCTTGGATCCCAGTTGGTTGCTTGGTCAAGTAAGAAACAGGATTCTGTGTCTTTATCTACAGCTGAAGTATAATATATTGCAACATCTTCATGTTGCTCTTAGATATTATGGATGAAGCAAACTTTGAATGATATCTGTGTATTGTTTAATGAACACATCGCAATTATGTTTGATAAAACTAGTGCAATAAATATTTCTAACAATCTGGTACAACATTCTAGAACAAGGCATATATCTATTCGGTATCAGTTCTCGAGAGAAAAGATGTTGTAAAATGAAGTAAAGCTTGAGTATGTACCTACAAAAGAGAAGATTACAAATATTTTCACAAAGGCATTATGTAAGGATACTTTTGAGTATCTCCAACATAAGTTAGGGGTATTCACAAGGGTATTACCCCTTCCTAATTTGAACTAGTGTACATTTGGATGTGCATTGGTCCAGTGAACTACTTGAATATTCTTATCTAGACTAATTCTTGGGTGCTTCTTCTTAGGGGGAGCAAAGTGAGTTTCATAGGGGGGGTTTTTCCTGTCTTTGTCCTTAATGTCAAAGGGGGAGAGATGTGATGAGATGAGTCGATGATATGATGATGCTGAGTAAGTTGTGCATTTGCTGTTGATGGATGTTGCCATCAATGACAAAAGGGGAGATTGTTGCAACTGTGATGTTGATGGTTGTCGTTGATTTCAATATATTGTTTTGGTATTGGTTCTTAAGTTGGTGATTCAGAAGATGTGTTCCCAGAATGCTTGGTGCTTCGGAAGATGTGTTAAAGTTGATATTCAATTCTGATTGTTTGTGATGATGGTGATCAAGATTTCTCTATTTACCAGATATGGTATTGACTGTATTCATGAGTATCTTGGTTCTGTTGGCAACAACAGTGAAAAAAACTGAGGGGGGTGAATCAGTTTTCACCGGATCTAACAATTTAAGCACAACTTCTTATCTGATCAATTGCATCAAGAACATAGATAAGCACAATAACAACAACACCCATAACACCAAGATTTTGACGTGGAAAAATTGGTTAAGGGAAAAACCACAGTGGGAACCTACCCACAATAAGATGATACTGTGTAGTAGTATGTGAAAATATTACAATGGGGAATGCACATGCATTTAGACACACTGCCTAGAGCTCACTGCTCAAGATACAATAACCCAAAAGGTTACAACTCTTAGGGAAGGTTCACTACCTTACAATAATATTTGGACAACAATCCAATTTACATGAACTAAAAGAATACCATCTCCCATTGCCTGATGACAATTCTGATTAAGCACATTTGTCTGTCTTGCAACACTCTCTGCTCTACCCTTCTCACTGAAAGATGGATTCACTTATTCGTACATAAAACACTCTCTAATAATGCAGACACAACACCAATATCCAAATTACATGAATATGCCACCTATTTATACAAATCATCAACCTTGACAATAAGGTCAACTCAACCCTTAATAACTAATTAGAAAATTACATCACACAATACATAGATCAACCACCAGACCAATACAATGCTATGACGACATAGCATGGACCCAAATCAAATCCTTGAATACGCAACACCACTAGAAATATCTCTAAGATCATCCACAACACACTACACCATCGAAAAATGTCACATAACATGAAGAATATCACCAAACCCATAAGATCCTCAATAACGTGCACAATGATCAATGTGGAACAAAAAAATAAATAAGAATCACCAACAAGCACATTAGAACCATCCGCAATAGTTGCACCAATACCACTTAATCAAATCTTCATCAATCAACATGCTGATACCCAAGAACACTCAACAACAACAATTGGGACTAGAAAGATAACTTGCAGAGCACCAAATCACGAACCATCTAAATTGAAGTTACACATGAGCATCCCAAATACTCTCCCAAATCCACAACTCAAGACATGATCATTCTCGAGCACAATGAATCAAATTTCAAAATACTGCAACACTAAACACTGGAAAACCAATCCTCATACCGAAATCCATAATGTTGGTTCTGGAATTAATAGATTGGAAAGTTGTAAAAGGATGCCAAGCTTTATGTTAGAACCTTCAAACTAACTTGGTCAACTGATAGAGTGAACCCTTTGGATTACTCACTCCCTACACTTTAGACTCTGTAGGACCTAGGTGGGTATACCTATTCATCAACTGACTTACTCAGACTGATGCCTTTTTGGTGCAGGAGCCCCTAACATGAAGACGAATTGGAGGACATGATGGAAGCATGACAAGGAGGTGTATGGGTCTAATAGACTCAATTTTGATGTCCTAAAGCCAATTATGGCATTTCATTGTAATGTTCCTAATATAATGGTTAATTGTCCTGATGGGCCTAATAGGACCATAGGACCAAATATGGGATTTCAGGGTTACAAGATTGGGAATGGTCTTAAGAGTGTTTAGACCTCTTGAATAAAGCATTTTGATCCTTTAAGAGTCATTAGATTTGGACAGAAGTCATAATAGGCTGTTTAATAGGAGTCTTTAATTCAACTATTTTAATATTAACAACTAGTGCCATTTTGGTGAGAAATGAAAAAATAGGCTTGTTAATCATTTGTAATGACAAATAAATACATGGATCACTTGGGGAAATTGTTGGAGGCCTACTTAAATCCCTGAGAGGCATTTGTACGAGAGAGGAGAGAACAAGAAAGTACAAATTGTACAGACTGCAACTCAATAGCAATAAAACTCATTTATTTTCCTGTAAATCTGTGGTTTATATGCTTTCTTTGCACTAAAGTAGTTTTTCTATTGGTTTTGTAATGAAGTGAGGGTAGTGTCTATGCATCCTTACATGTTTGTAATTTGCTGAAGGTTCAATAAACCTGGAATCACGCATTGTACTGTACATTCCTAAGTTTGTAGTCTTTTATTTACTGTTTTGGTGGTTTCTGTAGTCACATAAATCTGTCCAGCTTAATTAAATGAATATTTCATATTTATTTGATTAAAAATCCACTAGCCACCAGTTAATTAAATTAATATTTAATTAATTCATCCCCAAACATTCTTCTATTAATTAAATAAATTATTCAATTTATTTTAATTAATTCATTAAATCCAATTCAAATCAATTAAATAAATAAAATCAATTTATTTAATTAAATCCCCCTATTCCTCTTTTAAATAAATTAAATAAAACATTTATTTAAATCATTATCCCCACCCCACTTGCATTTTCCTACAAATGCAACTTGCACACATTTTGAAATAAATGAATTTTTATTTTAAATAAAATCCTATTTTCCCTCACCCACCAAATCCACTTGCAAAATCTAATCCCCTTCTAGATTCTTCTAACCCCTTCCTAATTAGTCTAATCCATCCCCTAAATATTGTCACATTCCTAAGCAAAGGGAAGTCACTTCTCAAACCCTCAAAGTCTTTGATAACCATTAAAGGCTTTCAACCTTCAACCACTAAATGGCTCAAAGTCTTTGATAACCATTGAAGGCTTTCAACCTTCAACCACTTAATCCACAAAGTCTTCAAAAACCATTAATGGTTAACTCAAACCCTCCCACATGGTTAAAACATTTGTTTTGACTCAACCTCTATCCAACCCAAGGGTCTCATCAAGCATTTAATGCTTTGACCATGATTATCTCTTAATCATTTGCACAAAGGTTTATCCTTGCATTAACTCCTAATCTAGTGGGTAATCCTAATTTAGGCTTGACCCTTAGCCTTTAGATAACCATGAGGTCTTCTCAGGCCTTTAATGCCTCCAACCTCTTCTTTCAACCCAACCCTATGTTGACATTTGTCACCATTTCATTGGTGTCAATTGTGCACATGGATTCCCAACTTTCAAGCTTAACCCTTGATTAAATCATTCAATCCTGGCCATCCATTGCTCCATTTTTCCTATAAATAGAGCCCATTCCTTCATAATCCAGATCCTGAAAACTTGTATGCATTTAGGCTATAGACATTTTTAGAGAGCATTTAGCATAGCATAACTAAAATCTTGTCTTTTTGGTAAAATCAATCATTTTAGCATCAATAGCATAGTATTTAGCTTTTCATTTCATATTTGGAGCTATACTACAATCTTAATCCTCCATAAGCATCCATAGTGCAAAAAGCTGCTGAGAGCTACACTATTTTGGAACTTGGAGAGGAGAGGAACAAGGGAGAAGGAGCTAATATCATGCTAAGAGATAGTTGGAGATGTCTCATTGTCTTTACTTCTTTAGTTAAATTCATTAGCATGTTTTTAGTGTCTCTCTTGGAATGCCTTCATATGTTTTAGTTTTTGATTGACTAACGCTAATACTTTGTGTGTTTTTGTGTTGTTTGATCTTAGACTAAACCATTGTGCCATTTAGGAGGGCATCAGTTTCCTTTGACATAATGATCCAACCATAGATGTAAGACTCTATTTCCTATGTATTGGATCAAACCTAACTTGTATCATATGTTCCTAACAATTTAATGATAGGAAGAAGTGAAAGTTCGGTGTACATCAAGAAAGATTAACTGAAAATGCATGGTTTTTTGTGCCACAGTTATAGCAATAGCAGATCGGCCTTAAGGAGGGGCTATTTTTATCTCTTAAAATAGTAATAGTATGTTGAGGACATGTTTAATCATCCTTCATTTGATTCTAGAAGTGATGTTTGATGGGTTTTTGAGCAAGCCCTAGGTTTAAGTTTGAAATAGAGAGGGTTTTGGAGTTAGGGTATATAGAAACGTAACCTAACCACATAAAATAGAAAATCATTCATTTTGGATCATAAACAGAGACTATACATAAGGGTTCTTTTCGGAGATGTATTTGGGGAGTACTTCCTTTGTAAATGTGGCTTAATTAGCCTACCAGATACAAAGGACACTAAGTTTTTGAGATTGTTGGTCGAAAGTAATAGTACCTAAGTTTTGGATATGTTATTGTTGGCTGAAAAGGGTATCCTGATCCATGATTTGTTTGTCTAGTGATTTGCATCTTTGGGGAGATAATCACCTAAAACAATGTTTGCAAGGCTAGTAGGAGCCTAGGCCTAGTTTCAGGCTAATACTTGAGTTGTCTTGACAAAAGGAGTCTTGATGTCTTATGAACCTTAGAAACATGTTTTTTGGGAGTTTTTAATTGGTGTAGAGGTATAGGATCCACTTGGCTCAGTGGAGGACATGTTTTGAGCCTCTTAGAGGCATTAGATGCACTTGAATCACCTTAGAAGTGTGGGGTTTGGGTCCTAATCATATATTTATTTGCAAGTTTTGGAATTACTCCTCTTGCCTCTGCATCATATTGGTATTAGAGTAGTGAGTAGATCTTTGAGGAAGGTTTTGATAGGATGGAACCTAAAAATCAAATGGCTAGGGAGATAGAGGAGTTGAGAGAAGCCCTTGAAAGAGAGAAGAGGGAAAAGGAGTTGGAAGTAGCAAAGGATAGGGAGGATAGACAAAAAAGGAGAGAGAGGTTACAACTTCTAGAAAGGATTTAAGCCTTAGAGAAAGAATGGGGAGAACCTAGAAGAGAGGAGATGAATGAAGAAGTGGGAGCACATGATGAAGGGGAAAGGCAGGAAGAGCCTAGAAGAGGAGAAGAAGATCCTAAAGAGAAGGGATTGGTGAGATTAATAAAGGCAGTCCAAGGTGGAGGTAAGAATAACATTGACCTACCTATCTACCAAGGGAGGATGGATAGTGAATAAATCTTAGGTTGTTTAGATTCCTTAGACAACTACTTTGAATTTGAGGAAATGGATGAAGAAAAGAGAGTGAAGTTTTCCAAAACTAAGTTGAGAGGTACAAATTTGACATGGTGGTCTGATATACAAAATGACAGGATGGCTAGAGGATTGGAAAATATCACAACATGGGCTAGAATGAAGGGTTTGATTAAGGATCAATTTTTACCATCTAGTTATACAATTCATGTGAAGAAGATGAGGCAGAATTTGAAGCAAAAGCACATGGATGTGATGTCCTATACTGAACAATTTCATAAGCTTAGTATCAGAGGGGGTCTAGAGGATGAAGAAGAGAAGATAGCAAGGTACTTGAATGGGTTAAGATTCCACCTTCAAGATGAAATAGGTTTGTAGATGCCTAGGACATTGGGAGAATGTTTTTAGTTGGCCATTAGAGAAGAAGAGAAGTTGAAGAGGAAGCAGGAAAGACAAGGGAATGGTGGAAGAGGAGGAAGAGGAAGAGGTGGTAGAATAAATTGGGAACAAGGACAAAGAAATGAGAAAGAAAAAGAGACATCTTTTGATTCAAGAGGAGGATACAGAGGAGGTGGAAGATTTGGGACAGGTAGAGGCACTTTCACAGGCAGATGCTTCAATTATAATGAAGTGGGGCATCCTTCTTTTAAATGTCCTAAGTGGTAACAATCAGATAGATGAAGGGATAGGAGAGTTAACCTGACACAAGAAGAAGAAAATGAACCATTGAAAGCAAGTCCAGTGCTGGAAGGAGAATTCCTCATGCTTAACAAAGGCAAGTTGCACTAACAAGAAGAGCATAAGGTATCCATTTTCAGAACTCAGTGTTTGTGTCAAGGTAAAATTTGCAAATTGATTTTAGATTTAGGTTCACATAATAACTTGGTTTCCTATGAGATGGTCAATAAACTTCATTTACAAATATTTCCTCATAGAAGTCCTTATTATGCTACTTGGGTCAGCAAAGAACAAATATCCTCATTAGGGAGCAAGCATATGTCAATTTTTCAATTGGAGTATCATGATAGGGTTTTGTGTGATGTGGTACCTATGACTTGTGCACACTTAATCCTAGGAAGACCTTGGTAGTATGGGAGAAAGACAATGCATGATGGATACACTAATAGATACCTTGTGCATAAAGATGGGCTAAATTTTTTGATGAATCCTTTGAATGTTGTTGACTCAAATGACAAAAGTGTCATATGTTTTGGAGATCCAATGTATGTGAGTTTGCAGGTTAGATATAAGTATCATGTGAAGCAAAAGATGGTTGTTGATGACAACAAGTTAGTAAGCATAGATGTACCGTGGAATAGTAGTATGGATGGTGTAATGGTGGGATTGGTTTTGTGTCTTATTGGAGTGCAGAAGAGGGGCAAGATCAAATAGCAGATGAAAGAAGGAATCGAGGGCAGACAAAAGACAGTCCCATGAGGGGAGCAAAACATAAGTTTATGAGCACTAATTATTGTTTTGAGATTGATGTAGGTTGCAGAGGTCAGAGATTCCCATTTGAGCAGTTGAACAAGATGCAGTTGAACAAGATGCAGACATGTACCAAACAACCATCTCAAGAATTACAAGATCTGAACACACAAAATTTATTCTCTTGGGAGAAGAGATTTTTCTTTGGGGGGAGTATGGTGCAGGAGCCCCTGACATGAAGACAACTTGGAGGATTCCCATTTGAGCAGTTGAACAAGATGCAGACATGTACCAAACAACCATCTCAAGAATTACAAGATCTGAACACACAAGATTTATTCTCTTGGGAGAAGAGATTTTTCTTTGGGGGGAGTATGGTGCAGGAGCCCCTGACATGAAGACAACTTGGAGGACACCATGGAAGAATGAAAAAGAGGTGTATGGGTATAATAGAATCAATTTTGATGTCCTAAGGCCAATTATGGCATTTCATTGTAATGATCCTAATATAATGGTTAATTGTCCTGATGGGCCTAATAGGACCATATGACCAAATATGGGATTTTGGGGTTATAGGATTGGGAATGGTCTTAAGAGTGTTTAGACATCTTGAATAAAGCATTTTGATCCTTTAAGAGTCATTAGATTTGGGTAGAATTCATAATAGGTTATTTAATAGGAGTCTTTAATTCAACTATTTGAATATTAATGGCTAGTGCCATTTTGGTGGGAAATGACAAAATAGGCTTGTTCATCATTTGTAATGAAAAATAATTACATGGATCAGTTGGGTAAATTTTTGGAGGCCTACTTAAAGCTCTGAGAGGCATTTGTATAGGAGAGGAGAGCACAAGAAAGTACAGATTGTACAGACTGCAATTCAATAGCAATAAAACTCATTTATTTTCCTGCAAATATGTGGTTTATATGCTTTCTTTGCACTAAAGTAGTTTTTCTATTGGTTTTGTAATGAAGTGAGGGTAGTTATTATGCATCCTTACATGTTTGTAATTTTCTGAATGTTCAATAAACCTGGAATCATGCATTGTACTGTACATTCCTATGTCTACAGTCTTTTATTTACTGTTTTGTTGGTTTCCTTTGACATAATGATCCAACCATAGATGTAAGGCTCTGTTTCCTATGGATTGGATCAACCCTAACTTGTATCATATGTTTCTGACAATTTAATGATAGGAAGAAGTGAAAGTTTGGTATACACTGAGAAAGATTGACAGAAAATGCATGGTTTTTGTGCTACAATTATAGCAGTAGCAGATCGACCTTAAGGAGGGGATATTTTTATGTTTGAAACAGTAAGAGTATGTTGAGTACATGGTGAATCATCCTTCATTTGATTCTGGAAGTGATGTTTGATGGGTTTTTTATCAAGCCCTAGGTTTAAGGGTGAAATAGAAAGTGTTTTGGAGCTAGGGTATATAAAAATGTAACCTAACCACATAACCTAAAAAATACTTGCTTTTGGATCATAGCTAGGGACTGTACAAAAGGGTTCTTTTTGGAGATGTATTTGGGGAGTACTTCCTTTGCAAATGTGGCCTAATTAGCCTACTAGATACAAATGACAATGAGCTTTTGAGATTGTTGGTCCAAAGTAACAATACCTGAGCTTTGAATATGTTATTGTTGGCTGAAAAGGGTATCCCGATCCATGATTTTTTTGTCTGGTGATTTGCAACTTCGGGGAGATAATCTCCTAAAATAGTGTTTACAGGGCTAGTAGGAGCCTAGGCCTAGTTTCAGGATAATACTTGAGTTGTCTTGACAAAAGGAGTCTTGATGCCTTATGAACCTTAGAAACATGTTGTTTGGGAGTGTTTAATTGGTGTAGAGGTAGAGGATCAACTTGTCTTAGTGGAGGACAAGTTTTGAGCCTCTTAGAGGCATTAGATGCACTTGAATCACCTTAGGAGTGTGGGGTTTGGGTCCTAATCATATATTTATCTACAAGTTTTGCAATTACTCCTCTTTCCTTTGAATCAATTTTACAATAGATTATACTTTACACTATATTCTAATTCTGATATTTATCTCCGAGTGGCAATTTCTTCTAAGATAAAGTTATCTATTCTTTAGCTTCTTCTAACTCCTATTTGTTCCTACTCCTACACCTATCCTACTTGTATCTTTAAACTAAAACTGAAAATTTAAATCTTTTGAGTAATAGTAAGTATGATTTGATAATTGATCAGTGCTTTCCTATCTCTTCGGCTATAGAGTCACTCCTTTCTAATCTCACATATAACCCCCGTGAGACAATTTTTAAACCCACCCCTTGGATGGATCTGTCAACTTATCTAACCCTCAATACTATTAGAGCCACTATTTCCCACAACAATAAGTCTGATTGAGTTTAACTTCTCCTTGAAAAGACCAATCAACAAAATCACAACTATATAGTTATCACAAATGATCTTTTTTTTATCAAATTATTATGACAATCAAGGAACAAAATTTGGACTTGCAAGCTCAAAATAACCTTATGGATTGCATTCCCTCTATTTTGGGTGTGGATCAGAATTCATATATCACTACTGTAGACACCTAAAATTGTCCAGTCTAATTAAATAAATACTTTATTTATTTAATTACTTTAGCCTAATTCTTCTATTAATTAAATAAATCTTTATTTATTTAATTAATTCATTTATCCTCTTCTAGCCTTATTTCTCATTTAAATAAATACATTTATTTATTTAAATTATCCCTTTCCTAAATTAAATAAATATTTTTATTTATTTAATTGATCTCACTCATATTAATTAAATAAATCTTTATTTATTTAATTAATTCATTAACCTTTTCTACCCATGACACATGTCATTCATCTCTTAATTCATACACTACCTACCTCTTTCATTATTTTGGTATTTCTTTTACCTACCCTCTAATCCTAGCCGACCTCCTTTTTACACCTCTCAATCTTATCCCTCCATTTCATATTGCGTCTTCTATTTAAGGAGATGCCTTCTTCATTATCAAACCCTAATCACTCATGCTAATGATCTTTCATGCAACTTGCTACACTACGATCCTACTTGCAACCACATTTCGTTCTTTGTTGAGCTCTTGTGCATACAAAAATCTGAGAGCAAATATATCAAGCAAGATCAATGGAGATAGGAAGAATGGAGATCAAAACCCTATTGGACATGTGATGGTATAATCTTTGTGATTTTTTTTTATTTTGCATTGTCTTAGGTAATCTTCATATGTTATGGTGGATCTTTGTTGATTGTTAGGCTAGGGTTTGGTGGTTGAATTCATTTAGCCTTTCAATATTGTTATTATTGTTATCCATTTTCACCATGAACATTTTGGCACGTCCAGTGGGACTCTTGTCCCTTTGCATTTAACATTTTTGTTGCAGATTTTGCATTTTTGAAGTTGCAGATTGGACACTTTTCGACAACATTTTAGGTATTTCCGCGTCTGTGAGTGTTCGGATCGCATCTCTGAATTTCAGAAGCGTCTGCGGGATCGGGAATCGCGCCTGTGTTTTTGCCAAATTTTATTTTGCAGGTTTCTGGAACCGCGTCTGTGTGTCCGAAACGCGTCTATATTACATCTGATCGCGTCTGTGTCCTGGAAGGGCGTCTGTGAGTTCTGAGCGCGTCTGTGAATCACAGAATCGCGTCTATGTCGTACAGATGCGTCTATGTCTGGTATAACTGCGTCTGTATTTTCTGTTTTGAAATTTTGAAATTTTTCTTTGATTCAATTTTTTGGATTTCGCGCTTAGGGTTTCAGATCTAGTTTATTTTTGGACTAACCCCTGCAGATCTAGCTAACTAAGTTTGTGCAGCTTGTTTTGGGAGCAAAAACATTTTTGTTGAAGGCCCCTTTTTCACAAAGTCTTTTTGGGTCTTCTAAAATTTACCTAACTTGTGTTCTTGCAGGAAGGGGTGATCATTTGAAACAACCCAAACTACTAACAAATTTTGTTGCAGGGCCTTGGCTAGGGTTTTGTAATTTTGTTGTGTGCCTTGTTTTCATAGATTAGCAAACACTTACATTGGTGCACTAAAATTGAATCATTGTCTTTTGTGTCTTGAGCAATAGGCTCTTTTTGTTTAATCTTTAGAGGGCCTGTCTTCCCGTGTGGTCATTAGGACTACTAGTGAGAAGAGAACGACCCAAGTGGTAGCAAAAGAAAAGCCATCTTCTTCCGAACCACTATAAATAAATGTATTCATGGTGAAAACTATGAATAATGTGTGCTGATTAGTTCATACCGACACTATGTCTCCCCATAAACCCGTTTGATCAAATTTATTTGATCATTTGTAGGGCATAACCCCTACCGGCTGGGAGCCTTCTGTATTTACAAAGCTGAAAGTGCTGCATGTATGGCCACACGAGCGGATGCCCTTACTAGCACCGTTTTGTTTTAGAGGCCCAAATCCTTCTAGTTGTTGGGGCAGGAGGTCGGACCTCTGGTAGCGGCCCACACACATACAGTTCTTAGTAGAGATATAAAGTTCGCCATGGGGAGTTTTCATGGGGACTGATGCTTGGCTGACTCGAGAAGTGAGTGTCGAGGGTGGAGCCAGTGAGGTCAAGCATCTAAGTATCCGCTCTGAATAGCGTAGCCTCGGGGGTAAAACCCTATGTGGGATCAACAACTATTGTCTTGGCCAGCCATAAGAATTGTGCTTGACTTATTTTAAACATTCAAAACATTCAAGACCAAACAACAAAACATTGTGTCTTTTGTGTTTTCAAGTGTATGCAAAACATTTTACATCAAACAACACACTTTTCTTGGAGTCATTTTGGAGTCTAAACACTTGCAAACATTGAGTCCTCATCAACATTGTGTCCTCTTGTCACGAAAAATAGTCAAACAGTCGGATTTGGTCACAGCAAAAACAACTTCACAGATTGGAAAAATTGCACGAAATTTACAGAAACGCGTCTATGTCTGTTCTAACCGCGTCTGAGTCATCTAAGCACATCTATGAAGGGCAGAATAGCGTCTGCGTCTGTAACAACGTCTGTGTCAAATAGAAACACGTCTGTGTCTGGGAATCGCGTCTGTGAAGTATATAGAAGCGTCTGTGTCCAAGATTGAAAATTTCACAGTCCAGCAAACAAAAGAAATCAGTTTCGGAATACTTAAGCTTCCTAAGTTGTTTCTTCAGGTTTCATCTAGCATTCAACCTGTCCTTGGGTCTCATACAGTCCATCATTGCTTCACATCTCATTTTATATTCATACTTGTCTAAACTTGAGTCAAAAG